>NC_133664.1:44483401-44797073 GCF_037893015.1 Macrotis lagotis | reverse complement strand
AAAGAAAAAAAAAAATAAAGAAGAAAAATCAAATTGCTAGTATCATAAATGAAAAGGGTGAACTCACCACCAATGAGGAGGAAATTAAAGTAATAATTCAAAATTATTTTGCCCAATTCTATGCCAATAAATTTGATAATCTAAGTGAAATGGATGAATATTTACAAAAATATAAGTTGCCCAGGTTAAATGAAGAGGAGATTAAATACCTAACCAACCCTATCAAAGAAAAAGAAATTCAACAAGCCATCACTTAACTCCCTAAGAAAAAATCTCCAGGGCCTGATGGATTCAAAAGTGAATTGTACTAAACATTTAAGGAACAATTGGTTCCAATTCTATATAAACTCTTTAGAAAAATAGGGGAAGATGGAACTCTGCCTAACTCTTTCTATGAAACCAATATGGTGCTGATACCTAAATCAGGAAGAGTTAAAACAGAGGAAGAAAATTATAAACCTATCTCCCTGATGAATATAGATGCAAAAATCTTAAATAAAATCTTAGCAATTGGATTACAACAAGTTATCACCAGGATAATACATTTTGATCAAGTAGGATTCATCCCAGGAATGCAGGGTTGGTTCAATATTAGAAAACTGTTAGTACAATTAATTATATCAATAACAAACCTATCAGCAATCATATGATTATATCAATAGAAGGTGAAAAAGCTTTTGACAAAATACAGTACCCATTCCTTCTAAAAACACTAGAGAGGTAGGAATAAATGGATTGTTCCTTAGAATAATAAACAGTATCTACCGGAAACCATCAACAAGCATTATATGCTTGTTGGCATTCCCAATAAGATCAGGGGTGAAACAAGGGTGCCCATTATCACCACTGCTATTCAATACCATATTAGAAATGTTAGCTTCAGCAATTAGAGAAGAAAAAGAAATTGAAGGAATTAGAATTGGGAAGGAAGAGACAAAACTCTCACTCTTTGCAGATGGCATGATGCTCTACCTGGAGAATACCAAGAAATCATCCAAAAAAACTACTGGAAACAATTAGCAATTTTAGCAAAGTTGCAGGACATAAAACAAACCCTCATAAATCCTCAACTTTTTTATATATGTCTAGCAAGATACAGCAGGAAGAGCTAGAAAGAGAAATTCCATTCAAAGAAACCTCAGACAATATAAAATACCTGGGAGTCTATTTGCCAAGACAGACTCAGAAACTTTCTGAAAACAATTATAAAACACTTCTCATGCAAATTAAATCAGATTTAAATAACTGGGCAAATATCAACTGCTTATGGATAGGTCAAGCTAATATAATAAAAATGACAATTCTACCAAAACTAAACTACCTATTTAGTGCCCTGCCAATCAAAATTCCAAAAAATTCCTTTAATGAGTTAGAAAAAGTTGTAAGTAAATTCATACGGAGAAATAAAAAGTCAAGAATTTCCAGAATTTAATCAAAAAAGTACAAAAAAAGGGGGCTTAGCCCTACCTGATCCAAAAATTATATTATAAAGCATCAGTCATCAAAACTGTTTGGTATTGGCTAAGAAATAGAGTGGTGGACCAGTGGAATAGACCAGGTGCATTAGCAGGAAATGATTATAGTAATCTGCTGTTTGATAAACCCAGAGTCCAGCTATTGGGATAAAAACTCCCTCTTGGATAAAAAGTGCTGGGAAAATTGGAAGTTAATATGGAAGAAACTTAGATTAGACCAACACCTCACATCCTTTACCAAGATAAAATCTAAATGGTTACAGGGTTTAGACATAAAAAAAAATATCATAAGCAAATTAGAAGATCAAGGACTAGTTGACCTGTCAGATCTACGGAAAGGGGAGGAGTTTATGACTAAGGAAGAGATGGAGAACATCACCAAAAGCAAACTAGATGATTTTGATTACATTAAATTAAAAAGCTTTTGCACAGATAAAACCAATGTAACCAAGATCAAAAGAAATGTAGTAAACTGGGAAACAATCTTTACAACTAATGATTCTGACAAAGGACTCATTTCTAAAATATACAGAGAACTGAGTCATATTTTAAAAAAAAGCCATTCCCCAATTGACAAATGGTCAAAGGATATGCAAAGGCAATTTACAGATGAGGAGATCAAAGCAATCCATAGCCATATGAAAAATTGCTCTAAATCATTAATTATTAGAGAAATGCAAATTAAAGCTTCTCTGAGGTACCACCTCACACCTCTCAGACTGGCCAATATGATCAGAAAGGATAATGATCATTGTTGGAAGGGTTGTGGGAAATCTGGGGCACTATTACACTTTTGGTGGAGCTGTGAACTCATTCAACCTTTCTGGAGAGAAATTTGGAACTACAACCAAAGGGTGTACCACTACTGGGTCTATACCCTGAAGAGATGATGAAAAAGGGTAAAAAAAAATCACTTGTACAAAAATATTCATAGCAGCCCTGTTTGTGGTGGCAAAGAATTGGAAATCAAATAAATGTCCTTCAATTGGGGAATGGCTTAGCAAACTGGTATATGTATGTCATGGAACACTATTGTTCTATTAGAAACCAGGAGGGATGGGAATTCAGGGAAGCCTGGAAGGATTTGCATGAACTGATGCTGAGTGAGATGAGTAGAACCAGAAAAACACTGTACACCCTAACAGCAACATGGGGGTGATGTTCAACCTTGATGGACTCTCTCATTCCATCAGTGCAACAATCAGGAACAATTTTTGGGCTGTCTGCAATGGAGAATACCATCTGTATCCAGATAAAGATCCATGGAGTTTGAACAAAGTTCAAGGAGTATTCCCTTTAATTTAGGAAAAAAACTGATATCTTATTGTCTGATCTTGTTATGGCTAAGATTTTTTGTTTCCTCCTTAAGGATACGATTTCTCTCTCATCACACTCAATTTGGATCAATGTACAACATGGAAACAAAGTAAAGACTGACATATTGCTTTTGTGGGGGGGGGGAGTAAGATTGGGGGGAAAATTGTAAAACTCAAATAAAATCTTTAATAAAAAAAAGAATACTTGTCATTAGGGAAAAAAATAGATGATGCTAGGATAGTGCCATCCACATCCAGAGAAAAATATATGTAGTCTGAATGGAGAACAACACACACTATTTCAATTTTTTAAAACTTCTTTTATGGTTTTCCTTTCTTTCTCATGGTTTTTCCTCCCTTTATCTTTAGTTCTAATTCCTTTTTGACAACATGATGAATATGGAATTATGTTAAACTCGATTGTACATGTCCAAATTTTACCAGAATATTCACTGCCAAGGGAGAGGGGAGGGAAGGGAGGATGGTAGAACAATGTGCAAATGGATGATGTTGAAAAACTACTTTTGCATTTAATTAGAAAAATAAATTTCAATTAAAAATAAAGAAGATGACCTGTTCAGGATTACTCCCTGATCCTAAACTTTCCTGATTCCCAGTCTGGCTCCTCAATCTACTATCATGCCATGTATAATAATTGTTTTAAAGTATGATAATATTAATACTGAGAATTAAGAGGGCATCTTGACATAGTAGATCTAGTGCTGTGAGAGACTTCGGTTCAGATACCATCTCTGACACTTAAAATATAAAATCAAAATATAGAGTTCCCCAGTTAAGTCATTTTTCAGTTGTGCCTGACTCTACATGACCCCATTTGGGGTTTCCTTGGCAGAAATACTGGAGTGATTGGCCATTTCTTTCTCCAGCTCATTTTTCCTCACCTGTAGGTGAGGAAACTAAGGCAAACAGAGTTGCTCAGGGTCATGCAGCTAGTATCTAAAGCCAATTTGAACTCAAAAAGAGTCTACCTGACTCCAGGACTGGCTTTCTATTCACTGCGATAGCTAGCTGCCCTATATACATGTCAAACAAGAGAACTACAATACTCCTAAATGCCCCCACATCTAAAGTAAAATATAATTGGGAAAGGTTTAACATAATGAATAACATTTAGCCTATTTGTATTTCCATTTCATGACACATAGAAGGTACTTAAATACTTTTGATTAAGTAATTTAATCCTATAACACAGTTTTTTTTAAAGTTTTATCATAGATGAAAAAAGAGATCATGTTAAATTAGTACATATACTCTGGAAAGCAACACTGTCCCAAGAGTCACTATATTTTGCATGCCCTTTATTCCCCTTACCTGGTTAAGACCCTAAAGAGATCAAAGAAGAAAGGACCCATATGTACAAAAATATTTATAGCAGTTCTTTTTATAATGGCATAGAATTGGAAACTCAGATGGTGCCCATTGATTGGGGAAGGGCTGAATATGATGGAATGCTATGGTATAATAAGAAATGATAAAAGGAGATGTCTTTAGAAAAAGGCGGGAAGATTTGCATGAACTGATCAGAATGAAGTGAACAAGGTATGTAAAGACAAATAACTTTGGAAGATTTATGCATTCTGATCAATGCAATGTTTAATTCTAATTCTAGATGATCTATCTATGCTACCCCACCTCTTGACAAAGAAGTGATAGATTCAACATGCAGAATGTGGTAAGCATTTTTAAGCATGGCCAATGCACTTTGCTTGACTATGCATATTTTTAACTGGTTTTATTATTCTTTTCCATCTTCTAAATTGGGGAAGGAAAGAGAGAAAATTATATTTGTTGAATTGAAAATTAAAATATTTTATGGATGCTCCTGTATTTCATCAAAAAGTGGATGGTCAGTTTTCACCACAACTTTGACACCAGAATTGAACAGTATTTTCAACCATGAAAAGAATAACCACTTACTAAAATACTTCAGCGTCTCTTCAATCTGCTCGGTTGTTAGGTCGATGTTAGCATCAGGAGAAATGAGAGGAGTGTGGAGCCAGTCGTCGTGGTCATAACCATAGATTGTATCTGCTCTTAGCTTATAATGGGGCAGTTGTTCCTCCAGTAGACTGATGATTTCAACTTCAGGAAGATCAGTACTATTGCACACATCTGAAAGGAAAGATTGAGGACATCAGGAATGACCCATTAATATTTAGGGAATAAGGAGCTGTGTAACCTTGGATGAGCCATCAAATCCCTCTGAGACTCAGCTTCCTTATTTGGAGAATTGGGCTAAATGTTCTTTATGGTCTTTTCCAGACCTAATCCCTACAGTTTTTTGTTGATATAAATATTCCTCCTACTTGACTTCTGCATGATTTACTATAGCATGGCTTACTCCAACCAATTCTCCCTAGTTGGGATCTACAGGGTTTGGCATGTCTTCATTAAAGGGTTGCAAATTCCTTGGAGGTAGTTCTGGATTTTCATTTTTCTTTCAGATCTCAATCCCAGCTTATACAAGCAATGCTGCCTCTCACTTCAATCTAATTTAGAATGTTGCCTCTGAAAGCTCTAAGGGTGACCCTGTCCAAGTCACCTAATTGTTTAGTGCCCTAGGAAATTAAGTGCAAGTTGCAGAGACGGTACTAGTTTTCAGCGGTAGCAGGAATTTCCTTTCCTGAGAAGACCCCATACTTAATGAAATCAAATTAATTATCCTTATGCCTAATTGCTATTATTTGCTATTATTAATTATACTGTTATTCTTCATTAGTAACATTATATTACATCTATACATATAAATTGCATGTTTAACATCTATATACTATATAATTGATTAATAATGATATAAAGTATTATTTTATATGATTTATATTATATATTAATTTGTTATAATAGATTGTTATTATATTATTATATATGTTATTTTTATTAGTAGATAGAGTGTTGGATCTGGGACTCAGAAAGGTCTGAATTCTAATCCTGCCTCTGACACTTATTAGCTATGTGACCATGGAAAAGTGATTTAATCTCTTTCACATTCCTGTCTTCTTGTCTACAAAATAGAAATAATGTGGCCAGTGAATAGAATACTGGGTCTGGAATCAGGAAGACTCATTTTCCTGACTTCAAATCTGACCTCTAGATACATGATCCTGAAAAAGTCATTTAACCCCATGGGGGCGGTTAGGTGGTGCAGTGGGTAGAGCACTGGCCTTGGAGTCAGGAGTACCTAAATTCAAATCTGGCCTCTAACACTTAATAATCACCTAGCTGTATGGCCTTGGGCAAGCCTCTTAACCCCATTGCCTTGCAAAAAAAAAAAAGTCATTTAACCCTATTTGTCTCAGTTTCCTCACCTACAAAATGAGCTGGAGAAGAAAATAGCAACACACTGGAATGACTCAGTAACAGCAATGATCACACTTCACAGGGCAGTTGTGAAGATGAAGTCAGATAAAGTCCAGGCTTTGAAAACCTCCAAACATTATATATGAAAGCTATTATTGTTGTGGTTAGTATTAAACCAACAATGAGAATTTCTTAAGCACTTTAATATGTACTAAGCAGTGTGCTAAATGCTGGGAATACCCATACAAACAGAAATATTATCTACCTGCAAAAGTTCACCTTTAGGAACTAGAATTCAACTGAAACAATGACAGACAATCCTATGTTCTCCTGGGACCATAGATTCAAGAGAGACCTCAGAGGTCATTTAACCCAACCCTCTTTGGACCCAAGGTCCAGGGTGTTTTAGGTCAAGGATATGGGGGGTGTTGGCATAGTCAGGTAGGTGAAATTGAAAGGTCTAAACTCATGTCACACCATCCAAAATCAGCTTTGTTTTCCTCCCTTCCATTCACATATTTAATGACATTTGTTAAATGTTCTATATAAAATGAACTATTACATGACTCCTGAATCCCTAAAAGGGGAAGAAAAACTATAACAGCATTTTTATCTTTGAATTAACCTAATTAGAGTACATGTTTAATTAGAATGTAAATCACCTCCCAAAATACCTTGTCAAATATGAGGGAAGCATAGCCTGGAAAGAGATCCAGGCAAAAGAAAGAAAGGCAAAAACTGAGACTCGTGAATTATAGGATCATAATAGGTCCAGAGCTGAAAGGGATTGAGTTACCTGCTCTTATACTTTCATTTTACAGATGAAGCAACTGAGGCCGGAGAGGCTGGAGATGCCTATTATAATTAGGATGTGTAAAATAGCAGTTCAACTTTGGAAAGGTTTGTTTAAGACTCTGGTAGTTATCTCACAGTCATAAATAAGACTGTGAGGCAGCTTTCCCAGTCAAAAACAGATGAGGTCTCCTATTTCTTTCCCTACCTCTTCCCATCACTAGGAGGATGGAAGGTAGGGGTAGGAAGAGAATGCTCAGGATGAATAACAAACCAAATGTTTTCTGTGAAACATTTAACTGTTTCATTTGTTTAGCTGGTTTGTCTCTAAAGGATACATTTCCTAAATATTTTTTTTTAAAAGGGCAACCTCTTCAGCTAGTTCCCAGTATCAGAAAGTCCCTATCAAATGTCAAAAGACACTAGGATCCAGAAGGAGGAATTTTCTGGCTAAAAAGTGAACAAAGCTAGCCTCATGATGGGACGGAGCAGCTGGAGCATATCAATGCATCACCCAGGCTGAAAGTTTCCTAAGCGGTGCCAGTCTCTGTCACCAGGAAACCACCAAATGTACACAGAACTAACCCCATGGGGAGGGAGTTCCCAGGGACAAAAATGGGCTCAAAAGTCAGATTTGCGTGTGTGTGTGTGTGTGTGTGTGTGTGTGTGTGTGTGTGTGTGTGTGTTAGATTCAGTGAATGGGGCATAAAAATTAGCTTTTATGGATGTGTTTATGAGAGAGAGATTTTCTTTTGTCTAATAATACTGTCACATGAAAGGATTCTGTAGCAGTGCCAGATTCACCAAGAAAAACCTAGTTGGGATTTGATTTCCCCTTCCACATTCCCCATGCTGAAGGTCAGCCTTTACAGTGTAAATCATTGCCAGGGAGGTTTTAGGTTCTCCAAAACCTATTAGGTTGACTACAGGAATAAAGTATCATCATAAAGCAAGGCAGGATCCAAATATATTTTTTTCCCCTCTACATTTATTCTTCCAGTTCTGTGTCTATTCCTTCTGGCTCACAGAGAAGGGCAGTTCCATTCAGGAAATAATGAAAATGGCATCAAGTAAGGCACCAGGGATGCCAAGATAAGGGAACCTGGGCTAGAAGAGTGAGCAATCCTTCAAGACCCTGCTCAAATGCTATTTTCTCCAGAAAACTTTTCCGATTGCCCTCTCAGTTAGAAGAGCAATAATCCTCTCCTATGATGGAATATACACTAAATCAAATACAAGTTGGCTTCTAAGAAGGATTAAAGACAGTCAAAAAAAGGTATTGTCAAATTAAGAAGTACCTTATCTCCATGACCTACCCCACCACTCTCTCTCTCTCATACACACACACACACACATACAAACACACACATTCTCTCCTCCCCATATGTGTATATATGTACACATATATATGAGTCTTTTTATATGTCCCCTCCTCTCCATTCCTATAGCAATCACCATAGTTCAGGCCTTCTTCCCTCCCCTAGATTTACTGAAATAACTTCCTTATTGGTTTCTCTACTTCCAGTCTCCACTCTCTCCAATCTATCTTTGACCCTGCTGACAAAATCGTCCTAAGATACAAGTCTGACCACGTCACTATCAAGCTCACCAACCTCTGTGGCTCCCAACTGCCACAATCTAGGATAAAATACAGTCTCCCCAGACTGGCATTTAATTACCCCCACTATCTAACAAGAACTTATATACTCCATGCTTCAGCCAAACCAGACATCAAACTTCACTGTCTATTCCCTGCCTCTGGACACTCACACAACCTGCTCCCCATTGGTTGAAAAGTTTCTTTTCCATCTCAGTCTTCCAAAATACATTATTTTTTCCTTCAAGGCTCTGTTCTGTTCCACCTCCTCTGTGAAGCCTTCCCAGATCCTTTCAATGACCACTGTTCTTTCTCCTTATTTCTCCTTCACACACTCTTATACTCATTCATACATATGCTCAGAAACACATTCAGGGCAGTGGATTCTAGAAGTGGAGTCAAGAGAGAGCTGAAAGAGTTTGAATTCTACCCCCAAACTTACTAGTCAAGTCATTTAAAACTTAGTAGTCACCTATCTGAGCCTATTTCCTCACCTAAAATAATACCATCTGCAGTATTCATCTCTGAATGATGTTTTAAGTAAAAATGAAAAAAAAGTATTTTTTACAAAACAGAGGATGCTACATATATATCAGGCATCAGTATTATGACAATTTTTTTCTTAACATCAAGAAAATCTGAGTTTGAATCTTGCCTCATACACTAACTAGCTGTGTGACCCTGGGCAAGTTGCTTCATTTCCCTATGACTCAGTTTCCCCTCCCCTTAAAATGAACTGGGAAAGGAAATGGCAAACCACTCTAGTATCTTTACCATGTAAATCTCAAATGGGGTCATGAAGAGTCAGACACCATCATTATCATTCATTCTCCCCACCCCCCCAACTTCCTTAAATGGAAGTTCCTTGAGGACAAGAATTATAATCTTTGTATCTTCAGTGTTCAGCACAATGCCTAGGCAGTAGGAGCTTAACACATTTGTTGAATTGAATTTAATAGAGGAGAGTGGGATGCCTTTCACTCAGAAATCCACATGACTTTGCCTGGTGTTGTGGCAGACCATGGTCAAGGAATCTCAGCCAAAATTGAGTCTTAACAAAAGCAACAGCATCCAACATGAGATCTGTTAAGTAGTGGGAACTTTAATGTCCAATTATGATATCTGCTACTCCTCAGCAGACTTATGCTCATTAAGCAGCAGCTGGTTGGGGCTTCCAAGACTTTTCTGCTTGTGTTACCAGGGAAACATCATTTTCTATAGAGATTCCAAACCAACAAGGAAGAGGAAGCTGCCATTGAGAGTGGCAGAGCTCAGTGATGGCTGAATGACATTTATAGATACAAGAGAAAGGTGAAGGTCCCTAGTCTTTTTTTTTGTTTTTGTTTTTGCTTTTGTTTTTGCAAGGCAATGGGGGTTTAAATGACTTGTCCAAGATCACACAGCTAAGTAAGTATTAAGTGTCTGAGGTAGGATTTGAACTCGGGTCCACCTGACTCCAAGACTGGTGCTCTATCCACTGCACCACCTAGTTGCCCATCCCTAAGCATGCTTACAAAACTTCTTGCAGAAAGGAACCTAGAGACTGGCAGGGGAGGGAAAAAAAATAATACTCTTATAACAAAGAGGTAAAAGGAGAGAGCAGTCATTAGGGAAAAAGGCTCAAGAAAATATCAGAATTGAGAAAGAAGCATGTAGGATGGTGAAAAAACACAGGGTGAAAGGTAAGAAGGGGAAAAGCAATGCCAGACATAATGATTTTGAAGAAAGGCAGGGTCAGAGATAACACCCATCTTAGAGAAAATAGTGAAAGAACTGTCTTCTATAAAATGAGTAGTTTTGGGCAACTAGTGAGGGACCAAATTCTGTTATCTCAGAGGAAAAAACCAAATAAACAAAACTAAAAAGGAAAAAATAAAAGAACAAAGACTAGAAGAGCTAACTGCTAAACAACAAACTCTCAACCCTAACTCCCAGCCTCCCCCAGGGCAGTCACCAGTCTAAAACAAAGGAGGATTAAATTTCAGGGATTAGCTACTGAGGCCAAAACTTCTATAAAGCATTTCTTAGTCACTAATTACACCATGGGCATTATGCTAAGCCCCCTCAGGATATAAAAAGGGAAAAAAGCAAAGCTGTACTCTGGTTCAACAACTTCTTAGAAACCTTCTAATAAAGGGAACATGTTGGTTGGTAGGGTGGTTGGTTGGGTGGTTGATTTGTTGAATGGTAGGTTGGTTGGCTGTTGTCCTTCATTCTCCAAGACCAAAACACCACCACTACTTTAAAGTTACAGTATAACAGATCAAACCAATCAATAAGAGCTCCGATTGCTCTGCTACTAGTCTGGTACATAGAGACTATGTGAACATTTGGGATGGATTCTCTAAATTTGCTCCATGGACTATGTAAATAATGACATATATATGTATGTGTGTATTTATATATATACATACACACACACACACACACACACATATATGATACACAATGATGATGATGATGATGTTTGTCCATTCTCAGAGACCATGCCATCAGGGAGGTGATACCATGACATGCAACTGAATTGGATTTGAGTGAAAGGATGCTGTGCTAAATCACCAGTCTCACTTTCTCCTCTTGAGTCATCTGAGTCCAGTGGCTAGATATGAATTAGAAAGACTGGAGATATCCCTGAATGCTAGGCAAGTGACTTGCTCAAGGTCACACAGTTAGTAAGTGTCAAGTGTCTGAGGCCATATTTGAACTCAGGTTCTCCTGACTTCAGGGTCACTGAACCATTAAGCTGCCCCATAAGATACATATGGGGAAGATAGAAAGTAGCCTTAGAAGAGAAGGTATCACCAGCTGGAAGGATCAGGAAATACCTTGAGATGAGGGACTGAACATTCATGGAGGTCAAACATTTCAAAGGTTCAAAGATGAAAGACACCAGGAGTGAGGAATAGCATATGAGCCAGTTCACAAAGTATGTAGAGGAAAGAAAAACAGAAGTCTGATAAAGTAGAAAGTACCAAGCTGTAAAGAACTCTAAACAATAGATTTCATATTTGAACCTAGATAGTTGTTTTGTTGTCATTTATCCTTCCTTCTCAAAGAAGACCATGACATCAGAGATGTATTTGAAGCTATAGGTAATAATAGGGTGCTGAGGGAGTTTATTGAATATAGGGTAACAGAGGCAGACCTAATACTTAATGAACACCATTTTGGCAGTGATGTAAAAGATGGATTAAAAGAGGGAAAGAATTAAAACAGATAAAACAGTCAGAAGGCTAATGTAATAATCCAGGCAAAAAGTGATGGTGGGGGGTGCGGCTAGGTGGTGCAGTGGATAAAGCATCGGCCCTGGAGTCAGGAGTACCTGGGTTTAAATCAGGTCTCAAACACTTAATAATTACCTAGCTGTGTGGCCTTGGGCAAGCCACTTGACCCCATTTGCCTTGGAAAAAACCTAAAAAAAAAAGTGATCAGGGGCCAAACTAAGGTTGCACCAGTGAGAGAGTACAGGAGGGGATTTATGAGACTGTTGTGAAGAAAGAAGTTATAAATTGACAACTTGCTGGTTATGTGGGATGAATGAGATTAGGGAGTCTATGATAACAAGGAGATTCCAAACTTGGGTGACTTATTAGAATAGTGGTACACAAAATTAATAGGGGAGTGCAAAAGTATAAAGGGTTTGAGGAAAGATAATGAGGTCTATGTTGAGATGTTGAATTTGAAATACCTAGTGGATACATTGTTTGAATACTGAACACAAAGTTGGAATGACTAAGAGGTAGCTAGTTCGGAGTACATTTGAGAAGCACAAACATCGTGAATTTGAGGAAAGGTTTCATGGAAGTAGAGTATGATTCCAGAGAAAGCCTTTTGAGGAAAAGAGGATATAAGAGGATCATGGATCATTAGTCATAGGATGATCAGATTTAGAACTAGACCAAAGAGGCCATGGAGTCCATCTTCTTCAATTACCTGATGAAGAAACTGCTCATGGAAGAGCTTGGATTTGAACTTGGGTCCCTCAGAGTCCAGATTCAGTAAACATTCCAGATGTAAGGATTTTTTTCCCCCTTTCGGATCCTTCAAGCAAGTCAACCATTGCTTTACACTAAAACTACTGACAGCGAGATGGCACAATGGCTAGAGTCCTGAGTTCAAACTTGACCTTAGATACTTATTAACTGTATGATCCTAGGCAAGTCACTTAACCTCTTTCAGCCTTGGTTTTACTCTGTAAAATGGGGATTTGGGGGTTTACTCTGTACTTAGTTTTACTCTATAAAATGGGGATAATAATAACAGCCCCTATCTCCCATGCATATTGGGAGATATGACACAATAAAAGCAAAGCACTCTGTAAAACTTAAAACATTACATAAATGCTATTATTATCAAATGAATTATAAAGAGCAGGGGAAGAAATAGAATTCTCAAGCTTGAGTAGATTACAAAAAATTTTTCTCTTCTCTTAACTTCACAATTTCTTGCAACTCTTCTGAGATTTTGCAGTCATCAATAAAGGGGAAGCTAAAAAAGAAAAATTCCCAGTCTTTCTTCTCCATGTCTAACACCTCCAGTGAAATTGGAAGGGGAAGGGGAGAGGAAAAATGAAATGAGACAGAGAATTAATCAGTATCTTATCTTGCTCCATATAGGGCTATCTTCTTTTATTTCAAAGCACCTGAACAATTGTGAGAGAGAGAATCCAAGTTTAAAAGGAAACAATTTGTCTGATCTTGGCATTGAAGAAATACCTAGGTCTACCTAGAAAGCAAACCTAAACTCCTAAATGTTAGGGTGAAAAGGATTCTGGTTATTCCCCAGAAAGTCAGATTAGCAGATAGCCCCAAGACAATGGATAAGGGTTTGAAAAAGGGAGGCTTAAACAAGAGAAGACTCTGTTGAGGAAACAGGGTTCTGTTGTCCAAGCCTGTGATGGAAATCTGCTAAAATCAGAATCCAGGGAATCCAATGCATGATGCAAAGTACAGATATGAGACTGCAGAGAGGCTGTGAGGCATTCAAATAAACAGATAATGTCTAAACTACACTAGAAATCTGATCCTAGGTGGGCCAATGATACATCCAACCAAAGCAAGAAGAAAGCCATGGGAACAAGAGTAATGACTGACAGATTCTGAGGAAGAAAAAAGAATCCTAAGAGGCCTGGACTCAAGGAAGCCTGGAAAATGTAGAATCTACCTCTGATTTATGTTGGATCAAGATAGAAAAGGACAAATCCACCCATAGGAAACATATCGGAAGCCAGGGGCGTGATCAGTGTCTCAGGATGACTGGCCAAGTTTAGTGAGGAATAGCAAACTTTATCTTTCCATAAGCTTAATAAGAAGCCAGGGAGGGGAGAGAAGGTGGGATGGGAGTGTTATAAAAGACTAAACTGAACAAAGAAATGCAAACACCCCACCAGATCTGACTTGTCATGCTCATTCTATAATTCTCAATGGAGCTACAATGGAAGGTGGTGTTCTGATTATATTAACAGAGGTTGGTAGGAAAACGATTCTGAGCTTAAAGCCTCTTTTTGTACTCCTCATTGCCAGGGAGGAACAGGTACATTGTAGAGGGATGGAAATACTCTAGCAGAGTTCCCTGTCCCTCATTTCTCATTTGTTGTTGTTGCTATTATTTTGATAGAGTTTCAGAAGGACTTCTATTCCGTGGATTAGGGTACAGTATTTGGAATAAAAAAGACCTCAGTTCAAATTCAACATTTTTTTTTGGCAAGGCAATGGGGTTAAGTGACTTCCCAAGGTCATACAGCTAGATAATTATTAAGTGTCTGAGGCTGGATTTGAACTCAGGTCCTCCTGACTCCAGGGCCAGTGCTGTATCCATTGCACCACCTAGCTCCCCAAACTTCAGATGTTTTTAGCATAAGAAGTCTTTCCTTCTCCTTAATACTCTGTGATTATCTCCATTTTATCTTCATGTTTGCACATAAATTCTTTGCATATTGCATACTGCTTCCATTGTGTCCCCATTAGACCATATACTCCTTGAGGGAAGGGATCCCCTTTTTTGGCCTTTGTATCCCTAGACTATAAGAACACAATTGATATTTAATAAATGCTTATTGACTTAACTAACCTCTCCTGAGATTGAATCCAGTGACTTCTCAGATTCCTTTTAGTCCTAAAATTATGACCATGTGATCCAGGGATGAGGCACTTACAGCAATATTACTGTAGAAAGTTATACTCAAGTGCATGCTGACAGCATTACAGATGAGACAGCATAACTAGATTCTCCTGGTATTTTTAAACTACCAAGCATAAGATCCAAAACGAAGCATTTGGGGAGCCAATTTTTTTTTTCTAACATCATGCCAGAGCTAAGTTCTGCTTCACAGAATATCATACTGATTTTTACCTCTGACAGTTCATTTATATATAGTAAAAATCAATTGTCTGAACAACAAAGATGGTACAATGGGAAGAATACAGAAGGCCTGGAAATGCTCATTTCTGATTCTGAAGATCTTTACCTGTTAGATGAGGGCAATAATAAAACAACTTCACACAGTTGTTTTGAGAGAAATGCTTTGTAAAGCACACCTCTCTAAATGTCAATGCCCCAGGGCAAAGCCCCTTTTGTCCCATATCAGTTATGGTTCTGGTGATTTTAAAATGATAACTTATAGCATAATAATGATAAGAAACAATCTAATTCCTAGATGAAATATGCTGTCAATTACATGACGCTAATGATCTTGATTTTTTTTTAAACACTCAGTATTATAATCAAGGAAAAAAAGGCAATGGATGCTAATGAGGGTAAAGCTGTTGCTTCCATCTGTCAGTGGGGATGGTTCTGTGCATTCTGTCACCACTACACAAAAACAACTTAACACGTGTCTGGTGGGTTACAAACACCATCATCAGGGACCATTTATTTGATAATGAACAAATCAATTATTCCAATCTAGTCCCTCCATCAAATCCTGTACTCTTGTCTTAAGAATTTTCCCTTCAAAAAAAGTATAGAATTTTATTTATGGGTTCTTATAGTGGGAAAATTGGAGGGATATATAGAAACATCTGTACACACAATAAGATCTACAAAAAAAGGAAAGGAAGCATAGCAGTGAGAGAGCTAGCATTATGGAGACAAGAGTTCAAGTCCTTGCTCTCATATTTCCTAGGTGTGTTATCATAGACAAATCGCTTAACTTCTCTGAGGTTCAGATACCTAAGACTGTATTTATTATATGCTAAAGGTATATTAAAATACCTACTAAAAGAAGGAATTTCTACCCAATAGGATCAGAGGTTTCTGATTTAATGATATAAAAGAATTCTAGCAATACCTATGGGAAAGAATTAATTATTATTTACCATAAGAGTTCTTAGAATTACAGGAAATAAGAGGAGATTCAAAATTAAGTCAACTTTACAAATTGGGAAACCCAATTCTTCCAAAGTTCTTTCCAAAGGAAATCCCAAAGTTCTGGGAGACCCAGAAGTTTTAAATCAAAAGATCATAGATGCTAGCTTTAGAGCTGAAAAGGACCTTACAGTTTATACCAATCCAATTGGCTCATTTTATGGATAAGGAAACTGAGGCTCAGAGAGGTTAAGAGATTTGTCCAAGGTCACACAGGCTAACAAGTAATAAGCAGCATAGACAGAATCTGAATCCAGATCCTCTAAGTTCAAAGCCAGAGTGCCTTTGTCACTGGAGCATAGAGCCCCAGATGACTTGGTAAAGGTCCCAGATTTGCTTTGTCCTAAGTTCCATGATCCCACTATTTTGTCATGCTACCTTCAACATAAGTCTCTTGCAAATACTTTGTGGATTCCTTCCCAAGAATGAAAATAGAAAGGACAAACTTTTCTCTGTGGTCCACTTTATTAGTATGGTATATCTATAGGCAAGAAAGCCAAGCTCAATCAATGAATACTACATGGTGGCTGATATTGCCATCTAGCGTTCACTGACATTCACTACAAAGGTAATATAACCTCAAGGTACAATGACCCAAGTAACTGTTTTTCATCATTATATAAATGATAATTCAATTATAAGAAAAAAATTTAGAAGGGTGCTTGGAAAAAATTTACTAAAACAACAAACAGAACCAGAAGAACATTGTACACCGTAACAGCAACATGGGGGGTGATGATCAAACTTAATGGACTTGCTCATTACAACAATCAATAGTTTGCAAGGCATTGAGGTGGTGAACCAAGCACCAGACTTGGAATCTGGAAGATGAGTCCTCCTGAGTTCAAATCTGATCTCAGCACTTCCTAGCTATATGACCCTGAGCACATCACTTATCCCTGTTTGCCTCAACTCCTTGAGCCATAAAATGAACTGAAGAAGGAAATGGCAAACCCCTCTAGGATCTCTGCTACAAAAACTCCAAATGGGGTCATAAAGAACTGTACACATTTGAAATGATTCAACAGCAAAGTCAGGAGTAAAGTTGGGACCTGAACCTGTCTACAAAACTATGACTGCATCTATGCCTTTTTCATTTGACCTGACTTGTGGCTTCAAATGTTGCCATTTTCCTTTCTTCCTTCTCCTTCACCCCCAAAAGCAAAACCAGAGTGATTTTTAACTTCCTCCTTCCTTTAGTATTTTTCAAGTTGCTTATTCAGAAGAAAATTTAAAAAAGATAAAACATTAAAAAAAAGTTATAAAAAGAAATGAAGAAGGAGAAGAAGGAAGGAGAGAGATGACTGGCAAACAGAGAAAACTCCTTTTTCTGACATTATTGGGATTGAGGGTTGGAGTCTAGGGCTTATGGATCATCTGATCCATCTCCCTTATTTTACAAATGAGACAACTGAGGCCCAGAGGAAGTAAAGTCACTTGACCAACATCCATATTCTAACCACAAAGTCAAGTCTCTTTCCACAAAGCCATAATGATAAAAAGGAGGCAAAATTTAGGGTAGAAAATTCTTAGGAACATCTGTATTCTAAATTATTACCTCATTCTGACTCTTAAAAAGAACAATGTCACTTGAACTAAAATCAACTTTAACTGGAAGCAGAAAATTCAAAATGAAAGACGTACCTGACAATAAGACTCTGAATCCAAGATGGTCCCTTAACTAAGTTTTTTTTGCAAAGAGGAATAAACTAAAGGGAGTCTAAAAGTTCAGCCTTGTGCAATACTGCAAGTTTGAACTAGAGACTGCCCCCTTGGCCACATAAACCCCTGTTGGGCAAAGTTCAGAGAACGACAAGGAAAGAGGCCCTGGACTATCTAACCTAAATATTCAGGTTTCAGATTTAGACAGTTGATCAACAAGTGGTTATTAACCTCTTCCTAAAGCATAAGTCTACCATGTCACTCTCTACCCAGTAAATTCCAATGCTTCCCTTTGCCTCCCAACCTCTCCCAACCTGTCCCATGTCTTCCTTTCCAGTCTTTTCAAGTCATTGTCCCCACCATGTATTCTTTAATCCAGTGAGGATGACCTCCTAGCTGTTCTACAAATAAGACTTTCCATCTCTTGGCTCCCAAGTGCTTTGGCTGAGTGTCTTCCATGTGTGCAATGCTCTTCCCTTTCTCATCTCTGCTTCCTGGGTTCCTTCAGATTCCAGTTAAAATACTGTTTTTTACAGGAAGTCTTCTTTTTCCTCTTAATTCTAATGCCTTCTCTCTTTTGCTTATTTCTAATTTAACTTGTATGTAATTTAGTTCTGCATGAATTCTCACTTATTGCCTCTCCCTTTAGTCTATGATCCCCTTGAGAATAGAGATTGCCTTCTATTTTTCTCTATATACCTCAGTAGTTAACAGTCTCTGACACACGATAGGCATTTAATAAATGTTTATTGACTGACTACTATGTACAAAGGACACTATAAAGATTTAGGGCTACAAAGAGAAAATTCATAACAGATGTACACAAAATACTAAACAAACAAAGCTGAGATAAGGGAAACATCATCATCTAGTTTTGGGGTGAGGGAAGCAAAAGCTTTATAAAGGAGGTAAGATACAGATAGCCTTTAAAGGGTAGGATTTAAGGAAAGGAAAAAGGTGGGGCAAAGGGAAAGTCCAATATTTGTGAACATGTTTCACCTCTTAAAAATCTGGTTTGACTGAAGAAAAAATATGGAGGAACTAATGATAAAGTCATCTAGGACTTTGAACACAAATTCAAGTAGTTCACCCTTTTATTCAGCATAAAATAGTCACTGAAATTTTTAAAGTTGGTAATACTTTGATTAAAGATATACTTTAAGGGGCAGCTAGGTGGCGCAGTGGATAGAGCACGGGCCCTGAAGTCAAGAGTACCTGAATTCAAATCCAACCTCAGACACTTAATAATTACCTAGCTGTACGGCCTTGGGCAAGACACTTAACCCCATTGCCTAGCAAAAACTAAAAGAGAGAGAGAGAGAGAGAGAGAGAGAGAGAGAGAGAGAGAGAGATTTAAAAAGATTTAAACTATCCTACAAACCAGCTTAGATTGAAGGAGGAAGTAACTTCAGTCATCCAAGAAAAGGGGAGTTCCTGAAAGAAGAGAACTTCAATTGATTGTGTCTTTGTGTAACCAGAAACAACTGGGAATGGGGACAGGGAGAAGGAAAAAAAAGACTATTAGAGGCAAATCAAGCAGAAATGATACAGAGGAAAGAAACTAAGAAACTCTCTCTCTCTCTCTCTCTCTCTCTTTTATATACACACATACATGTGTATGTGTTTCTATATTTGTATATATTTATAATGTATAAATAAAAGGCACAATGGATAGAAATCTGAGTCTGAAATCAGGAAGACCTGAGTTCAAGTCCAGTCGCAGATATTTACTAGCTATGTGATCCTGAGCAACTCCGTTTACCTCAGTTTTTAGCTGTAAAACTTGGTTGTTCTGTTCTTTTTCAGTGGTGCCTTTTTGAGTCTACATAAGGTTTCGTGAATGAAAAGATCACAAAGTTCAGTCTTCATTGCCAAAAGTAGAAATTGGGTCCAAAAGATTTCCAGCTAACACATCTATGTATTCTAGAGAGGGAAAGGAATAAATATTTATTACAAACCTATTGTGTGCTGGACACTATGCTAAATATTTTTTAAAATATTATCTCATTTGATCTTCATAATGACCCTACAAGGTAAGTACCACTATCCCAATTTACCATTGAGAAGCTAAGGCAAACAGAGGTTACGTGACTTGCCCAAGGTCACACAGCTAATACACATCTCAGGCTGGATTTCTCCTGAGGTCTTCCTGACTCCAGGCCCAGAACTCTATCCACTAAACCACCAGCTGCTTCTAATCAAGTGATCATATGGGAAAACTTCTCTGGTACCAAAATACAGATGAATAAAACTTTTCATTTTAAATCAGTTGTGTTCAATAGCTCAGAATGGATTTGGTTTTTTAAATGGAGAAACCAGAGAAAGAACTAATGGAGTCTGAATGCAGATGGAAGGAGACTATTTTCACTTTGGTTTTTTTTTATGTTTTTTTTCCTTTTGCTCTGTTTTGTTCTTTCACAACAGGACAATTGTAAAAATATGCTTTATATGATTGCATATATATAACATATCAGATTGCTTGCTATCTTGGGAGGGGAAGAGGAAAGGGAGAGAGGGAGAAAAATTTGGAACTCAAAATCTTCCAAAAATTGAAGATGAAAAATTTTCTTTACATGTAATTGGAAAGAAAATTAAATACCATTAAGAATGTTATGTTAAAAGATGTAGAAAGAATAAGGACAAAATTAAAAAAAGTTCTATTTATGACCCATCCATGTCTCTTACCATATACACACCCCATTTCTTTGACCTTTTGTCAACATCTCTCAGCCTTACTTCCTAGAAAAAAAACAAAACTTCTCTTTTTAATTGTTCCTTTTAAAAACTGGTAAAAAAAAAAAAAAGAAAATTGAAAAAACAAAACAAAACTCAGTAGTGAGTCAGAATTCCAAGATTCCAAAAACTAAGTTGCTAACTTCCTAGGTACACTAGATGGTGCTACTGCCATTTTTGCCATTCTTCCATGTTCTCAAGCAGTAGAAGTTTATAAAGAAGAATAGAAATTAAAATCTGGCAGTATAGTTTTACAATCCTATAGTATTAAATATGTATAGATGTCCAAGGTCACAAAGCTGGTAAGAGTCAAGAGAAAGAATTTGAACTCAGGTTCCTCCCAACTTACTGAGTTCACCAATCCCCTATCCACCACATATGATGCTTCAATAAGAGATTTACATTGTAAATGTATACAAAAGCTTAGGTAGCATAATTATGGACATACAAAATCATTACAGGACAACAAGCATTCATTCAGAGTCAAGAATTAGACTAAGTTATACAATTTAACAATCTCTAGGTGTAGTGCTTCTTTTGCTGTTCAAGTCTTATCCTTCCAATAAATTTGACTTCACTGGCCCTGGGGTTAGGAGTTCCTGAGTTCAGATCCGGCCTCAGACACTTAATAATTACCTAGCTGTGTGGCCTTGGGCAAGCCACTTAACCCCATTGCCTTGCAATAAATAAACAAACAAATAAATGAATGAATGAATAAATAAATAAATAAAGCCAATAAATTTGACTTCTCTTCAGAATTCCACTCTATTTTTATCCTCTAACTCACTAAAAAGCACCTAAGAATTTGATCTATTGGAAATAAAACCTTTCTCTATTGTTCCCTGGGCACAAGTATTGGTCCTGACCAGTGTATCTTCTATACAATGTCCAGACACTTGTATACCTTTATTTTTGGTCCCTGTTCTCAGTCAGCAAAGATTTACTATTGCCTACAGTGTGGATCAGGCATCAGACTAGGTGTTGGGGATATAAAGACAAAAGTGAAATATAGCCCAGGAACTTAAGGAGTTTATTAGGGAAAACAATACTTACAAAAATATATTTGTTCAAAAATAAATATAAGGTTAAAAAAAATGTTGGAGGGAGGAATGAGACTGACAAAGGAAGATGGTGGATCAGGAAAAACCTCTTATGAGGGTGTCATATGAAGAGCTATCTGATGAAAACAAGAGAAGGATTCTAAAAGATAGGACCATGTGGACAACCAGTGCAAAGGTACAAGAGTGTTGCATTTAAGGAATGGCAAGAAGACCAATTTGCTGTTCAGTCATATCCAAATCTTCCTGACTCCATTTGGGTTTTGTTGTTGTTGGGTTTTTTTTGCAAAGGTTTGCCATTTCCCTACAGATGAGAGAAATGAGGCACAGTTAAGTGACTTGCTCAGGGTCACATAGCTAGGAAGTATCTGAAGTCAGATTTGAACCCGTGATGATAAGTCTGTACCACTAGTTGGCCAAGCCTCAGCTTGACTGGGCTATGGAACAAAGAAAGGAGGGTAATATTTAGTCAAACTAGAAAGGGGTTCAGTGAGTGACTTTTTGCATTTATCAAATTCACTTCCTACTCTTGTTTTAATTCAATCCCTTTTGACCTCTAGTTGCTATCACTTTTCTCCTAATAATTTGAAAGAATTTTTTGTTCACAGAAGGGAGGCAGTCTCAGTTTTCTCATTTGTAAAATAGGGAATAATTAACAATAAAACTGCCCCTGGGTGGTTGTGAAAATCCAATAAAATGACAGCTCTAGAGTACTTGGCAAATCTTAGTATTATATACATGCTATTATTACTATTATTATCATGACAACCTCCCTCTCACAATTACCTGTCTATGCAAGCATATAGGTCACGTACATGTTCCTGGACCTATTTTTAGAAATGAGCTCCTACCTCCAGTCTTTCCCCACCTCCCAACCAGATTTCAACCTGCTTTTCACCTGTTCTATCTACCTTCTCCAACAAACTGCAACCCATCACAGATTAGCATTTGTTAAACCCCTTCATTAACACGGGACACCAGTCTTGCCTGTAGCCTAAAGGAGGGTGCGTCACAGGGACACAGCTGAGGAGACATCACACAGGCAGCCCAAGCCAATATTAATTAAAGGTCTGAGAAAGAAGGATTTCTTTACCAACATACTGGAAAAGCACTCAAGCATACTAAGCCAGAAGGGAAAAAAGGGCTTTTTTTACATTCTATCCAGTCTGACTTGACCAAATTAATTTGGGGGGGGGGGGGGGGAAGAGTATTTTGTTGCTTCAGGGGAAAAAAAACCCAATTTCTCCTTTGCCTCAGGCCTTCCCTTGTAAAAGTAGGATGATTCTGCAGCTTAATTTTTAATTAGCTTATGCAACTAAAGCAGTTTTGAACAGTGAGACCGGCTGAGTATTTCTCAGTCTGGCCTTGAAGAAGAAGTGGATGGAAAAATATCAACCTAAAGGAATAGTCATTGAATGCCCACTGTTTGAAAGCTACCTACTACATGCAAACCACGGGGCTGGCTCCTATCAAGGATCCAAAGTAGTGTGAGGCCTAGACGTTCCCAAACTTTAAGAGAGGTGAGGAAAGGAGGAGGAAAAGAAAAGGGAAGGAGAGGGAAAGAAAGAGGAAGAGATACACAAGAAGAGAGGGAGAGGGAGAAAGGAGGCAAAGAAGGAGGGAAGAGAAAGAGGAGGGAAGGGAGAGAGAGAGAGAGAGAAGAAAGGAGGAGGAGAAAGGAAAAAAGAGGAGGGAAAGAAAAGGAAGGGAGAGAGGAAGAAGGAAGAAGAGAGAAAGGAAGGAGACAGAAAAGAGGGAGGGAAAGAGAAAAAAGAGGAAGAGAGAAAGGGGAGAAAGAGAGAGAGAGAGACAGAGACAGAGACAGAGACAGAGACAAAGAGAGAAGAAGAAGGAGGGAGGAAGAGAAAGGAGGATAGGAGAGAGATAAATGACTGTATAGGATGCCTTTCCTTAGAAGACATGGTATTTGAACTGAGCAATGAGAAATGATAGGCCTGGAGTAGGCAGAAAAGAGGGAGGCATCACAAATAATATGATCCAAGGCACAATGGTGGGAAGGGAAAGGCACATATGAGGACAGAGTACATATTGGTTTGACTGAAGGGAAGAATTCACATAGGACATTAGGCTACAGAGGAAGCAAGGGAACAGATTAATGAGGATACTGAATACAAATTCTAAATAACAACTGAAAGTTTCCAAGCAGAAAAGTCATACAATAAAAGCCCTATTTTAAGAAAACAAATCTGGGGGCGGCTAGGTAGCAAAGTGGATAAAGCACCGGCCCTGGAGTCAGGAGAACCTGGGTTCAAATCCAGTCTCAGACACTTAATAATTACCTAGCTGTGTGGCCTTCGGCAAGCCACTTATCCCCATTTGCCTTGCAAAAAAAAAAAAAAAACCTAAAAAAAGAAAAGAAAAGAAAACAAATCTGTTCATAAAATATTGTAGTCATATACATGAGATGATAAGGGTATGAATGAGTATGTTAACTATATCAACAGAAAAGGAAAAGGAAGATTCAAGGAACTCTTAGAAGGTTGAATCAACAGAGCCGACTTCCTAGTCAGAGTGGGGCAAAGAAGGGCGGAAATTTGAAGGATGAGTCAAATTTTAAGCCAAGGTAACTAGATAGTAACAGAAATAAAGATGTCAGATGACAGAACCAGTTTAGAGGAAGGAAGAGACAGGACAGAAGAGGTTAAATTTCATACTGAGGAAAACAGGAGAAAAATCAGCCCTCCTCAAATGACATTTTAGGGCATCACAGTAGAAGATTTAAAAGGAAATGGGCCAGGAGTGGCTAGGTGTACCTGAGTTCAAATCTGGACTCAGACATTTAATAATTATCTAGCTGTGTGGTCTTGAGCAAGCCACTTAACCCCACTGCCTTGCAAAAAAATATTTTAAAAAAAAGGAAATGGACCTTTAATCCAGGTCTGAAAAGTTAAAGCATAGGGGTTTAAGCTTTTGATAAGGACAAATATTTTATGAAACCCATGAAAATGTTTTCAAATATAAGGAAAATTTAAGTTTATCCTGAAGACAGTGGGTTAAAGATGACAATACCTTATAATTACATAGCAATGTCATTTTCAAAGGGCTTTCATCTACATATTAAATAGAGGGAAAATATCTCAATTCCTGATTTGTGAAATTCAAATGAAGAATAAGAAGAGGAGTTAGTTAATTAGCATGTATTAATTGCCAAATATATGCTAGGCACTCTGTATTAAATAGGCAGAGATACAAAGAAAAGATAGATATAGATAAGTAGATATACAGATAGGTATAGAAATAGATGGATAGATGAATGGATGGATAGATAATGGATAAATGATAGATAAATAGATAGATAGATAGATATTCTTGTTCTCAAGATACTTGTAATCTAATGGAGAAGATGACACACACAAAAAGATAGAGGATAAACTCAAAGAAGGCCAGGAAACACTTCCTGCAAAAATGCAAAAGGTAGGACTTTAGCAAAAATATGAAGGAAGTCAAAGAAGCTAGGAGGCAGAGTTAGGGAAGGAGAAAGTTCCAAAAATTTAGGTCAACCAGTAAAAATGTTCTGAATTGGGAGAGTTGGGAAATGGTGTGCTATGTGTGAGGAATAGCAAAAATGCTAGCTTCATTAGATTACAAAGTGAAGACAGGCAGAATAAGGCATAAAAAGACTGGAAAGATAGGAAGGGCTCAGATTATGAAGGGTTTTGAAAGGCAAATAGAATTTTGTATTTGATCCTGGAGATGATAAAGAGACACTAGAGTTTATTGAATAGAGTGAGGCAGGGAGAGATGATCAGATCTGCATTTTAATATGATAAATTTGACAATTTAGTGCAAGATGGACTGGAAGGAAAAGAAATTTTAAATCTTCCACTAGCAGACATGAGGTGATGAGGGTGGACCAAGGTCATAGTATCATCAAGACAAGAGGACATAAGAGGTGAGAGTGAGGACACAAGAACAACTGTAAAATTGAGTGACTTGAAAGATGATGGTACTCTCAATAGTAATAAGGAAATTAAGAAGAGGGCAGGGTTTAGAGGAAAAAATAATGAATTCAGTTTTGGACATGCTGAATTTAAGATATCTATAGCAAAGATGGTAACTGAATCCATGGGAGATGTGGTCACCAGGTGAAATAATACAGTTTTTATCGTTTAGTAATTTCAATTAAGTCCAACTCCTCTTGGCCCCATTTTGGAGTTTTCTTTACAAAGACACTGGAGTGGTTGGCCATAGCCTTCTCCAGCTCATTTTACAAATTATTGAAACTGAGGAAAACAAGATCAAGTGCCTTGCCCAGAGTCACATAGGTAATTGTAAGGGGTTGAGGCCAGATTTAAATTCACTTTAAATTCACAAAGATAAGTCTTCTTGATCCCATATTCAGTACTCTATTCACTGGGTTACCTAGCTATGCTGAAATATTATACTTTATTTATTTGTTTGTTTGTTTATCTGTTTGTTTATTTGCAAGACAATGGGGTTAAGTGGCTTGCCCAAGGCCACACAGCTAGGTGTCTAAGGCTGGATTTGAACTCAGGTCCTCCTGACTCCAGGGTCGGTGCTCTATCCACTGCGCCACCTAGCTGCCCCTACCCTGAAATATTATAAATGACATAGAGAGTGCAGATATTGTCTTGTGGGACACCCACAGATCATAGGGAATGACACAGATGAAGATCGAGCAAAGGAAACATACAGAAGGAGAAACAAAGGTAGAGCAGTTATCTTGGAAAACCTGGAGAGGAAAAAGTTTCAATAAATAAGAAAAGTGTGATCAAGAGTATCAAAGGCTGAAGAAGTCAAGAATAGCAAAGAATTCTGACTCAGGAAACACTCCATGTCCCAGAGAAATAAAAATTTGAATTCTGCCACAAATTTGATGATCAAATTTAGACAAGTACCTTTTCCTGGGTCTCAGTTTCTTCATCTCTATCATTAGATGAACTCTTCCTACTTTCAAGCACCGTATTCTATAATAATATCTTATTTAATTGTTTCTAAGTAGGGGCAAACAATGACCATTCCAATTAATTCCTTATAATTTTCAAGGATTTTCAACAGGATATTGGCCTAATCCCATTAATACTGACCTAATACAGAAGTAGATCCCTTATTCTTTATCCATAGGGTCTCTGAAGTAATGGCAAAGGGGAGAGACAGGTCTCCATAAAAGTTAATGAGATCCATGGTTTCCCTCCCCCCTTAATTTAATTCTTCTTTCACAATATGAGTAATATGTAAATTCTTTAAATACAATTCTACAACTTATATTAGATTGTTTGCTACCATGGGGAGGGGGAGAGAGAAGGAAGGTGATAGAAAAATGTGGAACTCAAAAACTTGCAAGGATGAATGTTGAAAACTATCTTTGCAAGTAACTGAAAACCAAATAATTTTAAAAAGAAAAACAGAAAGTTAATGCAGTCAAAGTAATTTTTCCATCTCATAGAAACTATACTTGCCCAACTGTCTGAAGCAGCATTGACTTTATAGTAGCAAGTTGGCAAGTGAAGTTTTGAATCTGTAGTTTTTAAAATTGGCAATTACTCAACATCATAAAACTATTGGAAAACATATACTATGTGGCAACTAGGTGGTGCAGTAGAGGAAATGAATTCAAATCCAGCATCAGACACTTAATAATTGCCTAGCTGTGTGACCTTAGGCAAGTAACTTAACCCTACTGTCTTAAATAAATAATTAAAAAAAATAAAAACATATACTACTTATCAGTATGTGGAATGTTAACTGCTAATTGTGAAGATTTAAAACCTAAGTGGATATGTACATATGTCTTCTCAAAGAAATGCTTTTAAAAATTTAGAAAAATCTTAAGTTTTTAATTTATAAAACAAGGTTGGGGCAGCTAGGTGGTGCAGTGGATAGAGCACCAGCCCTGGAGTCAGGAGGACCTGAGTTCAAATCCGACCTCAGACACTTAATAATTACTTAGCTGTGTGGCCTTGGGCAAGCCACTTAACCCCATTTGCCTTGCAAAAAAATCTAAAAATAAATAAATAAAAAGGGTTATGACACAATGAGAATTTTTTTTCAGATAGGTAGTCTGAATTACAATTCTTCATAAACCTAATAGATCAAGTAGCATAAATATTTCTTTAAAAGAATAAAAATAATTTAAGCACTGACTTTTATATCTTTACTTACTAATTTAGAAAATCTATACAGTAAAATAAATAATATTAAAATACAAAATCATCATTTGCAAACATCCACTCGCCAATTCTATACAGAATATTTGATGAGGTAGGGAGATCCACTTGCAGACTCCAATCATGAGGTGATGAGGGCCTGTACCAAGATGGTGGCAGCATCAGAAGAGATAAGGAGGCATATTTGAGTGTTGCTATTATGAAGGTAGAAAATATGACCACTGATTAGATATGGGGGTGAGATACTGTATTCAGTGTCAAAATTAAAAGGAATGGACATTTAAAAGAGTATCTTGGTTTTTTCATTGTAGGAACCCATATGATACAAATCTTATCTCTTTATAGTATTTTTTTTTAAATTTACCAAAGTAGGTGCATTTTTCTTTTTCTTTCTTTTCTCTGAAATGATCTACTGTCCCCTCTTCAACTTTTTTAAAAGTCACTCCCAAATTTCACAACTGACGGAATCATGGTTTGGAGACCTCATCAGAATTGATTGAGAAGTATCTAGAGGACCTTGGCATAGAAATGTGCCACTCAAACTACAGAACAAAAAAGTGTCAGATGGCATGGCTAATGGAATAATACTATCATTCTTTTTTTTAAAAAAAATTATTTATTTAAGACAATGGAGTGAATTGACTTGCCCAAGATCCCACAGCTAGGTAATTGTTTACTCTGAGGCAGAATTTGAACTTATGTACTCTTGACTCTAGGGCTAGTGTTCTATACACTGTGCCACCTAGCGGCCCCCAACACCATCACTCATGAAAAGCATGAATCTCAAGCAAAAAATTAAAACTTCAAAGGTTAATCTTGAAGTCCATCAATGAAATTTATTGATTTCACTATCAAGACAGAAGAAAACGCCATTATTAGACAAGAAAAAAAAAGAATTTAACTACTCAGACTTTACTTTTTCTATGAAACAATGTGACTTTGGGGAAAAGATGAAGAGAGAACAGAGGCTCCACATATCTCTGCTGTGATTTTTTTATTCCTCAAGAGTCAATGAAGAAGGGCACTGTTCATGGAATCAAAAATAATAAGAAATACAAGAGTTCAACACTTAGCTTCATTTTCAAAGTAAGCAGGTTTATAGCTGCTATTGGCTGGGGACAATAGTTCATGAACCACTGGAATCCAAGAAGATGCTCCAGGCAGAGCGGAGGGTGTTCAACCGAGAACAAGTTCAGGGTCCTTAGGACTTGGACTGCTCTTTTCTGCCAACTGTTCCCATCCTCAGGTTCAAAAGGGCTACAAGGAAGTAGGGAGTGAGGGAGGAGATTTGGCATCATTTATTTAATTCTTATAAAAAACTCAGTGAGATAGATAGGGTAGGTACTATCTCCATTTCACAGATAAGCAGAGGATCAGAGACAGCTTGTTCCTTTTTATATGGAAGATAAATATTGAAAAGGGGGGGAGAGAGAGAGAGAAGAAATCAAGTTCTCTATTTTTTTAAATGAGGTTCCTAATCCACTTATGTTTAATAACTCAATTGAATCTAAGTTTAATTAATTAAATAAATATTCCATTCTCCTACAAATCAGGAATATGAGAGCTAACACCAAGCTCCTATAATACTCTAAAATATTCTAATGTACTGATATCAAATTCAAATAGAAATGGGACCACTAAACTGTAGTACCTGTTGTTTAGTACCCTACAGTGCCATAGTGGATCTTAGAGAAGGATCCCTACAGTGCCATATTGATCTTAAAAAAGAACACATTAACATTAACTTTGTTCTACTGTATTATTCCTTATTTTGTTAAATATTTACATTTACATTTTAATTTAAGAGCAGTCCAAGATATTTTCTACACCATTGTTCTGATGATTTCAAGTCACAGAGTAAATGAATGGTTGTCAAGTCAACTTTTAATTTTAAGTGTTTATCCTACAGATTAAATTCATAACATAGTAGACAGTGAAGTCCTATAGAAATTCAAGCGATTATCACATCATTCTTGGCACGGATCAGTGATTTTATTATCATAGAGAACACTCTGATGTATAAAGTTCTTCCACCAATACAGAAAGATAGACTAGTCTGTAAATTGTCGTCTTAGAGCATTGCCTGGAGAGAGAGGGTAACTCCCCCACAGTCAACGATATATTAGAAGTAAGACTTCCTTGGCTCCAACGGCCAAGATTTCTATCCACATATAATGGTTCCAACTACATCCCAGTATTTAGAATAGAGTAAACATTTGATAACTTTTTTTCATTCATTTAAGAAATTAACTGTGTGACCCTAGACAAGTTTCCTCAAATATAAAATGGGGAGGTGGGCCTTTATGATTTTCAAAATTCCTTCCTCTAAGTTCTAAAGCTGTACTCCTATGATTCCCTGACTTTTCATGATTATATTAGACATAATTATTATATGTAGAGCCAAAAAGAACCTGGACTGGAAAATCACAAGTCCATTGTTTGAGTCCTGGCTTGGTAACTTACTCTTCATGTGACTATAGGCAAGTCCCTTAATCTTGTGAACCACATTTTCTTTATCATTAAAACCGGGGAATGATACTCACTTAGCTACTCACAGTATTGTTGTAAGAGTCAAATTAAGAGATGGTGCATTAAAAGCATGCTATAAACTTCAAAGTAATATATGTAAGTGTGACTAATAAGGAAATATGCTTAAAATTGTTAAACATGTGTAATCTATATCAGATTACTTGCTATCAAGGGAAGGAGGAGGGAAAGGTAGGGAGGAAAATGTGAAACTCAAACCTTACCAAAAAAATGAACGCTGAAAACTATCTTTGCATGTAGTTGGGAAAATAAATAAAAAAGTTTATTTAAACAAAAAAAAATAAGAAGGGGGTTTTGGATAGGAGAAAGGGAAAGAATTTGGGGCTCAAGGTTTTAAAAGCAAATGTTGAAACTTGGTTTTACATGTAACCAGAGAAAAATAGGATAAAATAAAAAAATAAAAATATATAAATGTAATTAAATAAAAAAAGAATTTATTTAAAAAAAGAAAAGAAGGAAGGAAGGAAAAAAGAAAGAAAAGGAAAAAACTTTAACTTCTAGGAGTGCCTGAAAGGATTTCAGGTTCCAATAGGTCAAAACCAGACTTTGAAAACTGCTGATCTAGTAAAAACTCCTTCATTTAATAAATGAGGAAACTATAGTTTAAAAAATTAAACTGTTTACCTAAAGTCACAAAATAAGAAAGTGACAGAACTACAGTTTGAATCTAGCCTTGGGACTTCAAGTCCAACATTCTTTGAGTATACTTGATCTCTACTTTGAGCTTGCTATTAGGTTTGGAAGAATATTCCCTGATTTTGTCTAGTTTAATCTTTGTAAGATTTTTTTTTCTCCTCCATTCCCCTTCTCCACCTTAATTTATGGTAAATAAAACTCTTAATTTTCCATAGTGTTAATGGTTTAGTACTAGCCTCTTTTTCAATAAAGAAAAAAATAAAATAAAATACATATTAAACTTAAAAAAAAAGGAATATGTAAAGTAATATGTAAAAAGCACCAGGAGAGGTGATGCCATGATAAGTACACAAATTGGATTTGAGTGATTGGGGCTGTGCTTAGTCACCAGTCTTACTTTTTCCTCCAGAGTCATCTAAGATCAAGAGGCCAGATAAGAATCAGGATGACTGGTGATGGCCCTGGATGAGAGGCAATCAAGGTTGAATGACTTGCCCAAGGTCACACAGCTAGTAAGTGTCTGAACCTGGATTTGAACTCCTGTCCTCCAAATTCCAAGCCCAGAGCTCTATCCACTCAATAACCTAGTTGTAAGTACACAGAGGAAAGAACACTTGCTCTGAAGGCCTGAGTTCAAATCTGGGTTCAGTCACTAATGTTCAAATCTGAGTTCAATCACTAAGGCAAATCACTGGACCTCAGTTTCCCCATCTGTAAAATAAGTGGGTTGGACTTCTAATTTTTAATTCTAAATTTATGACCCTATGACCTTGGTTCAAATCCTTATTGACATGTATGGGTTACCATGGTCCAATCACTCAATCTTTCAGTATCACTAGATAACTCACAAAGAATAAAAGCCTATTTGTTTATACAGAGGTGATTCCCCACATATGAATTCTCAGGTATTAAGCATCAATCCAGAGACAGAGCCATTGGAATCTGAACACAGACTGAAATACATTTCTTTCCTCTCTCTCACTATTCTTGATATGTCTCATCTTCTTGGGGGAAGGGGGGTTTATGTTTACTCTTATAACAAAATTATTATAATAATATAAAATAAACAAATCTAGATCCTTCCAAAAAAAGAATCAATCACTATTAAAACATTAGCAATAACACTGAGTCTGTTCATTTGTCAGCAGTCTCATGAAAGAGATTAATATTGTCTAATTTAGTTTAAGCAAGAACAGACTGAGAAAAAGAGTTATTTCTCCACATTTCCATGCCCAGGTCAAAATTACTCAGCAGAAGGTTATGTTTGTCATCAACCCTATATTAAATCCAAGTGCAACAAAATTAGTCTGATACTAAAGAAGTTTCCATACACAGCTAGCTAAAACTTATCATTTGTGGGTGATGAACAGAAGAAAGATCTGGAAAGGGAAAGGAAGAATTTGTTATTTTACCTGATTAGAGGTTACATTCTTTCATTCAGTCAAAGCAAAAAGATAATCCACAGTCTGTGTCTCTTTCCTGCCACTGGACAACTTGTCTACAAAGATTTACCTTAGAATGAATGAAAGAACATTTATTCAGTCTCTAGTGCAAAACACTGTGCTAATTGCTAGGGAAAGAAATGGAAAGAATAAGATAGTTTCTGATCTCAAGGAGATAGTATTCTAACAGAAAGGTACAACATAAAAAGATAGGAAGACTCAGCAACAGGGTGGACGGAAAGACTTAGATTATGAATCTGTGTAGGACTCAATTTGTAATGTGTTAGCTGGAACAATATATAGTGATTAATTTCTACTGAAACTTTTCAAGGAAAAAAATGAACTAGGGCTAACGAGGTGGTACAGGGGGAGAGCTAAATGGCATTGTGGATAGAGTGCCAGCCCTACAGTCAGGAGGACCTAAGTTGAAATCTGACCTCAGACACTTAATAAATTATCTAGCTGTATGACTTTGGGCAAGTCACTCCTAACCCCATTGTCTTAAATAAAAATAAAAGAAAAAATAAAGAAAAGAAAAAATGAATCATAAACATTTATTAAGTGTCTCTATATTAGGTTCTGTGATAAGCTCTGCAAATACAGAAAGATGCAAAATCAAATCTGGCAGCTGCGTCTACCATGGCTAAAGGAGTAGGAGAGGGTTCCAAATCAGGGATCTTTTACATCATTCCTTTTGGGAGGCATGATTTCTGTCTAAAATCTTCTTTACATACTCTCCGTCAATCTGATAGGGGACTTATTTTCTAAGATAAAAATGCATATAAGTTTACTTTGGAATGGAAAGTCATGGGGTCTGAACACCCTTGTCCCCCCCCAAAAGAATTCTGCTTTATCCATCCAGGCCTGCCCCAGACTATGTCCTCCAAGGCTGAGACATCCTAAGCAGCAATTGTTGGAAGAGTCTGTCATGACATCCCAATAAATCTCAAGAGAAAGGAGAAGGGGATCTTGCCCTCACAAAGAGAGAGGCAAGAAGAGCCCAAGACAGTTGAAAGTTTGACATATTAGGATTCCTCATTATCAGCAGAATTTGAAAAAGCTAGGGAAACTAGAGCATCCAATCTCTCTCTCTCTCTCTACTCACTAGAAGGAAGGGGAAGGAGAGGTAATAGAGAGACTGTCCTTTCTGACTTCCCTTCCATGCTCTCTTTTTCATTTCTTTTTGTCAACAAATGTTGAGTACTTACTGTGTATAATGAATGTGCTTGGCATATTGGTGATAAAAATATGATTTAGGAAGGCCCTATTCACTCCTTCTTCTCCATATATGTGACTGAACAGAGTCTCCTGATTCCTGATTAGGAATAATAATAATAAAAACAACTATACTGTGTGCCAGAAGCTCTTTCCAAATATCTCCTTGGACCTTCATAACAACCTGCTTTCATTACTCTCATTTTACCGTTGAGGAGACTGAGACAAACAGAAGATAAGTGACTTGCTTGTGTCTGAGGTGGAATTTGAACTCCAGACCCTGTGTTCTATACGCCATGGTAGTACCTCGTTGACTCTATTGAATGGTGGGAATAATTTCTTCTACCCTCAGGGAACTTAAAATCTAAAAGGAAAGAAAATCTGGTAATCACAGATCATTAAGGTCTAAGATCATCAAAGATAAAACCTTTCATTCTCCTCCAAGAGGTGAGGTGAACTGGCTGGCACCAGGTTTGAGAGTACCATCCCAGTTTCCTAACCCCCCAGCCCAGCAGGATTTCCACTATAAAACACACAAAAAAATAGACACAACACACGACTGTCAGAGTTCAGAATGGGGAGAAGTCCCTTAAGGCCAGGATGACAGGGAAGGCTGTCACACAGAGAGGGCCTGACCTTTCAAGACAGGCCTCCAAGAATGGGTAGGATTTCACCAAGCACAAATGGAAAGAAAAACAGGTTCCAGTTGGAATAAAAGCAAAAATTCAGCAAAGGGAGAGCAAAGAGTATTCAGCCTCTAAATCTCTAATTAACTAAGTCCTATATCCTCTATGTTAAAGAAATCTCTATCTACTCTCCTATTTTGAACCCCAGATTTGGAGTCAAAGGATATAGGTTTGAAACCCATTCTTATTACTTTTTATTTTTATCATGTTACTTGACCCTTGAAAGCATCAATTTCCTCATCCATAGAGTAAGAGGCTTTGGCTAGTTGACCTCTGAGTTTCCTACTAACTCTAATTTGAAATTCCTCTCACACTTTCAAAATCCATTACCCTGACTCCATAAAATTTCTTTTTAAGTCTGGTACTTTTAGGAGCAAAGCTGTGATTTAAACTCAGGATCTTGGCTTCAAATCCAAATTTTCTACTGCCTCCCCATATAAGGAGGTCACAGGTCAGTGGAAGAAAGAGAATTCAATTCAGAATTGACCTATCAAATCACAAACTCCTCCCACTACAATGCCCTGCCCCTAAGTCCTACATAAAATGAAAGATCATAATCTTGCATTCTCAAAATAACCACTTCAGATCACCTGAGAACATTCCACAGGTAGAAGGGCAGAATAGTGCAAGAGGTAAAAAGAAGAAACTTCTATCTCCATCACTGTCATGCTAAGAATAAACAGAAGACAAGTCTAAAAAAGAAAAACTACCAGTAGTCAGTCACACTTACCAAAATTATCTGTCCTTATCAGTTTGGGCTGAAGCCTTACCAAAGAATGGGTAATTAAAGGCTCCCCAACCTGTGCCACCAACGCCATGGGCAAAAATCACAATCCAGGAAACCCTGAGAATCAATCATGAAACCCCGGACCGGGTAAGCAAAGCGTCCAAACTCAGCACCAGCTGTGACCCAACTACCTCCTACCCCCTCTACTCCCTTTTAGTTTGTATTCTGAGGCAGGTCTTCAGAATCTGAGCTGTTCAAAGATCACAACTGCTTATGTAACTCTGGGCTATCTGCCCAAATTCTCAGCACTCTGTTAAACTACCCCTAAAAGAAAGTCATCTACCTAGAATATGACACAACAAGCAGATGGTATTCTGGTCAAGGAGGGTTTTTGATGTACTCACTTCTCCTCTCCCCTCCCAAACAAATAAAAACTCCACCATTCACATCTCTATAAACTCAGTGAGTATTATTTGTACTTAAAGCCAAATGCAAATCTGATTCCTGAAATGTTCTTTGCAGAAATTAGGAAAGATTCGAGTTTATATATACACATTGACTGAAGTTGTTTGCCATTTCCTCTTCTAGTTCATTTTCGAGATGAGGAACACTGAGGTAAATTGGATGAAATGATTTGCCCAGCTTCACACGACTAGTTTGAGGACAGATTTGAATTCAGGAAGATGTGCTCTATCCACTCTACCACAAAGAAGGTTTATTAGCTTTTAAACAATTAGCCTGTTTTCAAGATTGGGGGGGGGGGGAGACATTATTGTCTATTTATGGCAAGTTAGGGAACATCTATTTCAGTCTCCTCCTTTTAAAGATGAGGAAAAGGAGATTCGAAGAGGAATCCTTGGGAGTATACAACAATTAATGGTAAAAAGTTGAACTAAGGTATTGATTTCCTGACAGAGGCTGATTCCAGTCATAGACAGAACTAGGGTTGGATGGAACCTTATAAGATACTCATCCATTTTATACAATGCTAAAACACCCCTTAAAAATAAAAGGGGGGAATTTTAAATATTATAAGACTATGATAAGATAAGCTTCAATTCTTCAACTTTTTGCTTTAAAAAATGTCAGTTTCTCCCTTCCCCGATCCTGACTTTTCATGATACAGATAAAGAAACTGAAGCCCATGGATTTGCCCAAGACTGTCACACTAAAATTTGACATTCCTTCTATCTTCTCACAAAAAGTTTATCTCTAACCCTAATTCGTTGAATTCAAGAGACAGAAGGATCATTGATAAAGGGGATGAAGCTCAATTATTGACCTGCTCAAGGTCACACAATTAATCAGTGGCAGCGCCAGATCTCATGACCTTTATTGTTGTTTAGTTGTATCTGACACTTCATGACCCCATTCCAGGTTTTCTTAGGAAAGATATTAGTTACTATCTCCTTCTCAAAAGGAGATAGTATTTTACAGATGAGGAAACTGAGGCAGGTTCAGTGATTTGCCCAGGATCACACAGCTAGTTAGTATCTAAAGCTAGACTCATGAAGATGAGTCTTCTTGACTCCTTCCGACACCTAGAGGACTTGGGATTTTTCCATGCTGCCTTTCTGTCCCTTTTAAAGTGACTAAAAATATTTGCTGCCTTATCAAGAATTATTCCTCCTTAGAGATGTGTGGTGGAAATCACAGGATTTGGAGCCAAGAGAACTTGCCCCAGTTCTGCTATTTACTCTCTATGTTCCTTTAGGCAAGTCTCCAGCTTCCACACTAGTAAAATGATAGTATTAGATAACCTCTAAATTCTTTTTCTGGTCTAAATCCTATGATTCCATCCTGATTACCAATTATACTCTTAGGGGTTCTGATCTGTCATTGGTATGAGGAGTTCCCTTCACCAACAATGACTGGTGTCTGCTCTGCAACTTATCTTTAGAGATGTGATAGAGCAAAGCTGCCCCTGGGACCTAAATGACCTCAGCTTCCCCGTCACAGCTTTATTTCCCAGCCAACAAGGGGTAGACCCAGGACAAAGCTGTCCCTGGGTCCCTAAATGGCCCCTGGCTTTTCTGAGGCAGCATCCAGGTCCATGGAGTTTGGGTCTCTCAGACATGATGTATACCCTAAGACCACCAAAGTCAATGTATCCTGATGGCTACTGACCAACATTTCCAGATGAAGAGGAAGAGGCTGTACCCAGAGAAGCTAAAGGCCAACCTTCTTCATTTTTTCAGATGAGGAAATAAAGCCTCACCTCCATAGGGGTGAAGTGATTACTCCATTGTCAAGAAGCCCCCTAAATGGGTTTCCTGACTCCCAATAAAGGTTTTTCCATCCCATCATTTTGTTGCACATTCTCACTGTTAGGGTTAAATAAAACCTGCTCCTTTGTTAAATGTTTAATGACTTGCAAGAGTTTTATTTCATCCAAATATTAAACCTGGACTAAGAGGGTGCTGGTATCTAAGTCATGTATCTGCCTATCTGGGGTACATTAGGCATCGATGTCAGAGGCTTTATAAACCTGGGTCTTCCTAACCAGGCAGTAGACATTCCTTCTATCTTCCCACAAAAAGTTTATCTCTAACCCTAATTCACTGAATTAAAGAGACAGAAGGATCTTTGACAAAGGGGATGAAGCTCAATTATTGACCTGCTCAAGGTCACACGATTAATCAGTGGCAGAGCCAGATCTCATGACCTTTATTGTTGTTCAGTTGTGTCTGACTCTTCATGACCCCATTCTAGGTTTTCTTATCCACTATTAAAATGGATTATCAACCTGGAACAAAGAGTATGGATTAAAAGTAAAAAAAAAAAAACTGAGTTCCTACATTCTCATGGATTATACTTTACTGAAGCTATCATATTATCTCTGCATGTCAATGTGTGTGGGGGGGGTGTAATTGCATACGAGCACATTCACACTAATCTTGTAATCTCAAGGACAAAACGAAAAGTGGCTGACTAGAATGCATGAGTGACACATCATTCTTTCTCTCTAATTAAAATTTAATCTCAGTCATGGGGCTCAGCAAAAGAGTCTGGTCTCTGCATGCAGCCACTGAAGTCTTCCCAGGCAAAATGATCTCCATGAAGTTCATTTTTTTTATAGTAGTCTATGCTTGTTCTAATTTGCAAAATGCTTTATAGACATTTTCTCCTTTGATCTTCACAACAAATCTAGGATAGTAGATACTATTATGATTCTTATTTTACAGATGAGACAGGCAAAGTTTAAATGACTTGACCAAGGTCACATAGCAGCATTTGAACTCGGAACCTCCTAACTCAAAGTCCAAGACTCTCTTCTCTGTGCTCCTTGGCTGCCTTTCCCCCATGGAAAGTCTTACTCCGATGCTTCACTGGTCATGTGAAGATGACTTCAGTTTTTCTAAGGCAATGCTAGATGACTAGAAGCCCTAGCAGCTTCCTACCTTCAAACTGGCATGGCTCCCTTGGGTTCAATATCTGCACACAACTGCTTCTCAGATCAATATATCCAGCCCTGATTTCTCTCCTGAGCCAGATACCTACTAGTCATTTTCAGCTGGATGTTCAATGAGTCTCAAACTCAACATGGCCAAACCTGATCTCATTTTCTTTCCCCCCCAAATTTCTCTATTATTGTAAAATACACCATTGTCTTCCTAGTTACCCAGATTTGAAACCCTGATGTCATCCTCTTCACTGTCACTTCAAATCCAATGTGTTGCCAAGTCCATCCATTTCCCCACATGGGACATCTCTACTCACACAGCCACTGCCTCAATTCAGATCCTCATCAGCTTTTTGAAGTGGCTGTTGCCAAGGCTTCCTGCCTTGATTTTCTCTCCCATTCCCACAGCTTCACAGCTACTTCTCGGATTAGAGGATGGAACCTTGAACCTCACACCTGCCATTTTAGGAAGGAGCTTGGCTCATAACATCTCTTCATTCTTAATCTGTTTGCTCTACTTAGGGAATCTCTACCATGCTTTTCCCATTGCCTAGCCTCCCCCCACCCCACCTTCTTAGATTCTAGTTGTGTGTTATCTTCCCCCCATTTGACTGCAAGCTCCTTGAGGGCAGGGCTCTCTTTTTTCATATTTCTATCTCCAGATAGCCCAGTGACTTGTACATGGCAGATGCTTCAACAAGTATTTATTGAATGACTGACTCCAATCCCTCTTTCTTCTAGTCACCAAACAGTCTGTAACCATCAGTAACTCCAACCCCCTTAAAAAACTTCAGTGGCTCCCTATTACTTGTAATTATTCATAAACAAATCGGTTTTCTATTTAAATCTCATCACAGCCTGGCCCCTCCCTACCTTTCCACCCTTATGACATATACATTCCCCTCCTAATATTCTACTGTCTAGCCAAACTGGCCCACTCACTCTCCTCACATGTCACTCAATTTTCCATTTCAGTACTTTTCTACTAGCTGGTCAGTCCCCAAGTCTAGGATATAATCATTTTCTCCTTTGCCCCTTCAGAGAATCCCTCTGTCCTTCAAGATTCAGTCCTGATGTCACCATCTGCAACAAAAATCTCTATTTTAAAAAGACCTCAATTATTTTATTATTTCTTAATTCCATGTTTAAAATATTTTAACATTCATTTAAAAAACTTTCAAGTTTCAAATTCTCTCTCTCTTCCTCCTTAATACCCCTTCCCCACCCCATGAGAAGGTAAACCTTTCTATATAATATCTTTTTGTTTTTCTACAAAGCAATGGGGTTAAGTGGCTTGCCCAAGGTCACACAGCTAGGTAATTATTAAGTATCTGAGGCCAGATTGGAACTCAGGTATTCCTGACTCCAGGGCTGGTGCTCTATCCACTGTGTCACCTAGCCACCCCTATATAATATCAGTTGCCCTCCGCCAAAGCATCATACATTTGGATTTGTATACCTCATCAAGTATGTATACCTCATCAAGTATATACATAGGTTCATTAGATTGTAAGCTCCTTGGGGACAGGGACAGGTTTTTAGTCTTTGAATCTCCACAACTGAGCAGCAAAGAATAGACATTTCATAAATGCTTATCAACTGATTGACACCAAACCAGCCCCTGCCCCGGCAAGCTCACAGAGGACAAGGTCATCTACCGCATCCAGGGACATGGCTAGTTGTCTTGTCCTTTTGTCTTGTCACTGGACACTGCTGACGCTGGAGACAGTGAGGTTGATGACTTGGCACAGCTCGGCCTCACTTAAATCCAATTCACACACAAGTCAAGACATCACCCTATGGTGTCATTAGTCCTCTCCAAGAATGAAGGATAAACAATAACAGCATTCTACCATGAATCAACTCATATATGGAGACTCATCTGGCAGCCCACGGAACCCACCTTCATGATTTGCCTCCATAGAGGAAATCTCCAAATCAACACTCTTGCAGATTCTTCAAGGATTTTGAAGCACAGAATGGATGTCCTAGTGTGTCCAAGGCAATTGATAAATGGTGCTAGCTGCTAAGCAATTCCAGTGATTCTATGGCAGGATCATTTTAATGGGCATTGAAGTGAAACAAAACCTGCCGTGTTATAGGTGTCCAAATCAATCAATCAATAAATCTGTATAATATATTAAGAGCCTGCTATGTACCAAAGGTCTTCCTTCAATTATTTTCTTCATGCTTGAAGTAACTTTAATTCAGTTCAACAAATGCTTAATAAAGCCTCTAGAGACAGTTGGGTGGCACAATGGATAGAGCACCGGCCTTGGAGTCAGAAGGACTCCAGGATAAAAGCTCAAATCCAACCCAGACACTTGCCACTTATTAGCTGGGTGACCTTGGGCAAGTCACTTAACTAAGATTGCCTCACATCCAGGACCATCTCCATCTTCCTGATTTATATCTGTCCACTGACTCAAGAGAGAAGAAAGTAAGCACACACCCCTCACTCAAATACAATTCATGTGCTTGTAGTGGCATTACCTCCCAGAGAAGGATAAACATCAACAAAGTCTCTACTCAGTAGCAAGAGCTATTTAACAACAGTAATCCTTGCCCTCTAGGGGCTTACATTCTACTAGGAAGATAAAATGCCTAAGGATGTCAATCATAAAACATTTAGATTTCTAATTTCTCAAGAATATCCACACCCTTTCTTGGGGTAGACACTTGCTAGTACTTACTTTGCCTCCCCAAGAGGAGACGCAATCAAATGACAACCATAGATGCCTTTCAGGATTCTGCCCTAAGTTCTCTTGTCTTGTCCCTGTAGAAGACTTCATCTGGAGATCTTCATCAGCATCCAAGGATTTAATTACCATCTCTATGCTGATGATTCTTAAATATATCCAGTGGATTCCCAATCTCACACAACCAACTATCTTTCAGTCATCTCTAGACATCCTAAACTCAATATGTATAAACCAAAACTGTTTTCTTCCCCCCTAAGCTTCCCCTCCCCAATTACTGTAGAGGGCTACACCATTCTCCCAGTCCCCCAGGCTTACAATTTACAGTCATCCAGGTCTCACTATCTTCCACTACCATGTCCCCTCCCCCAAATCAATCAACTTCAGGGGCTTCCCATTGCCTTTAGGAGTAAATAGAAAAAAACTCTGTTGGTTATTCAAAGCCCTTCATAATCTAATATCGTTCTACCTTTCTAGACTCCCTAAGCCTTACTCTCTGACATATACTCTTCCATCCACAAACACCACAGTTTCCTCATCTGGAAAATAAGCTGGAGGAAGAAATGGCAAACCACTCTTAATATTTTTGGCCAAGAAAACCACAAATGAGGTCACAAGGAATCATACAGAACTGAAATGACAACAGCAACAATAATAAGAAAGGCTTCCTACAGCATAGGAGATTTTAGTTGGGACTTAAAAGGAAGCCAGGGAGCTAAGTAGTCCTAGAAGATGGGAGAGAATACCAGGGACTGAGGTCCATTTGTGTGAGGCAAAGAGGTGGGAGAAGCAATGCAGTGTTTGAGGTCCAGGTTGCAGCTAGCAACTTGGTCTGATTGGAGTGAAGATTGCATGAAAGGGAACAAAAACTTGAAATAAGACTGCAGAGATCCTTGGGAGATAAATTGTGGAGGGCTTTAATGCAAAGCCAAGCATTTATCTTAGAAACACTGGGTGGGGTGGGGAGGCAATCAAAATTTTTTAATCAAGGAGGAAGGACTTTATATCTGCCATCAAGGGGAACAGCACCACTACAGTGCCCTCAGCCAAGGGACCACTTACCAGTAATGGTGCAGGCATCTCGGTATTCCCTGCAATCTGGCACATCTTCCAAGGCTTCACTTACATAATGTTCTTCATGGATGCCCGGGGAGCAGGCTAAGACCTCATGGTCACTAGTCTCAGGAAGGGGCACAGTGGTGGCCAAGATGTCGGTGGGCAAAGCTGTGGCGTCCAGCTTGACAGGTTTCACTGGGATATGCAAACTGCCATGGGGGGGACCAGAGCTGGGAGGTGGAAGGATCAGGTCTAGGTCTTGTGGATATAGTGGCTCTTTGGAAAGGATCTGCAAAAAGAAGATCAGATCAGTCAAGAAAACAGGCAATTTAGTAAGTCAATCTGGAGTCAGGAAGTGGGCAAGTCATTCAACCCTGTTTACCTCTAGTTTCCTCACCTGTAAAATGGGCAGGAGAAGGAAATAAGAAAGCACTCCAGTATCTCTGCAATCTCAAGCGTCAGACACAATGGAAGCAACTAAACAACAAAATATTCCCACAACTTAGTACAATAATAGTAAGTACAGAATGAATGCTTGTTGATTTGACTAGAGATTTAATTTGATGGGCAGCTAAAGTGGTGGAGTGGATAGAGCACTGGCCCTGGAGTCAGGAGGACCTGAGTTCAAATCCAACCTCAGACACATAATAATTGCCTAACACTGACCTTAGACAAGTCACTCTTCCCCTTTGCTTTAAATAAATAAAATTAAATTAAAATTTAAAAATTTAAAAAAAGATTTAATCTGACGATAACACAAGTGACAGAAATTTCAACTCTGAAAGCTAATACTTTTCCCTCAAAGGGTTCAAAGAAGCAAAATTTAACTATTAAATTACAATTTAATAAATACTATATCCATGGTCTATGGATATGGATCAGATTGAGTGGTTTCTGAAAACCTTCCTGAAATGTTCAAAAGAACTTTTGCTGCCAATATTAATGGCTCTGCCCACAACTAAGGAGAACCTAATCTAAGAAAAGGGGCAACTAGGTGGCACATTGGATAGAGTACTGACCTTGGAGTCAGGAGGATGAGAGTGCTAATTCAGCCTCAGACACTTGCCACGTATTAGTTGTGTGACCTTAGGCAAGTCACTTTACCCTGACTGTCTCACATCCAGAGCCATCTCCAGTCATCCTAATTCATGTCTGGTTACTGGACCCAGATGGCTCCAGAGGAGAAAACGAGGCTGTGGACTTAGCACAGCCCCACCCCCCAAGCCGAATCATGTGCTTGTCATGGCATCATCTCCTCTGATGACATCATGGTCTTCTTCAAGAACGAAGGGCAATTATTAATCTAAAAGAACTGCTTTAAAAAAAAAGATGATTTCACTCCTAGGTGTTGCAATTAATTGGTACAGGAAGAAATTTTAGTTCTGATACATCATGTAACATAGTCCTGATGTACATTTTCAGTGTGGTTACTTCAATGACTTAATATTATCTTGTGATGTAGCAGTTTTCTAATCTAGACAGACCTTCAAATTATGAAAATAAATTAGTTGTTTTAGTCACGTCTGACTCTTCAATGTTCCTGTTCTGGGGATTACTTGGCAAGGATACTGATGTGGTTTACCAACTCCTTCCCAGGTTCATTTTACAATTGAGGAAGCAAGCAAACAAGGCTAAGTGACTTGGCCAAGGTCATACAGCTCATAAGTGTCTGGGGTCAAATTTAAAAAATAATACTTCAGAATAACTGGGATTAGAATTTTCCCCCACTTTTTTTTTTTAGTTTTTTGCAAGACAAATGGGGTTAAGTGGCTTGCCCAAGGCCACACAGCTAGGTAATTGTTAAGTGTCTGAGACCGGATTTGAACCCAGGTACTCCTGACTCCAAGGCCAGTGCTTTATCCACTATGCCACCTAGTCACCCCTTCCCCACTTCTTTTCAATGAATTTACTCAGACTTAGAATTATGAGTATTTCTCTTTCTTAATCTGTTGTTTTTAAATATATTGTCCATTAGCATTATTTTGTGAGAAGAGCAAGAGCAAAGGATGAAGAATGGGTTGAGCAAGGTCAAAAGGGAAACAAATTGCACTTTCTAACATGACTGATCTCTATTTTTTTTAATTGAATGCAATTTAACATGCAAATACCATAGGCCATATACTGAAGGCACAACAATAAAATTTAAAATAATTCCTAGCCTCAAGTAGCTTGCTTCTACTCAATTAGGAATAGATTCTACTCAGTAGGATACAGTGGGGGAAAGTTTTGGACACAGTTTTTACAAGGTACTCTCTTAACACATTAGTCATCATTTTACAAATAGGGAAACTGAGGCACAGAATGACAGAGTCACTTGGTTGTAGATCACAGAACCAGTCCATGTCAGAACTAGGATTCAAATACAGGTTTTCTCACTTCCAGTTCTAGCCCAGTCCTCTTTGCCCTGCCCCTTTGCTATCTTTTGTGAAGGCTAGGATTCAAAGATCTTTTCCCATAACCAGAATTTGCAGATCTAAAATACAAACTAATAACATAGACTCAACTATATTCCTATTCAGGGATCTTAAGCCTGTTTTGTATCCAAATTATGGGAGTTTTATCCAAAACAAGATCTGTTTAACTAGGCACAGGGTAGAGATGCAATGACCTGAAGTGAATAATGCTGAGATAATGCAGAACAGCTGACAGATACAAACATTTTCCATTCTGAGTTTAAGCCTTGTTGCCCTTTAATATGAAACTTGCAGGAATTTCAGAGTTGCTCTGTTTAGCAGTATATAGACTTCTCTGGAAGCCGGTTTCTGTCTCCCTCTGTCCACACCAACACTCCCTTCAGTGTTCACTTGTTGTTCAGTCATATCTGACTCTTTGTGAACTCTATTTAGGGTTTTCTTGGCAAAAATACTGGAGTGGTTGGCCATTTCCTTCTTCGGCTCGTTTTACAGATGAGGAAACTGAGGCAAATAGGTTCAAGTGACAGGGTCACATTACTAGTGTCTGAGGTTGGATTTGAACCCATGAAGATGAATCTTCCTGATTCTAGGTGTGGTGCTCTATCCATTGTGGCCACCTAGCTATCCTCCTTTTCTATTAAAAAAAATAAAATAAAATGCCAGATTACAGTCTGAAATGAGAATTGGGATCAAGTAAGTCTGGCCACTTTCTTACTTCTTTGGTTCTTCATCAAACAACCATCTAGGAAGGCAGATTGAGGTACTAATCTTTACCATTTTACATAAAAAAATAAACTGAGAAAAAATAAAATAAAATAAACTGAGATTCAAGGGAGGGCAAGTAACTTATACAAAGCCATTGGATTAGAAATAGAGCTGCAAGTCTCTCTCTTTTTTTAACTCCCAGATTTAACATGTTGAAATGCTTATTTAAATTCATATTGTCAGGTGATCAATCAAATGAAATGATGTAAAGTACTCTGCAAAGAGTCAAGGACCACATAAATTTTCAGTAATGTCTAGTTTGGTGTTTGAATTTGACAGAATTCTGAATTCAAGAAAGGGGGAAAAAAATCACAAGCCCTAAAGTTTCCAAAAAAAGGTTCCAACCTGCAGTGTAATGTGATGGAAAAAGACTTGGACTGGGAGTCTGGTGATCCTAACCCACTAGTTAGGGGTTGCATGATCCTGGAGTACTCACTTCACCCCTATAGGGGAAGCCTTTATTTCCTCCCTTGAAAAATGAGAGGGTTGAATTAAACATTCTTCAAGCTTTTCCTCTTTGGTCCTATAAATGGAATGTGAGGGGGAAAGGGAGAGGGAGTGGAAAGGAATGATTTTTTTCAACTGCCTTTTCAACTCCCTTTTCTCCACAATTCCTAGCTTAGCATATTGCAGTCCTTAAAGGACTTCCTTCCCACCCTTTCCACTCAGCACCCTCATTTTGTGGAGAGAGCTCCCAGTTTCTTATAAGCACAAGCTTCCCAAGGAAACGACCTTATTCCCTCCATAAAGGGAGGGACTCTGTAAAGAGGTTGAGAGTCAAGACCAACTGTACCAAATAATAATGTGGCAGATTGGTGTTCAATTGACAGGGAGGTTCCAAAAGCATTTATACTTGAACATCTCTGTTCAGTCTCCCAATATATGCAGAATTTTGGGGGGGAAAAAACCCTTCACTTTTCTAAATGCTGGCTTCAACCAAAGTTAGGCTTTCATCACAGAGATAAATTATTTAGGGAAAGGGTTTCATGAAAGGCTCCTTCTAAAATCAAAAGTGAGTTTGAATAAGGAAACACCCCAGAAAAGCAATCTATTTTGCTTTTAAACACCAAAGCCAATGATCCTTGAAGCAATAGTGCTAAGAGAAATAGTGTGATCTTAAATAAATAACCAGTTGTCCAGGGCCACCTGTGTTTATTTTTAAAAGCAACGAACCTTTCTTTTTTTTGAGAGGAGGAAAAACGAATTCATTCCACCAGGGCAGATAATTCTATGTGTAGAAATGCCCCAAAATAATACTGATAAGGAAGTTATTGTTGCTGTGCGACTCTTCCTGACCCTGTTTGGGGTTTTCTTGGCAAAAACGCCATTTCCTTCTCCAGCTCATTTTATAGATGAGGAGCCTGAGTCTAGGGTCACAAAGCTAGTAAGTACCTGAGGAGGGATTTGAATTCAGGTCTTCCTTACTCTAAGTCCAATGCTTTATCCACTGTTATTACCTTTCTGCTCCAAAGTCTGCAGAGTCTTTGAAAACTGCTTTGGTGCCAAGAGGCAAAGTAACTCATTCCTGGTCTGCTAGTCAGTTATGACTAAGATAGGACCTGAATTCAGCACTTCTTCACTCCAAGACCACCCCTCCTCTATCATTCAATTAACAATTAATTTTTTTTTAATAAAAGCAGTTAAGATTTAAAATCTAGGCACTGTGCTAAGCATTTTACAAATACTACTTTATTTGATCCTTACAACAATTCTTGGATGTAGGGGGCTACTATTATCCCCATTTTATAGGTAAGGAAACTGAGGGAAGGGAAAAGAAGGGAAGGGAAGGGGAGGGGATGGGAGGGGAGGTCACGGTCAAGGTTTGTTCCCAACAGGAGGTCAGTAGAGCTAGCTGTAAACCTAGCCAGAGCCCAAAGTTCCTTCATAGGGGGTTACCAGCATAAATTGCTGCCCTTCAAGAAACTAGTAAAGTGAAAAGTCAGCTGATATTGGTTTAGGACCCCTTCTTTCACATATGAAAGACATCATGCTATTGAACAATACAAAGAGGCCATTTAAATGAACCATTTTGCAGCACAATCTGGAATTATGCCCAAAGAGTTATTAAATTGTCTATACCTTTTGACCCAGCAATACTAATGCTAGGTCTAGTTCTAAAAATGATTGGGAAAAAAAGGAATAAAATCTTTTATGTCCTAAAATATTTATAGCAGTTTTCTTTGTGATGGCAAAGAACTAGAAATTGGAGGGATGCCTATCAACTAAGGAATGGCTGAGCAAGTTGTGGCACATGATCATGATGGCATACTGCTGCTGTGCTACCATAATTGAGGAGTTCAATGATCTTAGAAAAACATGGATAGGCTTGCATGAAATAATAAAGAGTAAATGAGTAGAAGCAAAAGAACATTATATACAGTAACAGCAATATTATTTTAAAACCAACTTTGAGCAACTAAGTCATTTTGACCATTACAAATGCCCAAATTAAATATAAAAGAAATATGAAGAAGGATGCTATCAGTATCCAAAGGAAGAACTAATAAATGGAATCATGTATAAAACTATGATATACATATATATACATATAATTAGATTGATTGATATATTTATGTCTAATGCTCATCAAGGGCTAGATAAGAAAAAAGGGAATAAAGTTGCATGGTTACTTAAAAGATACTTAATAGATTTGCAACTTCATGTAGAATCATCTTTTTTTCCTATTCTACTCTTATAGAAATGCTTGTTTTATTTAAGTTTAGAATAAAATAAATAAAATTTGGAAAAAATAAAACAAAACAAAAAAGGCATATAATATTCTCTCATTTTGTTCCAAAAGTTGGGGAGAGAATGGGGAAGGGCTACTGTTATGGTAACAACTAAAGGAAACACAGCTTTAGCAGGGTTGTTCTATCCTCTTCTCTCTCTCTACCTCATTTAACCTCTGTGACAATCACTCACTTAAATGATATACCAGTTCCTGAAATAACTGGACAAGTGATTAAGTGATAGAAACTATCTAGGAGGTTACAGCTGATGGATGGGGAGATGAAGCAATTTATATATTGGTGGAGAAACAGATTCAGAGCAAGTTTAATTTAAATAAAACTTTAATTGTTTAATTTTTTCAAAATACAAAGGAGCCACCAAAAAATTTACTAGAAAAAAAAATCTTTCCAAGTAAAGTCTCTCCTATCTTCCTTTTGTCACTAGATAAGATAGAGGAAAGATTTTACCTGTGAATTAGATAAAAATTTCCCTCAATATTTTGCACACCACAAGTGTTTAAGAAATTATTTGCTTAATTGAATAAAAAAGGGAGGAAAAAAGTAGACATTTGCAAATACTCAATTCTTCAAAGCCTCAACTGTAGGCTTGCCCATTTCTGCTTTATGGAGACGGTATCCACAGCTCCACCACACAGTGAAACTCCTGGGTCTTCTTCCATACTTTTCTCTCCTGAATCAAGGAAGCAATCAATGACTTTATACTTTGCTAAGGTTAACCCCTACCATCTTTCTCTTTATCCCATTCCCGTTTCTTTCAGGACCTTATTCATAAATTATCTATCTCTCTCTGGCACTGACTGTCTCTCCCCTCTCTATTGGTTCCTTCCAACAAATACCCAATTTCTCTTGAAAAAAATTTTTTTTAAACTTTTTGTCAACTTTTCCTTTTGCAAGTAGGAATGTCATTTTGGGGAAGTCAAAAGTCCATGACTGGAAGGTCTGAGGTCCTGAATTCAAGTCACTTTACTTCTCTGAGACATAGATCTGTAAAATAAATGGATTAAACTACATGTTTTCTGAAATTCATTCTAGTTCTAAATAAATGCTTCCTTAATCCTTGGGAGAGAGAGAGAGAGAGAGAGAGAGAGAGAGAGAGAGAGAGAGAGAGAGAGATCGAGATCCAGGTGAAATTTTATGGGGAAAAAATGTGAGGAGGAAAGAATCACTTTCAAAGGGAAAGGAAATGAGGTGGGAACAAGCAGTTAAAAAGGTGAAAACTGAGTCAGATCCTTAAAGAAAATGAGAAATCTGATTGCAGAAAACTTGAGCAAAAAACTATCATTTTCTCAAACTGGTTAGAACTGAGAATAAATGGAGATTGAATTATGAAGGAAAGAATCAGATTGACTCCATTCTGGGTGACTGAAAAAAAAAAGGGAACAAAGGGAACAAAGTCTCATAATTTATTCCTCTCATTTTACAGACTAGGGAATTAAGGATCAGAAAGAGGAAGAAAAGTTGGGGGAAAGGCAGGTTTGAGGGGAGAGTTGGAGAGGTTCATTTTCAAAAATGTGACCTGTTATTAAGTTAGAAGAGATTTGTCAACCTTAGGTCAGAACCTATATGGAACATCAATATTTAGGAGATTTGAAGAATATGAAGAATTACAAAAGAGGCAGAGAAGAAATAAAGACATAAAACAAAAATCATGAAACAAGAGTGTTATGTATGCCAGAGGAGGACAGACTATCAAAAAGATAAGAATACCTTTTTTACTCTTCTTATTCACTCAACAAATTCAGTCACCATTTAAACTTACCTTTGAAAAAAAATCACCAATGACCTTTGAGTTGCTAAATGTAATGACCTTTTCTCAATCATCCTCCATGACCTTTCTGTTTCTCCTTATTCCACTGGTTCCCCAGGTTCATGATTCTCCTACTAACTCAGACATTATCTATTACCTTCAACGTCTCTTCTCTTTCTTCCCCAATGTCCGATAGTTATATATAGATGATCTCCATGATGATCATCTTTCCATTCCCACACATTCTTTCCCTTGGTGATCTTATCCTCTCTAGACCCATCACCTCCTCCAAACTCTAGATACACATTTCTAGCTTTCTGTTGAACATCTCTACCTAAATATCCTGATCTTACTGGTACCTCCAAAGTCCAATTTGTGAATATTCCTGAAAAAAGTTGATCATCTTTTTATTTAAAGCTGGACAGGACCTTAAAAGTCTTCTAATTTAGTCCTCTCATTTTACAGATTAGGGAATTAAGGACCAGAAAGGGGAAATTACTTTCCTGGAGTGGAAATGGTATGGTCTCAGACTTCTGTTCTACCCCCATTTGGGTATTATTTGAAAGGTATACCTTTCAAATGGTAATAGTGATGGTGTGAAGGAGAGAAAGTAAAAGGGCATTGGGGTTAGAGCCCCATCAAACCACTAGCCCCTCATTTTAAAACTACTTAGCTGATAACAGAAGATCTAGGCCAGCAGGTTCACAGAGAAAATTATATCTGGAGATGATCAGTAAGTTAATGGAAGGAACAGTCCTATAGTAGAAAGAGGTGTTGCATTTACTATCACTGGACCTCAGATTCCACAACTATAAAACGGGAAGCAGTATAGGCTAGATACCATCAATTCTATGACTTAGTTCTTCTGAAAGGAGGTAAAATGCCTGCACATCATTTCAAAATATACCGCAAGTCAACATGGCTCCCTTCTTCAATAGATGTGAGTACTGGAAAAAGTTCCATTTTAATCTTTAAAACACAATAAAGGGGCGGCTAGGTGGTGCAGTGGATAGAGCACCGACCTTGGAGTCGGAAGTACCTGGGTTCAAATCCGACCTCAGACACTTAAGCCTTGGGCAAGCCACTTAACCCCATTGAAAAATCTAAAAAACAAACAAACAAACAAAAACCACAATAAAGTTAAAGAGACATTTTTGTTTTGAAAATCAGCGGCTCTCATCCAAGTACGACACTAAACCAAATTTGTATTTTTAGCTTCCCTGTTCTAAAATGTACCCTCCCCGAAGCTTATCCTTATGCCTGTCCTACTTCTGATGGAAATACTATCTTCTCCCTAAGTCAACTAAGCTATTCCTAAGAACTCTAATCAAAGAAATAACTAACATATCACCAGAGGATCTATGATGAAGCTGACAGAGACATGATCACTGTATTATTTTTCTTGATTATGTTTATTTGTTATAAGTTGGATTTTTCAACTTTCCTTTCAAACAATTTTTAAAACTTTTTAATTAGGGGTGGAAATGAAAGAATTATCTGTTAATAATAATAGTGCCAAATAATGTGACTAAAATGTGTCTATGTGTATGTGTATGTGTGTGTGTGTGTATGTGTGTGTGTGTGTGTGTAAACTCAAATATGATTAGTATACACCAAAAAAACCAGAAGACAGTTCGCAATAAAATGCACACAAGTAGGCCAGTTTTGAAAGTAATGCATATATACATTTTTAAATATATAGAAATAAAATAGATAAATATGTATTTTTAAGACACAAATGTGCAAGTGATAGTTTCATATAAAATACTTTTTTATTCTACTGTCTTTATAGAAATGACCTTTTTCAATTTTTTAACAAAAGGAAAACGACAAATTTCTTCCAAACAATTAATTTATCTGAACATATAATAAAACTAAATCAGGTCTGTCTCATCAAAAATATCCTGCAAACTTTACTTCAAATCTGTTTACCAGAGGATAATAATGGCAGTTGATCCAGGAGGAAATTATACAGAGGGGAAAAATAATATTTCTTCTCCAATTGTGGAGGGTTAGAGTGGGTGTAGTTAACACAAAAGGAAGGGAGAACAGACTACTCTCAGCCTGTACCCAAAATCAAGACCTCAAGGTATCTACTTTGCACTGGGACAAGGTGAAAAAATCAACATGTATTTCCCCCCCTCTCTCTCATTGTCCTAAGATACTGATTTAGATCTCCTTGATCTCCATTCATTTTCTACAATATCTCCCCACTTCCACAGGGTAGGAACTGGTCTTTTTTACTTTTGCATCCCCAGGCCCAACAAAGGTCTTCAAAAATATTTTTTAGTTGAATTGGAAACAAGCTAATATGGTTTCATATTCAAAAGTTCTATTAGATCCTATCAAAGAAAACTATGTCAGGGAAAATAAAATTATTTTAAATTTAAAAAAAGCAAAGGGGGATGAGGAAAGGTATAGTTTAAAATTACATATGTAATGGTAAGTCTTAAGAAGTAAAAAGGGGGGCAGCTAGGTGGCGCAGTGGATAAAGCACCGGCCCTGGAGTCAGGAGTACCTGGGTTCAAATCCAGTCTCAGACACTTAATAATTACCTAGCTGTGGCCTTGGGCAAGCCACTTAACCCTGTTTGCCTTGCAAAAAACCTAAAAAAAAAAATATTCCTTTAAAGTTAACAAGTCAATAAATAGGTGGCATAGTAGATAGAGCATTGGCCTTGGAGTCAGGAGGACAGAAGTTTGAATTCAGCCTCAGACACTTGACACTTGCTAGCTATGTGACCTTGGGCAAGTCATTTAACTGCAATTGCCTTGCCCCCAGGGCCATCTCCAGTGGTCCTGATTCATATCTGGCCACTGGACCCAGATGACTCCAGAGGAGAAGGTAAGACTGATAACTTAGAGCAGCATCCCCTCACTCAAAATCCAGTTCATGTGCTTGTCATGGCATTACCTCCTTGATGGCAAGATCTTCTTTGAGAATAAAGGACAAATAACCAAATAGTTACTAAATACCTGCTAAGTATTGGGGGGATACAAAAAGGGCAAAAGCTCTCGAGGAGGTCATAGGCTAATGCATAATCCACAGAGGGAAGACACTATGATTAAACAAGAAGGGTAAATAGCAGGAAAGGCTTCCTGTAGAAAATGGGACTTTAACTAGGTCTTGAAAGAAATTAGAAGGAAGAAATAGGAAAAGTCAGTGAAAGGAATAGAGGGGAAGAAGAAGGTTCATAGATTTTTTCCCCCTTTTCCTCCAATAGTACAAGAGGGAGGGACTAAGCAAGAGGTTGTTTTTGTTTGTTTTTTGCCTTCTCTGACCCAAGGCCCAAAGACAAATTGAGAGACCACTCTGGAGACCCCTACCATAAGTTACTGAAGGGGGCAGTCCCCTGGAGAGCCAAGTTTGGCAATACCTGATGGGAGCAGCAGGGGGCTATAAAAGGAAGAGAACCTGCAACCTAATGGGTGAAATTGAAAGTTTGGGGTGAGGGATAGATAGTCATTGTTAAGTCTCTGTTTGATCTGATCTTTCAATAACCAAACAAGAAAGAAGAAAAAATCCTCCTCCTTCCCCTCCTCTCCCTCCTTTTCCTTTTTCCATTCCCCTTCCCCCTTCTCCTCCTCCCACCTCCTTCAGTACTATGAAGAATATACGTGAAATTGAAGGAGAATCAGTACTATGCACAAATTTTTTCAAATTTTCTGAGTGGATGTCATGAGCCAGAAAGACAAAGAATTGTCCAAAATGACTTGATTGTCCCTCATGTCATAAGAGTCTCTCTCATAAGAGTTTATATGTACATAGAAAAAGGGCAAGACAAAAGAGAATAAGATGGAAAATTCTTAATGAAACATCCTCTTAATGAATTTAGTGACATAGTATAACATATGACAATAGTTTCTGAAAATAATACTGCCACAGCATTTGTCATCGTTGTCTCCATCATCATCATCATCATCATCATCATCATCATCATCATCATAGGGCATTTTAAGGTTTGCAAAGTGTTTTACACATATTATCTCATTTACTTGGAAAATATCCAAAATACATAATGTTACTGTCCAAAAGGCAAGTCAGTTAGAGAGATGTGCAGAAGGAAAGCCAGTGCTCTATTATGTAAGAGTTCTATGCTCACTGTAGTTCCTTGAAGCAAATTTATAATAGCTTATAAATAGATTCACTCCCCTTCCCCCTTCTTCCTTCCCCCATCTTGCAAAAGGTTAGAAAATTGCAAAGGAAAGCTGCAGTGACTTTCTCTGACTTTCACTCAAAATGCAGCCTATAGCAACATCTCATTGTAAATTCAAATAAAATATTGCTATAGGGAGCTGAGGGTGGATTCTGTAGAATTTACAGATAATCTTTGAGACCTCAAATACCCCTAAGAGCATAAATAAAACCTTTAGGTCACTAAGACAGATTCAAGGATTTGGAGTCAGAAGTCCTGAGCTCAATTTCTAATTCTGTATCTGTGTGACCTTGGGAAAGTTACTTAAGCTTTCTGAGGTTCTCAGTTTCTTCATCTTTACATTAGAGGGCAGAAATAATCTGAAAATTCCCCTACAAAACTCTGCCACATTATGATTCAGTAAGAAAGTTTTCCTATCTTGGAAATCAGGTATAGGACAGAAACAAGGGAGACAGTTGCAAATCTGTGAATAAGAAGACTCAGTTTCTCACTTGCCCCTGAGAGCCTTAATTATTGGGAGAATGGCTTCATTTCTTATTCTTTTTCAAGTGTTATTGGTCTTTAGATTTTACATCATATTCACTTTCAAATATATTCCTTCTTCTCATCCTCAAACCATTGAACCTCAACTTATTACAAAACTTTTTTAAAATAAGAGTCTAGCAAAATCAACCAATGCATCAACATCATCTTGACAGCATATGTCCATGTGAACCCATAGTCTTCTGTGTCACTAATGAAATGAATTAGATGCATTTTCTCTTCTTTTGTTTAAGGTCAAGTTTGGTCTTAGAATTACATTTTAGGATTACATATTACACAAATTTCTTATAATTCTTCTCTTTTATGCTGCTGAAGTTATTGTATATACTCTTTTCCTGGTTCTGCTTATTTTACTCTATATGTTCATATATGGCTTTCTTTGTTTCTCTGAATCCCTCACATACATTGTTTCAGTTTCATAATTTCTGTTACAGTAAAAGTTCGTTATATTTAAGTTTCACAATTTCTTTAACTATTCCCTATTTGAGTATACTGTTTTCAGTCCTACTACAAAAAGATATTGCTGCAAATAATTTTGGTGTAAACTGAATTTTACTTTTAGTCAATGCCCTCCATGAACATGAGTCTAGTATTAAACTCCATGAGTCAAAAAGTCTGGACTTCATAGTCATTTTTAAGGATATTTTGAAAACATTTTCTAGAATAATAATGCCAATTTACAGTTACCCCAATAACATTTAAGTTTTCAAATCTTTCTGCAAACTCTCCAATTCTATTTCCATCTTTTTTAATCTTTTCAAATTTTATAGGTATGAGATAAAACCAGAATTATTTTAATTTAAATTTAATTCATTTTTAATTTCTTATCATTGGTGCTTTGTACATAGTATGTCAATCATTGAACAGTTATTAAGTACTTGTTCTGTGGTAAGCACTAGGTATTGGAGAATACAAAAGAGGGCAAAAGTCAGTCCCAGGTCTCAAGTTCCTGAGTTCAAACCCAGTCTCAGATACTTACTACTCTGTGACACTAGACAAGTCACCATTGCCTCCAAAGGAACAAACAAACAAAAACAAGAAAATCACTTTGACACCTGAATGGATTATATATTAGAATGGGGAGACTTGAGGAAGGAAGAACAGAAAGTGATTGCAATAGCTCAGGCATGAGGCAATAAGAATTTCTACAAGAGTGCAGGCTGTAAGAATGAAGAGAAAAGTTATGAAAGGGGTTCTGGAAGTAATCTTCATAGATGAAGATATGACTTTCTATTTCATATGTAAAATATATGAGAGAGGTTATCAAGGAAAAGTGACAAGACATGATCAGAGTTTGGAAATATGGGGTGAGTGCTAGTTAGGAGTCAACCATGACTCAAGTATGAGCTAAAATAAGAAAAGAGGAAAACATTTATGGAGAAAGAAAATGAGTTTAAACATGCTGAATTTGATATGTCTGCAGAGGACTAGTGCTCAGGAGTATGATTGGGACTGGATATGTAGATCTGATCATCTCCATGGAGATGATCATTGAATCAATGGGAGCTGATGAGAGCACCAGATGTACTAAGCAGAGCTTACAAACCTTTTTTTTTGGAAGTTCTGTGAAGATTAGGAATCTCATCTCAGAATAATATTTTTAAATATGTAAAATAAAATATTTATGATTACAAAGGAAGTCAATAATTTTGAAATAGTTATCAAAATGGGGCAGTGAACAGAGTGTTGGGCCTGAAATCAGGAAGACTCAACTTCAAATCTGGGCTCAGATATTTACTGTGTGATCCTGGTCAAGTCGCCTCAGTTTCCTCAACTATAAGTTGAGCGGGAGGAGGAAAATGGCAAACCACTCAGTATCTTTGCCAAGAAAGCCCCAAGTGGAGTCATGAAGAATTGAATGTGACTGAAATGACTGAACAGCAAGGTGTTATCAAAATATTAAACCCAAGTTCACAGATCCAGGTTAAGAACCCCTGGTATTGAGAGAAAAGAAAAGAAGGCCTAGAATAGACCTTGATTAGTAGGCTTGACCTGAATGGATGAAGATTCCAAAAAGGATACTGAGAAGGAATGATCCAGCAGGTAGCAGGACCCAAGAGAGAGCACTTTCATGAAAGCCTGGAAGGAAAAGTGCACCCAGAAGATGGCCAACAGTGTCAAAGGCTATAGAAATGAAAGAGGAGGGCTGAGAAAAGGCCATTATATTTGGCAATTAAGAGGATTCAGCTTTGTCTTGTGTTTCTTATCTTCCTTCTGAGTGTTAACATAAGAGTATGAAGCTCCTCATTCTCCCTTCCAAAATATAATCATGAATTAGCTATAAGTAAGTCAATCAGAGAAAGGTCACCACAAAGTTTTTCACAAACAACATTTAAGAAACTGTGTTACACAAACATACAAAAATTATATTGATTTGGGGTGGCTAGGTGGGAAAGTGGATAGAGCACCAGCCCTGGAGTCAGAAGTACCTGAGTTCAAATAGAGCCTCAGACACTTAATAATTACCTAGCTGTGTGGCCTTGGGCAAGCCACTTAACGCCATTGCCTTGCAAAAAAAAAAAAACCTTAAAAAATTTAATCCAATGAGCAGATGGACAAAGGGAAGGACAGAGGACTTTGGTGACAAATTGTTGCCATTCTGGGCCCTAGAATTCTCAATCTGTCCAACAATTCTTGTTTTTGTTTTACCCAATGCAATAGCTGTCATCCCTAATTGAAAAATTTCTGATAATTCTGTCTTTTAAAAAATCCTGAGTTACTATGGCTCACAGTCATGGTTAATCAATTGTATAACCTCATTTTTATAAATAAGGAAATTGCAACAGTTTAAAATGACTTCCCCTGGTCACTTGTCTGAACTTCAAATCCAGTTTCTTTGATTCCAAATCTGGCCCTTTACTACACTGTTTGACAGGAGTGTTCTTGAATGAGCTTGCAATTTAAACTCTTCAGGTAAGTAGTTACTAAATTTCACCAGTTCATGAATTGCAGAAAAATGCTACAGCAGTTAGATCAGATTGGTACAACATGAAGATTACGGGTTGCAAAGAATATCACAAATATTACCAAATCCAAAATATACAAAGTCTACTTCGAGGATGCTACAGCATCCTCAATCAACCGAATCCTTTTCTATTCATTAATGTATCAAATTATGGCAGAAAAAAATTAGTTGGTAGTCATCCTCCCTGTGATTCAATTCAACAATTTCATAATAAAATATATTTTAATTTAATAAAACCCAACCATCAGCCTGGGTGCTGGGGATACTAAAACAAAACACAACAGCTCTTGCCTTCATGAAGGTTGCATTCTACTGGGAAATATCCAAGGGATATGAAAAATAGGTCAATACAATGTAATTCAGGCCAAAAGAATGCCAAGAAATCGAGGGAGCAAGGAGGTCAAAGAAGAGTTTGGGTTCCCCCCCAACAGAAAAAGGACACCCATCCTGAATCTTGAAGGAAGCTAAGAATTCTCCACTGTAAAAGGAAAGCAGATCACTCTAGGTAAGTCAAGTTCAGGGCCCATAGGATGGTCAGATCTCAGACAAAAGATCTGCCTGCCATCCACTCCAGAGATTAGAGTGCCCATACTTCCCAACTGAATGAGGATCAGCCAGGGCCCATGTTCTTGTCTTGGAAAATCCAAAGTCACCTCACCATCACTAAGATGAAGTATCAGAGGAATTTTAGGAGTAGGCAGATATTATGAATTTCTATAATTAAAGCAGTGAAACTATGCTCTAATTCTTGGGAAAATATAAACACAACTAAAACATCTAAATTGCCTATGCAGGAACAGCTAAGTGGCACAGTGGATAGAGAGAGCATGGACCCTGAAGTTAAGAGGATCTGAGTTCAAATCCAGTCTCAGACACTTGACACTTACTAGCTTAGTTGGGCAAGTCACGTAACCTTAATTGCCTTGCAAAAAATAAAATAAAATAAATAGGCAATGCAAGCTCCAATATAATTATCAAAAATTCAGCTATATTCTTAAATATAATTTAAATTAGCAAACTTTCACACCTAATAGTTTTGTTTGTTGTCTGAGGTTTTAAGGGAAAGAGTTGAAATGGACCAGGTCATTATTTAGGAAAACACAAATTAATGTCTCCGTCTCTCCCACTAGTTCCCTACAACAAATAAAAGTCATCAAAACTTCATTGACTTTAGAGCTGCTGTTCTCAAAAGAATGGAAAGAAGTGTTGAAAAGTATTAGTTGATGATGAACTTGAGTCCAAATTTCTATTATGATATTTACTGTGTGTATGTTTTTGAAAAAGTCACAACCTCTCTGGGATTCAGTATCCATATTTTTTAAAGGGGGAAGGGGAGATGGATCAGCCAACCTCAAGCACTCCTTTGAGTTTAAATCTATGATCCTATACATCACAGGTTCAATTGGAAACAATTTTAAAAGTGGCACCAACAAAAAGATCATATCTTTTGACCCAGTGATTCCATTGCTGGGATGATTTTTCAGCCTCAAACAAAAGCTATGTTCTTCCAAGTGTGAGGAGAGAGTTGCTCAAGGAGAAAGACTTCCTCTACAGATGCCCATCAGGAACCTGCTCTACAACTCATGGTCACAGAGAACAATGCTAAGAGAAAAACGTGCTTGGATGATAGCCTAAAGATAGGATTAAAAAAAAAAGAAAAAAGAAACTTACTGCATAAAAATATTTGATTTATCTGAAACTGCAGAAAACTGGAAAGTGATGTCCAGCTACTAGAGAATGACAATAAACTCTAGTACATTAATATATGGAAATATATTGGCGTCATAAAGATGGTAAATATAAAACATACAAGGGAACATAGAAAAACCCCTAGGCGGTAACAAAACTCAGAACAATGAAGCCAGAACTATATATTTCCTGACTATAAAAAAAAGTACCAGGAAATCAAAGACTTGGAACTTCAAACAGACTTGTCTGCTGTCCATTAATTTGTTTAGGTAACTCTGCTCCGCCCAAGATTCTATGGGGTTTAATGGACAATTTTTACTTATTGCAAACATGTAAGTACTTACAAAGTAAGTACAAACATGTACTTAAATATTTGTATTTGTTGGTGGTTACTAAGTTTATAATAAAACTTGGGGTTTTTTTTAAAAAGGTAAATTTTCAAACAAGGAAAGATTCAAGTATTTATTCACAGAAAAGCAACTGTGGATAAAGTGCTGGGTTTGGAGTCAAGAAGATGAGTTCAAATATGGCTTCAGACACCTATTAGCTATATGACCCTGATCAAGTCACTTCACCCTGTTTGCCTTGGTTTCCTCGTATATCAAATGAGCTGGAGAAGGAAATAGGAAAATCCAGTATCTTTGCCATAAAAACCCAAAATAGGGTTACAAAGAGTTGAACATGAATGAAAAACAGTTAAACAACAGCAAAGGATACCTCAGAGAGAAAGAAAATTTCAAAAGGGTCCGAGTCAGACACTTCTGAAAAACTACTAAACAAAAACAACATCCATGGAAAAGCTTCAATAATAACGAAAAACTGGAATTTATAAACCTATTTATGTTTGCAAAGCATTTTGCAATATTAATTCTCACATTAACCTGGGAGGTAAGTGCTATTATTAAATCTATTTTGCAGTTAAGGAAACTGAGGCAAAATGTGATTAAGTACATTGCTCATGGTTATAAAGAAAAGTCTGAGGTTATATTTGAACTCAGTTTTTTCTGATTCCTGGTCCAACCTACTATCCAATGTAGCATTTGGTTGTCTCTAGGCCGAAAGGGAAGACTATAATATTCTTTAGAAGGAAAAGTTGATAGGAGTAGAACTGGCCTTAGAGGCCAATATCCCCACCCCCCCATTTTACAAAAAAAAAAGGAAGAAAATGAGGCCCCAAGAGACTAATACTATTTAAATTATTTTAAGAAACACTTTTTTTTATTCAAAGCATTCAAAGATATTCTTGAAAGGTATGTGGATATATAAACCATCTATGATCCTAGGTTCTAGAAGGCAAGCCAAGGGAAAGCTTTAGCAGGTTCTATTAAACCTCTTGACAGGTCTGACAACAGCCAGCATCTGTTTGCAAAGGTCAGTCTAGCTAGGCACAGAGCGCCTCATCACCAGTCAGCTGACCACTTCATAATGAAGGCCACGACAAGCAACATAAACACACCCAAAGAACCAGGCCCATTGTTAAAGAGCATATTTGTATATACATACAAAGACTATTAATAATCCTCCCCTAGGATCACTCACTCTCCAGGCTCCTCCAGCCCCTGGAGCAGCCTTCTCACCCTGGAGATGCCCCTCCCTCTAGGTGTCAAGGCTGGACTACCATTACCTAAGAGGCCAGAACCACACTCTCTTCACCTCTGGACACTGCCAGAAACCTTGCCCTGCTCAGGTCATATTGACCTCCCTATCATCCCCACCCCTTCCAGCTTCCTTTCCTGTGTTGTCTTCCCTCCTTAAAATGTTATCTTCCTGAAAGTATCTGCTGGAATAGTTTGCCATTGCTTTCTCTAGCCCATTTTACTGATGACTAAACTGAGACAAACAAGGTGAAATGACTTGTCCAGACTTAGTGTCTGAGACAAGATTTGAACTCATGGTCTTCCTTACTCCAGTCTAGTATATTCTTTCACTAGGTTACCTAACTTTCCCTTTGTAAGCACTAAACAAATATTTTATTTATCTACTTATCTAGAGTGAAAAAGAACTCACTCTTATTTTATAAATGAAAAAACTTAAGTAAATTGCCAAAGGTCTCCGAGTAACAGAGTCCAGATCTGAACTTAAGACTTTAACTCCAGATTCAGCCCTCTTGCTACTCTACAGCAAAGTGAGCAGGGGCTCCCTTCTATCACCTCAGTTTCCCCTCAAGACTCCACTCAACCCTCTTTGAGGTTCTCACCAATAGTTCCTTCCCTCTAAAACCACCTCCCATTTACATTACCTGCCTATGATTTCATATATCATTATACATATATATGTGTTTATAAATATGTCCATGTATACATATTCATGCCTTCAAATATACGTGTGTATATATGCACATGCTCTCTGTATAGCTATACATATATAAATAATGATAGTATAAATGGGAAGAGATCTTATACATACATGTATATATGTAAATATATGTATATATATACTATAAATATAATGCATACTATATAGATATATGCATGTAGATATGCCTTCCCTCAGATATCATCTCCCACTTAACACTATGTTTCTGTATGTGTGAATACATACTAGGGATACTAAATAAAATATATACATACATCTTCCTTCTGATATTATTTATACTATCTATATCTATCACCTCCATTGATAATTTATTTGCATGTGGTTGTGTATATGTGGATTATATGCATGCTATATTTATGATACACACTAGAAAAACATATATATATATATATATAAATATACATATTCCATATATATATGTACATACAATACACATAATAGATACATATCTTCCTTCTGGATCACTTCCATTTATACTGTATCAATCTGTGTGTGTGTGTGAGTGTGTGTGTGTGTATATGGATAGATATATTTCAATACTCTTTTGATAGTTGTTTATATTAATTGATTCTTTTCCTTTGCTATCACTACATTAGAGACAATTTACAGTGTTTCCAACAGAAGCTTGGAATATTCTACCACAGATCAAGCACAACCCATGAAAACACGCAGGGTGGGTGCACTAAACTTGAGCATCTCACATTTCCCATAAGCTACTTCAATTTCCTTTACTCATAGAGCATAGCACTCTCTCTGATGAGGGCACCACATGCTAAGTGTCCTGTGCCAGCATCTCTCATATCTACATATATACTATATATAACTATAGATTTATATATATAGATGCCTTGTCTCTAACATCATTGCCCAGTGACACTCTCTACATATAATATACATGTGTGTACAGAGTACCTAGTCGTTTGATTATCATGTATACCATTAGAGTCTGGACTCCTCAAAGGCTGGAGCTAGATCTGCCCTCCTTTATACCTTGTCTCCTCCCTACCACACCCTCAGCTCTTGGCTCTCCAACTGGCACAATTATGTGAGTAACTTCTCATTGATTTCTACCATTCTGTCACAGACTCCTTTCCCCCTTAAAAAAATCTAACTCTGCTAATTCTGAATTAAGACTCAAAGTAGTCTCATCCATGGAGAACTTTAAAAACCGAGGGACAAAAGCATTTATGTGACACCTACTATATGTTAAGGACTTTTTTACAAATATTATATCAACGGATTGTCCCAACTCTGAGTAGATGCTACTTTTATCTCTAATTTAAATTCAGGAAATTGAGAGACAGAGGTTAAGTGATTTTCACAAGATCACACAACTAGTACATCTAAGAAAAACAATATAACTAAAAAAATATTAATGTAAATATAAAAAACAACAAAATGAAAAGTTGTATAACAACCATTTACCCCCCATCCCCCCAACAAAATGAGGAAATCCACCAACACCCTTCTTTTTGCTTGGAGAATTGGGGAACTATGCAGTGTTGTTCATTTTTCTATTCTGTCTTCCTCTGCTACAAGGGAAGGCTCAAAGGACCAGAGTATTTCGGAAATGACTGCAGTATCAAAACAAAAGACATTTATAAAATTTTTATAAAAAGGAATTCAAATTCGTCTCCTTGAACAATGAGCAGGCTTGGTGGCAGTTGTTCTATCTTTAGTTTAGATCACTATTATAAGCAGCTGCAACACTAGTGATAATGGATTTTAATTGTACCATCTGCTTTAACAAGAGGAAGTCTCCCTTAAACACATGTTGATTCAGGTTTAATTAATCTAAGAGTCTTTTCACACAGGACCATAGCTTGGAAGGGACCATGGAGGTTTTCTAGACCAATCAGTTCATTTTGCAGTTGAGGAAACTGAGATCTATGGAAACACAAAGGATTTGCCCAAGGAGACACATAAGCAGTAAATGGCAAAGCCAGGATTTAAATCCAAGCTCTCTGACTTCAATATTCAGAACTTTTTCAATACATCATGTCCTTTTTGAGTGAATAAAAAGGAGGTAGACATGGCATATTTTCCTAAGTACAAATCTGGCCTCAGACTCAAGATGTGATCCTAGACAAGTCAATTGCCCATTTGCCTCAGTTTCCTCATCTGTAAAATGAACTGGAAAACGAAAAGGCAAACCCCTCCAGTATCTCTTTCCAGAAAACCCCAAATGGGATCATGAAGAATCAGACAAGACTCAAAATACCAGAATGACAAATGATTTAACTTATGTTCTTAAAGGGCTGCCTGGGATACTTAAAGGTTAAATGACTTGCCTAGCGTCACACAATTAATACATATTAAAAGCAAAATCTGAGCCCAGGTCTTCCTAATTTCCAGATTATTAATCTTCTACTCAAATGCACCACACTGCCTCTCTACAACATGCCATGAGGTAGAACAATGACCCAAAAGCTATGCTTCAAATTCAACTCTTAGAATGAACTTGAGAGAATCTCCTCTTTTTCTATGAGCCCATGATCCTGTTACCAGGCACTCATGAAACTCTAAGCTACAGTGATATCATAGCTGTGTGTTTTTGAAAACAGAGTCTGCAGTCATGGAAACCAAACAGATGCCACCACATTCTGACTTCACTGTAGGAACAAGGAGGAGGAAAGAGACTCTGCTGGGAAGAGGAAATCTCTTTATGGAACTATATCTGTCAGTGCAGGATGAGAGCATGGGGGATGACTTACAATCAGCAGCCAACAATGGGGATACCCACATCGATGGAAATTGAATGGAATGGAAACTGAACAAATGAACCATGGAGAAAGCTGGTGTATGGCAAAAATCAATGAAAATAGTACCAATACATAAAATCTATCATTTAAAATAAAGTGTCACACTCTGACTCATGTGAAGAAAATGCTCACATTCAGGATTCAGTTTTAAAAAAATAACACTAAGGGAAAAAAGTCCACATACATATAGAATGCAATTTTCTAAAGCATTTACAACTCCCAAGTGTCAATTTAGCAGACTAGGAAAAAAAAACAGACCAAGTCAGGGGTTCTAGTTTTTGGAGTAAATTATTTTCTAAATCTGGGCTTCAATTCCTGCCTTAATAAAATGAACGAAATGAACTCTAAGATCTGTTGTGGTTCTTTGATTCTATAATCCCCTATAAAGAGGGTTTATTCCTCACAGAACTCAGTTCAACAATGAAGAATTATTAGGTGTAAACATAAAGATTAAAAAAAAATCAGAATAATTAATACCCTCAAGGAATTTGCATTCTAGCATGTATAGAGAGGAAAGGGGAGGGCCATAACTCAATCTGAAGACCAATCAGAATTCAGCAAGACATCCTAGTTAACTGAAGGTTGGTTTGTGGTTAATAACAGCTGGTTCCAACACTCTGTTTTAGCACACTGAAAGTGTATCTTCCTCCTAACTTAATTCCATAAGAACAGTTAATATATACACACCATGCTCAGTGAAAAGGCAATTTTTTTTTTTAGGTTTTTGCAAGGCAATGGGGTTAAGTGGCTTGCCCAAGGCCACACAGCTAGGCAATTACTAAGTGACTGAGGTCGCATTTGAACCCAGGCACTCCTGACTCCAAGGCTGGTGCTCCATCCACTGTGCCAACAAGCCACCCCTGAAAAGGCAATTTCTAATAGGTGTCTTTTTCTCTTCTCACTTTCTTCTTAACCCCTTACAATTTAGCTTCCAATCTCATCTAAAACTACCCTTTCCAAAATTACCAATGATTTTTTAGTTGCCAAATTCAATGGCAAGCTACAGTGATGCCACAGCTGTGTGTTTCTGAAAACCTTCTCTTTGACCTCTCAGCAGCCTTTGGACACTTTACACTCTCATCTTCTTTATACTCTCATCTCTTTAGTTGTACTATCTGATCAATCTTCAGTCTACCTCAATGATTACTCATCCAAGTCACCCACCAATTGCTGGGTCCTGTACTGGAGCCAGCTAGTAGGTGCAATAACTAAGACCTGGAGTCAGGAAGATTCCAAATCTGGACTCAGACAATGGGGCAGCAAGTCACCTAACTTCTTTCTGCCTCAGTTTCCCTCAAAATGGGGAAAATATGAAATAATATATTTATGTACACACACACACATATATATATGTGTATGTATATATATATATGTAGCATTCAACAGACAATAGCTCTCTCCCCCTCCCCAAAAGAGAAGTAACAAAACTAAGAGAGGATATGACCCCCTGCCTTCAAAGAGATTGCATGAAGGAGAGAACTATCACACATATGGCGAGGATGCAAAGCAAACTAAAGTACAGTAGAAAAGTATAAAGTGTTTATGTGAAAGGAGAAGAGAAGTTGTAACTAACAGGAAAAATTCAAGAAGACATCTTGGTAGAGGTAGCATCTGATTTGGACTCCCAGGGATGGGTAGGAGTTCAACAATCAAAGAAGGGGATGGGAAAACATTCTAGACAAAACAATCGCTTTCAACAAAGATAGAGATGGAAAATTACAAGTCACTCAATCAGCCAATCCAACAATATTTATTAAGTACCTACTATATGGCAGAGACTATTCTAAAATCTGAAGATACAAAAAAAAAAAGGCAATAGACAGGTCCTACCCTCAAGGAGCAGTACAAGGAACATTGAAGTAAGTCCAGTTCGTTTGTAATTAAATCTTAGTTTAAGGAACTCACCCTTACAATACAGAAACATACTGGACTGATGATTCACCTCATTCCTCCCTCTCCCATATTCAAATAAAACAAACCACTTAGACAAAAAGTCTAAAAAAGGGTGGATTCCTCTTCTGTTCCACCCCCCCTTTCCCAACTTCCACCACCCCTTGGTTAAGTATTGAATGTGTTTTTACTAGCAAATAATAATAAAAAACTACTCACAGTTCTGTAAGACTTGGAAGTATAGTTCGTGGAGGGTCCAATGCCGGGACCTCAGATAATTTCTCAAGTTTTCCCCCTACTTTTAGTTTGCAAGGATTCAGACTGAAGGAGCTGAAAGACAAGGGAAAGTAAGAGTTAGAGCATCACAAATGTGCAAGTTGGAAGGGACCTCAGAGAGCATCCAACAAAACCCTGGATTCTACAGACACAGAAACAGAGAACCAGGGGGGGTTGATCTGTCCAGGTCACACAAAGATTAGGGTAAAAAAGGAGAGCTAGTCTGCTGGCTCAGCAAGTTCCCTAATCTGAGGACAACTCCAAAAAAGCCTATAAGTATTTTCAGTTTGATGAGATCATTTGAGAAGAAAATTCTTTAGAAAATTAGGAAAAACTTTCCTCCCACTCCCTACCTAAGAGGTTTGACAAATTGGGTCTGGTTTGAAAAGCGATTATGCTTGGGTTTTTTTATTCTTTGCTTTCCTAAAGCACAGACAAAACTGTGTGCATCTGTACATCTTTTATTTTGCTTTTTTTTTAATTCCAGATCTAAATAAACTGCCCATTTTGGTATCCAACCTTCAAGAGATTAGTTTAGCTAACTGTATTTGCAATGTTAAATACCAAATTAGTCAATTGATTCAATTAAACTAACACATTAAGCAGCTGCTATATTCTTTTTTTTAATTTTTTTTGTTTTCATCCATTTGCACATGCATATTTCCAAGTTACAAAATTTCCCTCTACCCTTCCTTCCCACGCCCCTCCTCCCTCAGTAGGGAACAGTCAGGTTAGCATTTTATATATGTATTTTGTTAAACATATTTACAAATTAATATTTTTGGCATGAGGAATTAGGATTAAGGGAAAGAATATATAAAAGATAATTTTATAAAGTGTTCATCAGATTCGGTAGGGGTGATTTTTTTTTCCTGTGTGTTTTGCTTTGTTTTCTTTCTCTTCCTCTGATTGGAGATAATATAATCCACAACCAGTCAAATTCAGTTGTTCTAACTCTCTGGACTGTTGAGAGGAGTTGCTTCCATCAATATTGTTCATCTCATAAAGTTGTTGAAGTGTATGTAGATTGTTCTCTTAACTCTACTCCCTTCACTCAGCATCAGATCCCATAAGTCACTCCATGCTCCTCTAAGACTCCAACCACTTATGGTTTCTTATAGAACAATAATATTCCATAATACTCATGTACCATAACTTGTTCAGCCTTTCCCCAATTGATAGGCATCCCCTCAATCTCCAATTCTTTGCCTCTACAAAAAGAGCTGCTATGAATATTTTGGAATATGTAGGACTTTTCCCATTTTTTACAATTTCTTCTGGATATAGTCCTAGAATTGGAATTGCTGGATCAGTTTTATTGTTCTTTGGGCATAGTTCCATATTGTGCTCCAGAAAGGTTGGATCAGTTCACAACTCTACTAGCAATGCATCAATGTCTCAATCCTCCCACAACCTCTCCAACATTCATCATCTTCCCTTTTTCCTCATCTGGGCAAATCTAATACATGTGAGATGATACCTCATTGTTATGAAATTACAATGCAGTTTGTCATTTTGAGTTCAAATCCAACCTCAAACATGTATTAGCTGTGAGACCCTGGATTCCACTTCATTTGTTTGCCTCAGTTTCTCCATCTGTATAGTGGAGATAATAACAGCCCCTACTTTCCAGAATTGTTATGAGAATCAAATATAATAATTGTAAAGCAATCAAGAATTTTGGAATTGATGTTCAGTATGGGAGACACTGGCACAGGACTGTCCAGCCTGGCATGCCCTCATCAGAGAGGGTGTTACACCCTATGAGGGAGGCAAAATGGAAGCAGTCCAAAGGAAACATGAGATATGTAAGTTTAGAACACTCCAGGTGTTGAACTATTTGTGACAGACCTTTGGTAGAGCATTCCAAACTTATATTGGTCTGATCAGCCACAGTTAGGCATAATGTATTGGTCTTCTATGATATCAAAGGACAGGAACCAACCAACCAACCAACCAACATAATGCCAGGCACTTAAAACCACATAAATGTTAGCTATTATTATATATTAACTAGAAATTATAATTATATAATTATATGATAATATACATTAATTTTAGCTCTCCTGCTATAGCTTTAGGAGGGCAGAGCTACAAGAATACTTCAACCTAGAGTAGCCTTGATCCAGGCAGTCCCACAGGTAGCATATCTGTAATATATTGATGATATCTTTTATGCCTCTTCTCTTCATGGTTCCTCCTTTGCAATGTGATTTGACCTGCTTTCATGTCTGACATAGATGTCTCCAATGTCCTTTGCCTACTAAATTAATCTTAAAATAGAACTCTTGGAAGCCTGAATACCAACAGCCATATGAGAAGAAGCCAAGGCACAATGGTTGGAATCCCCAATAGGACCTCAAACACTTGTCTCCAGGAATCAACTTTAAATTTGATCTTTTGACGTTTCTCAAATAATTATCTCATTCCCCCCCACCCTGCTTTGACAAACTGAATTACCTATTTCTCTTCCCATTATGTTTTCCTTATTCTGAAAATGCTAAAAACTTGGTTCATTGAGTTAGAATGCTCAGGTCCTATCTCCTCCAGGAAAAGGAATTGACAAATAGGAAAAAAAGAAAATTTTCCACAAAGGAAAATCTTCTTATGGCTTCTAAAATGGAAACATCTCTATAATCTCCCATATAAAAGTGGGAAAGGTTTTAGTGTGCCTTATATATATTAACTATGAAGTTCTTATTCCTTATTTATTTAAATGGCTACTTTTTGCAAAGAACCTCACTGCTCTCAGGGCTATAAGATAAAGAGTAAGAGTTAGACAAAGAGTTTTACTATTACTAGGTTAGTATGGTCTTCAAAATCAAAAGATAACTGTTAATGTTAGTAGTAGTAGTAGTAGTAGTAGTAGTAGTAGTAGTAGTAGTAGTAGTAGTATAAGTTGGTGCAAGCATTGTAAAGGTATGGCATGTCTGTACTTTCAAATGAGACCATGTTGATAATTTTTCTGGAATGTTTTATTCTATTACAAAATGCCACTCACTACAGGGAGATTCTCTGTAAATGTTTGCAACGTGAAAACAGAATTAATCGGTAAAACTTTAAGAAAGAATTCAGCCATTATAAAACAATTTGGTGATGATATTTGTCAATTCTGAATGAATCCAAGAATAGCATTTAAATCTTGGTAAGTCAGCTCACCGTACTCCTTTTCTAAGACAAGTGAAATGCACAATACAAAACTTTTGATTATCCAGAATGTTTAAAAAACAAATTTTAACCCTCATGCAATTTACACAGGCCATTATAAAAATGAAACATGGAAAAAATGGTATTTGTAGTCATATCACTACAGTGACAGTAATAACATAAATGGAAAGAGCAAGATGGATATGTTTCCCTATCAAAGCAAATCTTTCAATTAACAAAGTAAGTTCTATCAACCCCATCTTTTCAAAGCAGAAAACTACTTTTTCCTCAACTAAAATGAAGCAATAGATTAATTTATCAAATGCTTATAATTTCATCACAAAAGCAGATTTATAGCACTTGATATAACATTGGCTATCAATATGTACAGACAGACAGACAGACAGAGACAGAGACAGAGACAAAGACAGAGACAGAGAGAAGTAGTGAATTCCCTGGTCTAATTTGTACTCTTTCTCTTCTAGGCCTAAGAGCAGTTCAATTCCTTGCATAAAGTAGCCAAACAAATTATGGAAGATGAATGTGATTGAACATTACTACTCTAAAAGAAAGGATGAGCATGAAGATTTTAGATAAACATGGTAAGATTTGCAAAACAGAATCAGTGACAGTAATAACATAAATGGAAAGAGCAAAAAAAAATCAACAATGTGTAATGATAACAATCAGCATAGCTCAGAATAAAGGATACAAGAATGTATCTCTTCTTTGTATAGATGAGGACTATGAGTATGGAACACCCCAAGATTAGTTTTAATTAATGTGTTGACTACTAAGATTTTTCATAATTTGAAACAAGAGAGCATCACCAGAAGAATGAAGGTGTGTGTGTGTGTGTGTGTGTGTGTGTGTGTGTTTGTGTGTGTGTGTGTGTACCATGAAATTTCCTAGATGCAATCCAATTTACTTTTACTTTTAATAAATTCTAGATGAAATTCACTGCCCATCTACATGTCTATCCAAGATTTTTATTTCTCATCCACTTGGCTTTTCCTATGTGGATTCCTTGGTCATTGAATTTCAAATGGTAAGGAACATCATTTATTGAAAAAGACCCAGAATTGCCATCAACAGACTTCATGATAAAATCTGAAAGAGAATTACACATACATTTTTGATTTTTAAATTCCTCGAAGGCAAGGTCTAAGATTCTGTAACTCTCTGTGGCTGACATTCAGTAGAATACCATCTACAAATAAATATATTTATAAATTATTTTCAATGATGAGAAAAATGCCATGTTTATAATAGCCCATTTCCTCTGCTGCACTTTCCAACCTTGATGATGATAGAAGGAGTCTGGATGTTTTATCCTTCATTCTTTTTTTTTAGGTTTTTGCAAGGCAAATGGGGTTAAGTGGCTTGCCCAAGACCACACAGCTAGGTAATTATCAAGTGTCTGAGGCCGGATTTGTACTCAGGTCCTCCTGACTCCAGGGCCGATGCTCTATCCACTGTGCCACCTAACCTCCCCATCCTTCATTCTTGATGAAGATCATGACAACAGAAATAGAGCACTAACCTTGGAGTGAGGAGGACGAGAGTTCAAATGCCACCTTAGACATTGACACTTAATGGCTGTGTTATTCTTAGGGAAGTCACTGAACCGTGATTGCTTCATATCTAGGTATATATCTAGCTGTCCTGATTCATATCTGATCACTGGACCCAGGTGGCTCTATAGGAAAAAGTAAGACTGGTGACTCAGCATCCCCCCATCACTCAAATCCAATTCATGTGCTTGTCGTGGCATCACCTCCCTGATGACATGGTGAACTTTGAGAATGAAGGATAAACATCAAATTATTTTCCATCCCATGTGGGATGGTTAGGAGAGCTAGTCAGATTATCAGGCAGCAAAACTGTGACATAGCTGGTTATGGTTTCCTACCAATTTTGATGGATCTGAATTTTGATTCTATCTTCTGGGACCTACAGTCACTTATGTCCCCTGAAGCATCCCAGTCAACTCTTGTTAATCACTCCGATTTCTAGTTTCCTTTAGGACCTTTCCCTAATCATTTCTTCAGTGATTCTTCCTCACCTTATCAATATCTTTGCATCTCTTCTCCCTCAGCTTCATATTTTTCCCACCTCAGCCATCTGCTATAAATTCTTAAAATTCAATTTTGAAAAAGACTAGACTGAGAAGGAAAATCAATTTCATTAGTTTTCAATTGTCTGAAATTATACAAGGCTTCCTTTCTTCTCCCAATTTCCTTGAGAGCTCGGACTCTGGAATAAAATATGGCAATTCAAAAATATAGTAATACATGTGGAAAGTGTATAAATATGTTTCTATTTCTGTGTCCTGTGCCAGGACATAAATCATTTAGGAACTGTCTCTGTCCTATTGGGTATAATTTGCAGACCATCAGAAGGAACAATTTATAGTAGACAAGAAAAAGATCAAGAAATTTTTAGCATTTAAAAAGAATAATCTTCAATTTTGGAACAATATCACTATTCTTTGGAAATATTATAGAGTAAATTCTAGAAAAGGGCCCTTAATTTTCAGGGACTGGCAGGGAAGATGAACTAAAAATAGCCCTACACCTTCTTGCTAACTTACTATCCTTTTCTTACTCATGCCATTCATTTAAGTATAAGATATTCCTTAAATTTAGTTGCTACCTTCTAATGACCTGTGTGACTTGCCCCTAATCTTTTAGCTCTCGTATTCATTTCCAAGAGATATCAGTCAATGCACTTACATTTCATTTTCTATCACAGATGATAGTTTTATACAATGTGAAAAGACAGTGTTGTGTGTAACTACTTCAAAAGACCTCATTGTCAATGACTCCACTCATTTTTGAAAAGAAAAAGTAGAGTAACCTAACGGCCATAAATTAGCCTCAAAACCTCAATGTTGGAATTATCTGTATTAACACTAAGAAGAATAAAGAAAGGAAAAGCTTCGGGGATAGACTGAGTGTATATGCAGAGGAAAGATGGGCAGCACAATTGTGAGAGCATTGCAGGATCAAAAAAGTTATTTCAAGGAGGAAAAAATATCAAAGTCATATTTGGATTCTACTAATACCAAAAAAAGTTGACCAAAAGAAAATCAAAAACTACCAACCTCTATGGTTACTCTCCCATCTGTACTAAATTTTCATTCATAGAGAAATATAAAGCATCTTGATGAGGAAATTAATTATTAGGGAACAAGCAAACTTTTGCAAGCAATCTTGGACCACATCTTTACCATTTCAAAACAGACAAATATAGATATCGTAATTTTCCATTACATTGATTTTTGTTAATGTTATGAGAAAGCATTTGATTCAGCATAACAAAATGATATTTTAAAGTCTCTCTACAAAGTAAGTCCCATCTATAGCTCAAAATCGTTCAACAAAAGCATAGTACCACAAATAATCTTATTCAATGATTCTCTGAGCATAAAACTATGTGAGCCATAAAGCAGGGAGATAGACATATATATGTATACCAAAGATGTTCACCTCCATGAAGGAGGAAATCCAAAGAAGTCTTCAGATTGAATAGGAATTCTTTGTGGATGCTCCTAGAGATAATATTATGTTCACTGCATCAAAACCCCAGTAGTATAAAAGGAAGTTCATAAGAAGGAAGGCAACCCAAAAAGTTTTGCTAATTCCTGTTAAGTTTAACATATGTTTTAAAGTAAAGAAATTACATATAAAAAGCTCAGTTTTGTATTTAATACTCTTTTGCATTTTCTTATCCATTGAAATGTTTATGCTTGTTAAATTTAGTGAAAAAATAAAAACTTTTAGAAAAAACAAATCTTGCTAAAACCTCCTTGGAAGAAATGTTTGGCCTGACCATCCAGATAGGAAAGACTAAGTAAATGAAAAATATTTATTGCTGAGATTATAACATATAGTTAGACAAAAAAACTTATGGCATTTTCCATCAGTGTGTGCAATTGAGACAGACAGTATGTACATCTGAGACAGTCATTGAATAGGAAGAAGATAGCCACCTAGATTGCCTTCAGCAATCTTTTACTGTCCTGAAGTTTCCAAGATCACAAAGCCCTATCTCATTTATACCCACATTCTACAGAGAGTGTAATATGGCCACAAACATAGCTTATAAGAATAATCAAGGAATTAAAAATTATAATCACACAGAGGGCAAGGGATTGATACATGGTAGGTGTAAGCAAATTGCACATATAGCCAGTGAGGAATCATTAAGAAGAGTTGATAGAAAGAGAAGATGGAAGGGTGATATGGTGAGAACATGGGATGACAGAGTACTCCAGACAGTGATACCCTTGAGATGTCAGAAGAAGGTAAAGACAGGTGGAAGCACTCTGGTAAACTTATGGTAGGAAGTGGACAATAGTCACATTTGGATACACGTGCACAGATAATTTGCAATTCATATCTTTGGAGGGAAGTTCTACATTATAAATCTACTAGAATAAGATGTAAGAACTCTATTAATTATCCCAGGTAACTAGGTGAAAAAGTGGATAGAGGGCTAGAGCTGAACTCTAGAAGACTCATCTTTCTGAGTTCAGATCTGGCCTCAGACACTTTCCAGCTATGATAACCTTGGGCAAATCACTTAAATAGAAAACAACTCTAGAATTTTTGCTAAGAAAATCACAAATGGGATCTTAAAAAGTCAGAACAACAAAGAAACAATAAAGTCTGAAAAATTCATAAAAGGAAGGAGTCAAAATCTCTTTGAACACAATACCATATTATCAGAAAAACCAAGGAACAACAACAAAATTGGAATAGTTTTCCTTTGCAAGACAGAATATAAGATTGTTCTATATAAATGATCTACATTTAACAAAAAATTATAAATATTTAAAGCAACAAACTATATAAAATATTTGTGCACTGACAATAGAAAGATAAAGTCAAGAACAAAATTATTGGGGGGGGGTTGCAAGGCAATAGGGTTAAGTGACTTGCCCAAGGTCATACAACCAAGCAATTATCAAGTGCCTGAGATCAGATTTGAACTCAGGATTTCTTGACTCCAGGGTCTGTGCTCTATCCACTGATCCATTTAGCTGCCTCCAAAATTATTTTTCCAGAAAAAAAGAATTAGCATGATCCATAATACATATGAACTTCACAAATTAATTTAATTTTCAAGACCAAGCTAATGGAAATACTAAGAATCGACTTCATAGAATTAGAGAAAAATATAAAATTAATACTTGGGATGGGAGAAAGCAGTCAAGAATATTAAGGGAAACTAAAAATGACTCGGAGGAAAGGAAGGAACACAAGATTCCTTTAGCATGAGCAAGAAATCAAAACATATTAAAGATATCAGAAAATCTATAGATATGCTAGATATCAAAATATACTACTATATTTCAAAGTATACCATATACTAAAGCATACTATATACAAAATATAACCAAAGGTAAATTGCACCAATGATCTAATTTGTCTTTTTTAACTGAAAAAAATTGTGAAGAAAATTTCTTATTTCAGACAAAATGATGCATTTGTTTTTGTAAAAATAAAAGGGTTAGTGTAATCAAAAATGTAATTATAATAAAAAGAAAAAATAAGGAAATCATAATACATATTTTAATTAAATCATCAATACTTAAAATCTTTAAGGGATTGGTAAAATAATTTAATATTAAAATAATATAAATATTGAAAACAAAAGGATTATTCCTCTAAATATAAGAAATGCCATTCCTCAATAAACAAATTGGTCAAAGAATATGAAGAGATAATTTTTGTAAGAACAAAATATCATTGATATTTTAAAACACTTGAAAAATTATTCAAACTAATAATCTGAGAAAAGCAAATTAAAGCAACTTTCACTAATTACCTTTTACTTAGCCAACTGGCAAAAAAAAAAAAAGAAAGAAAATTTAGTGTTGGCTGGACTAAACGTGAATCAGCACATTATTATTACTACGTTGGTGGAGTTGGGAATTTGTACAATCTTCCTGGAGAACCATTTGGCAATGAAGTAAAAGTTACAAAACCAATTATGTCCTTTCACCTAGAGCTTTCACTACCAAAAGTTAGGATGTTATTTTCAGAGGAATAGGGGCTTCTATGGATGAACATATCTGGCTTTATTTGTAATAGAGTTCATTTTACATTACTTGTACAAAAATATTTATAGCAGCCCTGTTTGTGGTGGCAAAGAATTGGAAATCAAGTAAATGTCCTTCAATTGGGGAATGGCTTAGCAAACTATGGTATATGTATGTCATGGAACACTATTGTTCTATTAGAAACCAGGAGGGATGGGATTTCAGGGAAACCTGGAGGGATTTGCATAAACTGATGCTGAGTGAGGTTCAACCTTGAAGGACTCGCTCGTTCCATCAGTGCAAAAATCGGGAGCAATTTTGGACTGTCTGCAAAGGAGAGTGCCATCTTTATCCAGATAAGAAGCTGTGGAGTTTGAACAAAGTTCAAGGACTATTCCCTTTAATTTAGGGGAAAAACATATCTTATTGTCTAATCTTGTTACCTCTTAGACTTCTTGTCTCTTCTTTAAGGATATGATTTCTCTCTCATCTCACCCATTTTGGATCAAGGTACAACATGGAAACAAAGTAAAGTCTGACAGACTGCTTTCTGTGGGACAAAGTGCCTACTATATATCCCTGAGGATACAAAGAAAGGTCAACAATATAAACAGATCAGTCAAGGAGTTCCCAACCTAATGGAGAAATCTGGTAAAGAATCATGTTCCATTTCCTATATAAAGAAGGAAGAAAGGGTTACATTAAGCAGATCGTTGGGGTATGAGATGATTTCATAACCTTGGATTCAGGAACTTTAGAATTCTGGTATGCAGCAGCTAAAAACAGGACTGCAGAGTGGGGATATAGTCACATGCTTTCAGACTATCCTGAAATTCCAGGATCTCAGATTAGGATCAAAGAGTATCAAATTGAAGAGGGCTCATCTTGAAAAATTCCTCCCAGAATGATGATGGGATGTACTTGAGAATTCACTCTTAATAAAGAGAGAGAGTAAAAAGTAAATTCTGAAATCTTCTGGATAACTAGGTTTCTTTCTCACGAGTCTTCACTCTCAAATATTTTAAACTCAGTAAAATATTTCCCGCAGCTGCCTAAAATAAACATTATCCACTTGTTCTTCCAGAATATCTTCATGATAAAGCACATTCTATTCCTACTGACTTGTCCAGTGTCATTACATGTCAGTCCTCAGAGTCGAGTTAATATTCTGTATTTTCACTTAGTCAAAGGAACATAAACGTAGAACTGGAAGGAAACTTGGAGAACATCAAGTCTAATCCCTTCATTTTACAGATGAGGAAACTGAGGGATAGAAAGGGCACATGATTTGTTTAGGCTTATAAATCTACTAAGTATCTGAACCCAGCTCCAGCATTCCATTAAGTACTCCACAAGGGTAGCTAGGTGGTGCAGTGGATAGAGCACTGGTCCTGGAGTCAGAAAGACAGGAGTTCGAATTCAATCCCAGACTTGACACTAACTGTGTGACCTTGGGCAAGTCACATAACCCTGATGGCCTTATATCCAGGGCCAACTCCAGTAATTCTGATTCACATCTGGCCACTGAACTCAGATAACTCTGGAGGAGAAAGTGAGGTTGCTGACTTAACACAGTCCCCCTCACTCAAATCTAATTCATTAAGCTTGTCATGGCATCTTCTCCCTGATGTCATGGTCTTCTTCAAGAATAAAGGACAAATATTATAACTACTCCACAAAGCTCAACTAAATAGACTCAAAAGATGAAGGAAAGGGGTGGCCTAGCTGATTCAAATATTTGTATTTGTCATTGCAATAGATGCTTCTTGCATTTGAACCTAGCTCTAGGTAAACCTAGCTAACATGAAGGACAGTGGTACCCTCAATGGCAATAAGGAAGTCTGTGGGGGAAAAGAATGCAATAAGATTGGTGAAGATTAATAACCCATCCATGCCAACTCACCCTGTGCATTTCACTCTGCCCCATTCAGAATGAAAAATGGGGAGATGGAGGTTTCACTCCCTGGTCACTAAGCACAGACAATGAGTCAACAAGCATTTATTAAGCTTGTTCCAAAAGAAGCAGCTAAGTGGTACAGTGGATAGAATGCTGGGCCTAGAGTTAGGAAGACTCATCTTGCTGAGTTCAAATCTGCCTCAGACACTTCCAAGCTGTGTGACCTTGGGCAAGTCACTAAACCCCATTTGTGCCAGTTTCCTTATCTGGAAAATGAGCTGGAGAAGGAAAAGACAACCAATCCAGTATTTCTGAGAACGAACCCCCAAATGGAATCATGAAGAGTTGGACATGACTGAAATAAGTGAATAACAAGAAGATTTACTATGTGTCAGACACTATACACAAGGGAAGAAGCAAAAGTTAGTCTCTGCCCTCAAGAAAATCAATCTATTGGGGGGGGGGGGAGTAATTATAAAGGCTTGAGGTAGATATGCTGGAGCTAAGGGAGTCCCCACTGGCACCTGAATAGCAACCCTTATGGGTTCTAAAGCCAGATTACCTGCCCCGAGGGGATGATACAGCTTGCCCAGCACCTTTGAGGGCAATGGAGTAAAGGAGTAGAGAATAAAGGACAGAAAGTGTGGCTCCATGGAAGATCAGCAAGGAGTTATATAGGGAGGGGAGGCCTTTCTTTCTATTTCTTTCTTTCTATTTGAGAATATCTAATTTCTTTCTTTCTATTCTGTGATTGTTTACTAACACCATGAGGTCAGAGCATGGATTCCATTTTGGAAATCACTATGCTAGAGGCTGGTACAGAAACAAAGATAATAAAGACAAGTTTGCTTCCTCCATGGAACTTACAAGAAAAAGGAGAAAAGCTGAAAATTTAAGTCCCAGGGGCTTATGACCACAACAAAGAGACCAACAGGAATATGACTTGAAATTCTAAGATGTCTCTTTCTCTGAGATTTGAACTTGTCAGCAGAAGTTCTCACAAGGTAGCAAATACTCTCCCCTCCAGAAAAAAAAATGATTACCAAATCCCATTATCAGTAAAATGCAACTCTTTGTTTAATTTTTGTTCACTGGAATCTCCAAGATTCCCCTCAAAATACATGACCAGAATGCTACTTCACCAGACCTAAACCAGTATCACATATTAAATATATATGTATGTATATACATATATACATACATTATGCTGTTATATAATAAAATTATGTAACCTAATTATAATATATAATATAAAATATTATATAATATAAACATAACATATAACAGAATTATTTTACCATCCTCAGGGATGAAGCTTCTAATATCCCAATAACACTGTTCCTTTGCGGTGGGGGGGTGTTACTATTTCATCATTTTTTTTTCTGGTTCCAGCATAATGGATTAAAAAGAAAGATCTGGGTTTAAATCATAGCTCTGATGCTCACTGGTTTATTCAAATCAGCCTTTTGACCTCAGTTTCCTCATTTATAAAATGATGAGATATTATAACCTACAAATGCTCTGGTGAAGCTCAAATGAAATGTCATTTGTATTTTTTTTATCACTGTTAACTAGCCCCAGCTAGCACCTAACTATGTGACCAAGAAAACATTATTTAATCCTGTTTGCCTCAGTTTCCTCATCTGGAAAATGAGCTGGAGAAAGAAATGGCAAACCACTCCACCATCTTAGCACAAAAATCCCAAATGAGATCACAAAGAGTCAGACACGATCAAACGACATGACCACAAAACTTAGACCCACAATTAGCACCCAGATCTCATGACCTTCCATCTAATAATCTTACATGATTGACTCCTACTTCCCATACTGGCTTTAAGTCAAAGTCCTTTTATTAAATGAAATCCTCCTCCCTGCCACATCTGGGCAGAACAGAGCAGAGACAGCTGTCTAGCAGCCATCATCTGAGAGGCAGCTACTATTCTAAAGAGATGGCATCAGTCACATACTGAGAAGAGGTGTTGGCTCCATCTTGTCATCAGCATGAGCAGTGCGTGCTTCCTCGCTTGGATCACATGCCTAGAATCTAAAAAGCAACATGGAATACTGCCAGAGAAATAAAATTCTGGTAAATATAAAATGTAGAAAGATCAGCGGATAGAAGTGTTTCTTCTGCTTCACTAACCAGTAGGAAAGTAGACAAGAACACACCTGCTCAAATAATTCATAAATTGTTTCCATGCTTGGAATAGTGGAGAGACTATATGGATTTGAAACCGAAGACCTGAGTTTGAATCCTAGCTCTGCAACTTACTACTTCTATAGGTTCTTGGATGACTCAGTTTCCTCCTATGACTCAGTAAAATAAAGGAGTTGTACTAGATATCTCAATCCATTCTAACTCTAAATCCATAATCCCAGGAACCATTAGAAGGTAGTTCTGTGGATAGAGCACAAGACCTGAAAGTCAGAGTGTCAGTTCAAGTTTGCCCTCAAACACTTTCTAGCTGTGTGACTTTGGGCAAGTTATTTGCCTTGTTTGCCTCAGTTTCCTCATCTGTAAAATGAGCTGGAAAAGAATATGGCAAAACTGTCTAGGATCTTTGCAAACAAAAAACTGTCAATCAGGTCATGAAGCATTGAATATAACTGAAACAATTGGACAACAAATGAACCATGGGGGTGGGGGGGTAGCAGGGATAATCCAACAAGATGAATTGCACCCAAAGGAGACAAAAGTCAGTATGCCTGAGTTCCTTCATATTCATCTCTGTGAGAACTGGAATTTGCATGTGATGGTTGGGAAGTCTATATTAAGCCTCTCTGGCCAATCTTATACTAAATAAAGTTCAAGTGGCAAAGAAGTCACAAGCTATTGGGAGCCTCTCCTTCAGCAGCTGACTCTGCCCACTTTGTAGCTGCTGCTTCATAAGAGAACTCAAAACCAGTTTCTCTACCACGTCCAGATTAAGTGCAGTTGTGATGATCCATATACACTACTGTCAAATAATACAACTGTTTCCTTGCCTAATACAAAGCATTCTTTTTTAAATTGGTTTTTTTTAAGGGCAATGGGGCTAAGTGACTTGCCCAAGGTCACACAGGTAGGCATTATTAAGTGTCTGTGGCCATATTTGAACTCAGGATTTTCTGGCTCCAGGACCGGTGCTCTATCCACTGCACCACCTAGCTGCCCCTACAAAGCATTCTTTAAAGGCTTCCTGTGTAAGGGAGACAGACTTCCCAGAGACTATAAAGAGACTAATTTGAGGATCTAATCCCAGTTTACAAACAGAGCAGTTGCCCCGAATCATTTATCAACCCAATCTCAGCTTCCACTGCTGTGAAATGGGGCTGATGATGGCAACTACCAGGAGACTGCAAGCTACTTTGCTATCATTTTAAAACGATTCTGTATTATCATTAAGGGCAGGCTGAAAATATAAACCCGAGGAGAAAGAACAAACAGTTCTCTCTTCCATTAAAAGTTACATAAACTGTCCCCAATTTTTAAAAGTTTCTTCCTCTACCCGACTGCAAAGGTAACAACGCTTTGGCCAGAAAGCACTACTTACAAAGAGCCTAAAAACTTCTAATTGACCCATAATGGAATGATTAATTATGGAGTAACTTGGAATGGAATACTCACAATTTCAATAGCCTCCAAGCTCCAGACTAAGCTTCCTGAGTCTTCCTGCAGAGCAGAACCATGAACATAATATTTTTTGTAAGCTATTAAAAATGACTTTACTTTTCTAATCTTGACAAATACTTATTAATAGTATGACCATTTCCATAATTAAAAAATACAAAGAGGGCTGGGCATGTAATGGTGATTCTTTATTACAGACAACTTGGTATTTTTAACAATAGCATATTTTAACATTATTTTTTAACCTTTTTGAATTCCAAATTCTCTCCCTCTCTCCAGACTCTACCACACCCACTGACAGGCAAAACTGAGTTTGTGATAGATATTATCACAAACTCAGTCATGTAAAATATATTGCTACCTTTTTTTAAAATATAATACAGTGAAGACAATTTACAGCTGAGGACATCAAAGCGATCCATAGTCATGTGAAAAATTGCTCTAAATTATTACTTATTAGAGATATTACCTCACACCTCTCAGACTGGCCAATATGACCAGAAAAGACAACGATCAATGTTGGAAGGGATGTGGGAAATCTGGGACACTAATACATTATTGGTGGAGCTGTGAACTCACACAACCTTTCTGGAGAACAATTTGGAATTATGCTCAAAGGGCAACAAAAATGTGCATACCCTTTGATCCAGCAATACCACCACTGAGTCTATATACCCTGGAGAGATTTTGGAAAAGGGTAAAAGCATCACTTGTACAAAAATATTCATAGCAGCCCTGTTTGTGTTGGCAAAGAATTGGAAATTAAGTAAATATCCTTCAATTGGGGAATGGCTTAACAAACTGTGGTATATGTATGTCATGGAACACTACTGTTCTATTAGAAACCAGGAGGGATGGGAATTCAGGGGAGCCTGGAAGGATTTGCATGAAGTGATGCTGAGATGAGCAGAACCAGAAAAACATTGTACACCCTAACAGCAATATGGGGGTAATTCCATCAGTGTAACAATCAGGGACAATTTGGGGCTGTCTGCAATGGAGAATATCATCTGGATCCAGAGAAAGAATTGTGGAGTTTGGACAAAGTCCAAAGACTACTACCTTCAATTTAGGAAAAAAAACTCATCTTATTATGTAATTTTGCTATCTCTTATACTTTATTTTTCCTCCTTAAGGATATGATTTCTCTCTCATCGCATTCAACAGAGATCAATGTATACCATCGAAGCAATGTAAAGACTAATAGAATGCCTTCTGTGGGGGAGGGAAGTAAGAATGGGGGAAGTAAGAATGGGGGAAATAAGAAAGAAAGAAAGAAAGGAAGGAAGGAAGGAAGGAAGGAAGGAAGGGAGAGAGAGAGAGAGAGAGAGAGAGAGAGAGAGAGAGAGAAAGAAAGAAATCTTTGTTAAAAAAAATAATAAAGGGGGGGCTAGGCAGCGTAGTGGATAAAGCACCGGCCTTGAAGTCAGAAGTACCTGGGTTCAAATCTGGTCTCAGACACTTAAATAATTACCTAGCTGTGTGGCCTTGGGCAAGCCACTTAACTCCATTTGCCTTGCCAAAAACCTAAAAAAAATAAAAAAAATAAAGTATATTGCAGTGACCAGAGAATTGGCCTGAGAGGTTGGAAGATAGGTTCAAATCTCACCTTGGATAATAATATATAGCCCCGAGCAAGTCACTTCCCAGTGTCCCAGGTAACCCTCTAAGATTATAAATTATGAACATGGTGCCAGTTTGCCCTAACTGAAGGATTTTCCATCATTGTGGAAGTTGTCTATGCTCATGAAATTTCAATAATGTATTCAACATCTTAATATGAAAGCTCAATTCTGTATTTTGTATTATCCTCCAAACTCCCTTCTACAGAACACATATATACCTCTCTAAAATTAAATTGTGTTTTGTTTCAAATGAAAATCTACTTTCTTTTCTTATCACTTCTATGCCCACACCCTATTGAGAAAGCAAAATCTTTGTTACAAACATGTAGAATCAAGAAAGACAAATTCCTGCAATGGTCTTACCAGGAAAAACATATCTCAATCTCAATCTACACCATGGATCCATCTGTCAGCATGTGGTTGGGATGTTTCATCATGAATCCTTTGGATTATGGTTAATCATGTTGAGCAAAGATCCCAAGTCTTTTAACATTGCTTTCATTGTATGAACTGTTCTTCTGGTTCTGTTCCCTTCACTCTATACCAGTTTATACAAGTCTTTTCAAGTTTCTCTGAAACCAATCCCTTTATCATTTCTTATAGCACAGCAGAATTCCATTATATTCATATACCATAATTTAGAATATATATTCTTTTTAATAGTTTATTTTCCATAATTACATGCAAAACAATATTTAATATTATTTTAAAATGTTTTGTTTCAAATCCTCTCCCTCCCTCCCTTGCTCCCCACATACTGAGAAAAAAAGCAATTTTATGTAGGTTATATAGAACACATTGATTCTTACAGAAAAGCAAAGAAATGAAGTTGACTCCTAAAACACAACTAACCCTGCTCCTTCTGATACCATTCTGGCAGGAACTAACAATACAGAAAATTAGCAAGGTGCCAAAAAGATGTGTATATTCTTGTAAAATGATGACTATAAAGCTGCGCAAAATGTGAAGGATAGAAAAGGAAAAGACCTAAAATATCCTAAATGTTCAAATCTAAGACGAATTGCTGTTTTGTAGTCAGAATAATAGCAGGACTTCCAAAGCATCAGGCAAGGGCTTATCTTAATTGGCTGAACAAATGGTACTGGTAACAAACAAGAAAAGGGTACTAGGAATTCTGGTCACTGACTTTAGGGCTAAGTTTTTCTAGTCTTTGCTATAAAATTTTAAAATGTTATTGGAATAGATACTATAAAATTAATCTGAAGATTTAGTGACAAATAGGCAGTTACAAAAGATGTTCACTTTACTTACTGATATCCTAACCCAGTAAATAAATTTCCAAATCCTTCTTTAAATAGAAACCTTAAAATTTATTGAGGAAAAAAGAGGGAAATGGACCCATGGACCTATGTGTACGTGTATAAAAATATTTAAGCAGCAAAGAACTAGAAACAAAGTTAGTACCCATCAATTTTGGAATGGAAATGTGTGTGTGTGTGTGTGTGCGTATATATCTACATATGTTTATATCTAACAAAAAATTATTACACCACTAGAAATGATGAAAGGGATGGATTCAGAGGAACACAGAAGGATTTGTATGAACTGATGTACAGTGAAGTAGGCAGTACTAGGGAAAAAAATTTAGACAATGACCACTATAACTAAATTTTTAAAATTATTAAAAATATAAATTGTGTGAATATATAGTAAAAATCTGAATACATGCATTCCATTTTCCCTTTTCCTACACTATTCAAACCTGAAGTTGACACTAGCTCAATACTTGGGGTTGCAAAGCAACTAAAACCAAAAATTTGCCTTCACATTAAGTTTCTCTTGGTTCTTCAATTCCCAAAAGACCTGAGTATAGAATCAGACTTAGAGCTGGAAGGGACCTCAGAGGCCACTAAGTCCCATCCCATGCTTTTAATGTTGAGGAAATTGAGGCACAGAGCAGTTAAGTGACTTATATTGGGTCCCACAGCTAGTGTTCAAGGCAGGAATTGACTTGAAGTGAGGCACTGGTTCTATCCATGATGCCATGATGCATTATGAGGTCTCCATAGACAGAGGTTATTTAAAAAACCTTTCCAATCAATGAAGATTATGCAAAGAATTATGCAGATGAAAGGGACTACAGAGATCATCAAAAGTAAGTACTCCATTTTAGAGAAAATAAACTCAGCCTAGAGTTAGAAAAAGAAATTCTTTCAAAATTATTACAGAAGGTATAAAATATCTGGGAAGCCTAGCAACTAAGATTCACCTGGGAAGTATATGGGTTCAACTACAAAAATGAGGATAGATCTAAATCGCTAGAAATAAATTATTTTAGGTCATGCCAAAATAATAAAATGATAATACTACTACCAAATTTATTGGTTGTCTGACTCACAGTAAGTCAATCAACCCACCAGGGATTCAGTTAAGTCTTTAGAGGCAATGTGCTCATCAGGAGTACTCTATTCCATTGAAATCTCAGCAGGAATAGAACTGAGTATTACTCTAATGGAACTATATGATGATATAACAACTGAATTGGAAGAATAAGAGGAAATTATCCAACAGCATCTCTGAGGAGATTAAAAAATGATCTAATTTTAAATATACAAAGACAAACATTGCATTGTGAATTAGAATAAAACTATAACACATGTATTATTTGTTTTATTTGATTATAATATATAGTCTAACATTACAGTTTTTCTTTTAAATAAAAAAGTAAATAGTTTAAATATTAAGGTTGCATTTATATATTTTACTCCTTAAATAATGTTATTATTTATTAGTATTTGCTATATATGTGATATAATTTTTTTAAAGAAAGAAGGTACTTATTTAAAGGGCCCAAAGAAATCATCTATCTAATCTCACATCAGATAATCCCTTCAATTCTTAAAAAAAGACAGTCCCCTCAATTCTCAAACCCATGCAGTTTTGTCCTAGAGACCTAATAATCACTAATAAAATCACATGTCTATATGGTAGTTGGTGCAGAAAACACCAGGCCTGGACTTCATCTTCCTGAGTTCAAATCTAACCTCAGAACTTCCTAGCAAGTCACTTCACCCTGTTTGTCTCAGTTTCCTCATCTGTAAAATGAGCTGGAGAAGGAAATGGCTAACCACTCTAATATTTCTATCAAGAAAACCCCAAATTGGGTCACAGAGAGTTGGAGACAACTGAACAATATGTGGCAATCAAATACTAAGTAAGATCCTGTTAGCTGAGGAAGGAGAGGGGAGGGTGAATAAATCCCATCCTTCAGGATTTCAAATACAGCAACTAGGGCCCAGCAGCTGGCAGGCTTGCATGTCACCTGGGGTCTGTCAAAACTCTGGCTATGTGCCACAGACAAACATAAGGCAGGGGCTGCCCAAATCCTGCCCCAGGCTGAAAGACATTTTGAAAGGAGGTAGTAAGAAGGAAAGAATGGGCCAAAGATCCAGAGCTACTTACTTGGGCACTCCCTGGCTATTCTATCAAAGGAGAAAACTGGGCTAGATTGCATCTGAGGCTCTGTCCCTTCCAGCTCTAACATTCTGGGGCTTTGTGATCTCTACAGCAGGTTAAATGAGGCCAACAATAAGACTACATATACAGAGACACACACACACACACATAGACAGACAGATACATACACTCACATAGACACACACATACACTCACATAGACACACACAGAGGCCCCACTATGGCCCCTCAATCTTCAATTTAACAAACATTAAGAATCTATTATTATATTCAGACATTATATCAGGCACCAAGATATAATAATGATGAAAAAAGTCTTTCCTAACCTCTCAAAGATCTCAGTGAGGATACCTAAGGATGCTACAAAAAAGAGATACAGTTAAGAGCTCCAGATTATTTTTTTTCAGAGAGAACAGTTTCTAGAAAGAATAGAAGGAATCAGGGAAGGTGTCAGGGATGATACACCTGAATTGAACAGGGAAGGAAGCAAAGAGATGAGGGATGGTTTATGAAAATAAAGACAGGGAATTGAATGTTCAGGTCAGGGAATCATTAATCATATAGTTTGATTGAATCACATTGGCAATAAAACTATTACTGCACACTGCATGCTGTGTTAACTTTTGGGCAGTTTCCGTAATTCAAGATGCTTTTAAAGTTTAAAGAAATACTGAGCCAACTCCACTAAGACCCTTCTCAGATATCTCAGTCTGGCAAGGTTCTCAAATCCTAAGCCAGTGGATATAACCCCTGACAGAACTTTTTTGTTATTGTTTTTTGGAGATATTTCAGTCATATCTATGACTATGTGATCCCATTTGGGATATTCTTAGCCAAGATAATTAGAGCAACTTGCCATTTTCTTCTCCAGGTCACTTTACAGATGAGGAAAATGAAGCAAACAAAACTAAGTGATTTGCTCAGGGTCACACCACTAGTAAGTACCTGAGACTGAATTTGAACTCATTACAACACACTAAAGAGGCTTTGAAAGCAAGCCCAGTGACAGATTATACATCTACTTTCAGAGGAGCAGAGACTGGCTAAGGACAAAAGGCTGTTCAGTCATTTTGCTGTCTTGAGAGTAATAAATCTTTCTGGTCCACAGCAATTCTGAAAAACTACCTCCTATACTGATTCACTATATTCTGTGAGAGGAATAAAATACCCATACTCTTGAAATATCTAAGTACTCTGACCATAGGAAAATCCCATATTTTGTTCTAAAATTTGGAAGAAGATCAATGATCCCGGGGTAACAATGTGTCTCTCAATATTCATATTGGGTTTGTTCCCTGACTAATGAAGGTATCTCTCAAGACAACAAAGTCAGGTAGGGCAAATTCAGAAGTTGAGCAGTGCCTGTAAAATGAAGAAGTCAGCTTAATAGTGTGAGACTTTTAAGGATAAAATGCTTGTAATGTAGACCTTTTTGCTGATAGCATCCTTTGTCATTAATGATCTTCATTTGACTGAAATGTCACTTGATAGGTATGGGATCAGCATAGGGCTGAAATAAAAGGGCTGCCCTTCACACATCCTCTGTTCCATTAATAGCTACTGTACCTGGGTCATATTACAAGTTGGTTTCCAGCCATGTAAATGTGCCTTCATTACCCAGGACAATTTTGACATTTAAATCACTTTCTCCCACTCCATTCTCAGGTTTTTGTCTTCAACACTAGAAGAATCAAAAAAGTCTAAATGTATAATGACAATTCAGGGGTAGGATGGAAGAAGAAAGTGGTTTTCTCATCCTCAAAATAGAATTTTAAAATATTAAATTACATTTTACAGTTTAAGTGCTTTAAAAAAACCCCTACCCTGAGCATTTTTATTTAAGATCCATTAAGGTTCAAAAATATCATCACAAGATAAGGGAAACCTGCTCTTTTTTAGACAACTGGAAACAATACTTAAAAGCAGAAAAACTCTTCTCTCTTACCCAGTCAATAAACAAACTGAAAAGGAAAGATGAAATTTAAGTTGAGTGACCCAACAATTTGAATTTCTGACAGTAACCTCCCTGAAATAGTATCATTAATTTTTGTTAAGTAGATTAACATTAAAAATTTATTAAATACTGGTTTTGTTATAAAAAAAATTATACATTTGCTGGGGAAAAGGTATCTTGAATTTTTTAAAAATAATTTTTAAATATGTCTTACTTTGAGCTATACATGATCAAAGAAAAAAATATTTCCCAAAACCATAATTAAGAGTTTAAAGATGGCACATTTTTAAATTACTTCACAAGTATCTGCTTCAATTATTTTTGTAAATTAAATAAATGACTTTTCTACCATAACTGTAAAAATAAATTAAAACATCTCAAATATGAGTCACAGCTTTAAGACACTTAATATATCTTTTAAAAATAAAATTGCAGCTGCATTACTTCATTAAGAATATGAATTAAGATTCATCCATTGGCTTTTTTTCCTTTATGGATTGATACCAATCAATCTCTTTCAGGGGGGACCATGAGGAACTCCCTGTGGTATTCTAATAAAATTGGAGTATCTGAAAAATAGGAATATCTAAAAAAATAAAGTCTCTATCTATAAGGTACATTTCTTCTATTTGGACTTTGGATAGGACATTCACTCTAACAGTATCAAATACATGTGGTGAGCATATGTCTCTCCGTTTGATATCAATAATCGGGAACACTGAACCAAATTATCTTTGAGGCTGGATAAAGGTTGTATCCATAAAAGAATTTTGCAAGATCTTAGCATTCATATGGGAAATACCTTGTTGGAAGAAAATATTTAATGCTACCCTTTATTCCACAGATTGAAATTTTTTTCTAAATAACAAACAATAAACAGCACAGTGCCAACATAATGATGTGCCAAGGGAGGAATAACCTACTGGGTTAGTCTACTGGTCCTCATATCTTGCACAGATACTTCATACACAAAAGGATCTGGGTCTAGAATTAAATAGGAACAAGAAAACAGAAAAGATGTTTGGGAAATAGTGCAGCTATTTTGATGATCCCCAAATTCTTTCATGGAGGATGCTGGGCTGGGTACATGGAACCCTGGACCACTATCCAGCTTCCTCAGTGAAACCCATGGTCACTCAAAAGGGACCCATCTAAAAGTGATAAACTGCTCCAATTTCACAGTTACTAGTGTAAAATGTTAAAAGGCAAGAAGAGCCTCCAAAGCATTGAGTAGAACCTCTAGGAGGGAATTATGGAAAGTGAAGGACAAGAACTATTATCGTCAACTGCACCCACTACAATATAAGTGTCCAAACAACAATAGACATGCTGGGTCTCCTTGAGCAAGGGTTCTGAATCTTTGTTTCAAGTTATAGACACCTCTGGTAGTCTGCTGAAGCCTATAGTTCCCTTCTCTGGAAAATATCTTAAAATATATATAATATGGTCACAAAGAAAATCAATTTTATTGATATAAAACTATCAATTAAAAAAAAAGTTCATAAATGCCAGACTCAGAGCTATACTTGAGGCTAAGACAAATGAAGATGGAAAAGGGTCTTAGTGGAGTTGACTCAGTATTTCCTTAATAAGCAATACAGGCCAATATACAGCAACCCAGACTCCAAGCACCATTAGGATCCAAAGAATGAAAACAATAAAACCAGGAGTATCCAGGAACAAAACTACCATTGGTTTTTTGGTCACCACCATATTGTCACTGAAAGTTCCATGAAGCCAAAGTCACAGCTCATGAAAAGACATTAGCAGACTATAATCTGCATCTTTGCAGAGAAAAAAATACCTTAAAATGACCAAAGGATTTGTGGGTTTTGACCATTATCTCATTTTATCATCATGACAATCAAGGGACTCTGAAGACAGTACAAATATTACCAACTCCACTTTCGGGAAGAGGAAACTAAAGATGGCTGTCATCAACCCAAACTCACAGAACCAAGACATAGAAGCCCAAGTTTTCCCCTCTTGTTCAGTCAAGGTCTCTATTCTTTCCACTATACTAAACTCACTCTCCAGGGATCTAAGCAGGATCTTTCCTTTTCCTGTTCCAGGTATCTGAAGCAACATAGACACTTCTATTTAAATCAAGGCCAGGAAACCTCCAGTCTAAGGACCATATAAGTCCCTAGTCTGGTTCTGCCAAGACAACCTCAGATGGAACTCAAAATACTCAAAATAAACTAGGAGCTTTTTTAGATGTGAATTAATTAAATGTTAGATCAAATATGGCAGGCTGATTTTTAAGCTGATCATTTTGTATGGTCCACAAATGATTTTCTAAATATCTAAATGGCCCTTGGCAGAAAAAGAAAGGTTCCCTACCTCAGATTTAAATCAACAAAAATATTCATGAAGATCAGTATAAAAAAAGCTAAGCTTTATTCATCTATCATGGGGAAGGCAGTTAGGTCGAGGCACTAATGAGTCTAAGTTCACAGGAAGCCATCTGTACTGGACACAAGAGACTACCTCCTCCCAACCTAACCCTCCACACACACACACACACACACACACACACACATGCTCCCATCTGTCTTGTAACCAAATACCCTTCAAAGGAGGAAGGGAGAAACTGTGGATGGCCCTATGCAAATCCAATTAGGGGGGAAAACCCATAGCATTGCCTTCCAGTCATGATTCAAAGGTATTATTTACCTCTATGAAAGACAATATGTATAGGATCAGAAATTCAGCAAAATTCCAGTCAATGAATATTTACTAAGCAATTATTACATGGGGATCCCCAAACAACAGCACAATTCCTGTCTTTAAGGAGCAGGAAGGGTAGACTAAATGTACACAGATAATACATACCTATACAAAGCAATTTAACAAGTGGAGAGATTAAAGGCTTTCTGAAGGTAATGCTATTCAAAGTATTTTTTAATAGATGTTTTGGGAGAAGGACTCTGGAGTATAGAATAGAGGTTGTGGAGTTTGGGAGACCTGGGTCCAAGACCTAATATTGATATGTCCTGGCTGTGTGACCCTGGGCAAATCCCTCATCGTTTCAGTATCCCAGGCATTTCCATAAGATTCTATCTGACAGTGAATTCCTGCTGATATGGAGGGGGTTTTCCAAGTCATTTTTTCTATAAAGGAAATTAGAAATTCCAAGAGGTAGAGGGAAAGGGGGAATATATTCCCAACATCAGGTAAAAATCCAGGGGTGGGAGGTGCAAAACAGATCAGGAAATTACTGACTAGAAGCATCATGATAACTATGGCCATCTCGACTCCAGCAAGTTCAACTACTTCAGAGCCAATCTACCAGCGTCCAATGGGGACTCATCCAAATAAAAGGCAAATTTGGGGTCAGAGGGAGTGCCACTAGGGACCCAGAACATTACAGCTTTTTTTTCCCCTTGATCTTCTAGGTCCAGTTCCCAGGAGTCAGAAAAAAAAGGAAACAAAACAAAATCTGAGGGGGAAGGGAATGGGACACTATTTCCTCCTGTCCCTGCTCCTAATGACTGGTAGTTTGAACTCCTGAAACATCATTTCCACCAGTATTTCTCCAAGTTGTCCAGAATAGGAGAGATACCCATAGAAGTCCCTGGGTTCTTTCCCTTCATAAATTATTGGCTATCCATCCCCTATTCCATATCTATTTGGGGGTGAGATAATAACCAATAAATTAGGGACAAAGGATTCTAAGGGGTGGAGGTAAGGAAAGCATGGTAGACAACCCATGATAATAAAGAGCTAAACTGGATTGCAAATCTTTGTTTTAACTCTTGAGAAGATTCTAAAAAGTCACTCACCCTATTGCTATACACACACACACACACACACATGCGCGCAAAACCACCACCAACATTCCAACACCTTAAGCATTGAGACTAACCCAAGCATAGAAAAAAGAACCAATATTCCAAGATTCCGATTTTAAATGTCAAATAAAAGCCAATCTGGCAATATTCATAACATCCTCCAGCTTAAACCAATGAAAAAGAAAAGATTGCATTGTATGGGATCCTGCCTGGAAAAAAAAAAGGATAAAAGAGCTATTGTTTGGAGGAGGAGCATTGGACAGCATTATTCTTGCTGCTCATGAAAAAAACCACATTGAGACAGTGTGCATGGTAAGGGAGTCTAAATGGTAATGAAGTGGCTCAGGTCAGCAGGCGCCCTTGGAGCTCCTTTTGTGTTTTTATCAACGGGGGACAAGGAGGGGGACAGGGAAGCTTTGCAGTGTCAAAGAATGTTCATTTTATTTGGGGTTATAATAAAAGGAAATCTCCTTCTGGGGCATTGAGAGGCAAAAATAGTAGGAGGATTCATTGACCTTCCATTTGCAAAACCTCTGGCTACGTGATCCCAGTCAAGTCGCTCTGTGTGCCTCAGTTTTTTTTTTTCCATCTATACCATAGTATTCTAGTATCTGCCCTGCTGGCTTGGTTGGAAGAAAGGAGCTTTATAAACCTTGAAGCTTATATGTTAAAAGCACTACAGATATGTGGGATATAATTTTTAGAGATGAGAGGGAGCCCAGGATGCAGAATGAGATATACATTTCCCCTCATGTCCAGGGTAGCAGTTGGCTTTGTTTGTCTCTGCTTATTCATTACAAGAGCTTTGGTCTTCTTTTTCTTCTCCACTGGGGGAGGGAGAGAAAAATTGATACTTGTTCATGGGGAAGGGGGAATAAAAACGAAATTAAAGAAAAGATTATTAAGAGAAATGAGAGACTAGTAAATTAGAAGTGACTTCAGCATCAATCTAGCCTATCCAAAATTAAAAGGAACCCCTATTATTTTTAATGTTATTTGATTTTATTTTTTCCAATTATATGCAAAGATAGTTTTCAATATTCAACTTTTGCTAAGTTTCTGAGTTCCACATTTTTTTATTTCCCTCCCTCCTCTCCATGAATGAACCCTCATTATATCAATGTTAGGGTTATATTAGTATTGCTTTTATTAACATTATTATTAAAAATTATTCAACTTTGGCTGTCTCCCCTAGTATTCACCACCTCTTAAAATCCCTAGCTAGAGGGGCAGCTAGGTGGTGTAGTGGATAAAGCACTGGCCCTGGAGTCAGGAATACCTGGGTTCAAATCCAGTCTCAGACACTTAATAATGACCTAGCTGTGTGGCCTTGGGCAAGCCACTTAACCCCATTTGCCTTGCAAAAAACCTAAAAAAAAAAATCCCCTAGCTACTCAAAGCCCATCTCAGATGCCATTTCCTACTATAAGAAGCCTTTTCTGATCCCTCTTTAATGGAGTCGTTCTAGCTTCCTAGTTGTTAAACAATAAGGCATTCCATTTCTTGGCCTTTGAAATGTTCTCCTGTTCTTCCTTAAATTTAGGATTTTCTCCCTCCTCAACTCAACCTACCCATTTCATTAAGTCCCATCCTTTACAAGAAGCCTTTCCACCTCCCTTTTAATTCTAATTCTAAATTTAATAATTCCCTTATGCTAATTATTTCCCATATAGCCTGCCTTGTATGTATGTATGTATGTTTAAATATTATCTACCTCCACTAGATTGTAAGCTCCTTGAGGGCAGTGACTTTAGTCTCTTGTTGAATCCCCAGACCTTAGAACAATGCTGGCTGTTGCTGGAAAATCATTGCTTGGCCTTACTAGAATTACTGAAAGGACAGACAGGCAACTTGGAAGAGAGTTGACTGTGAATATAGGGGAGGGGTAGAAGACACTGGCCAAGTGAGAACTCTGTGAGCTTAGAGGGACATGGATCCTTTTAACCGAGAGATAATAATTGGCCCTAAATTCTGACATTAGAAAAAACTTAGTAACTATTTCTTAATGGCTTGATTCTGCTCTTCCCCTTCCCCTCTCCCCATCGTTAGTTGCCTATTTTATATATACCAATCTACCTACGTATCTCTCCCATTAAAGCATAAATTCAAGGGTAAAAACTACTTCACTTTTTTCTTTGTATGCCAGCTGAACTAGAATAAATACACCAATTTCTTTCATTAGTTTTTAATACAGTTAAGACAAAACTAAAAAGCAAAGGAACCTCATGTGGATATGGATGGAGTCACTGAAGAAACTGTTGTTCTTTTGATTTTTAATATTTCAAGGAACTTGGGTCCTCCTCTCTGCCAATATAGATACTCGAAAACTAAGATCTTAAACTCTTTTGTATCCTAGACCCCTTTTGATAGTATCTAATGAAGCCTATAAATCCATTATTGAAAAAATGGATTTCTTGGTGGAGGTGGATTGGGGAGGCAATAGGAGTTAAGTGACTTGCTCAGGGTCACATAACTAGGAGTGTCTGAGGCCACATTTGAACTCAGGTCCTCCTAACTCCAGGGCTGGTACCATATACACTGTGCCACCTTGCTGCCCCATAATAATGGATTTTAACACATAAAAAATACACAGAATTATAAAGGAAGTTAGTTACAATACTGTTCTCAAAATATTTTTCAAACACCCAAATTCACAGTACCTCCTCATCCCAGGTTAAGAATCTTTGGAATAAGAGGAGTCAGCAGAAAAAGCTTTTTCTAATACAACAGCAAATTCTAAATAAAAATTCAAAGCAACCTAAGGCATCATTAACATGTCACTGAGTCCCATCCAAAAGAATGCCACAGGATTCAAGGGCAGTCATCATTATCCTTCAGTTAAAAGGATCCACTGTCTCCCTAAATTTCCAAAGAGCTCTCATTGAACTAGTGGCTTCTACCCCTCTCCCATACTTAACTTGCAAGTTACCTGTCTGTCCTTTCAGGAATTCTATTATAGCCAAGAAATGATTTCCCAGAGCAAGGTCAGAGAGCACTTTCAACAAACTGAAGTTTATTGGCCCTAGGCCATCTTCCTATTCCCTGGACTTTAAATCCAGCTGGTTGGCCTTTTGCCTGATGGGAATAGATTTTTTTTTTTAAAGAAAGGGATAAAAACAAAACAAACTCAGCTACACTTGGATGACCCTCACTATTTAACAGGAATAGGGATAGGAGAAAGGAGTCTTTGGTCCACATTCATTTTTTTCATTCAATTCTTTAAAACTTCTCATTTATTGAGACAATAATTATTCACCCTATGGGGCTACTTGGTTTCTTTCCTTTCTCCAACTTTACTAACTTTCTTCTTGTTTCTGTTCATTAGCATCTATACCAGGGTAGAAATAAAATAGGAAATCTCCAATCTTCTAATTACTTAGCTACCTGCTCATAATTTTTGCTTTGTTAACCCCAGATATTAGGAAGTTCTCTCCATATTCTCCCTATCCCCACTAGTATAAATGAAAGAGATTTATTTACACCTGAATTATGCACTTAAGGGGAAAAAAAATAATGCCTTATCCAGCATTGAAAGAATGAATTCGAGTATCCCATGATTACCCAAAACTCTACAATAAAGAATGAGATATGCCTCCATGATCCTCTAAGCTTGAATTGGAGAAATTAAGGCAAATTCTTCCAATGGCAAAATAATTTCAGAGCTCTCGGATGACTAGTTATTCAGAAGTTGTGAAGAGTCAAAAATCATCATCTGGGCAATGGATTCAAAAAAGACAAAGAATAACAACTTTGGATGAAGTAATTAAGAAATTCCCTTCTATCTCAAAAGTTATGATTCTCTCAATGAATATCAGTTACTTCAGCAACATGCAAAGCTCAATTTGGAGCCCCTAAAAATTTCAATAGTTTAAGACCAGACATAGCTCTCTGATGTGATAACTTTATTTAAATGGTTTATGGATGCATGTTTTCCACACTACAATAGTAAGGAAGAAAGTAAAAAAAGGAAAGGAAGGAGGGAGGGAACAAAAGAGGAAGTCAGAAAGAATTAATTTATCCATTTAATGCTTTCCCAAAATATAGTCAAAACTTAGTGGGGCTGTGAATAGTTTGCTTTTAATTCCATCTCCATATTGCCTATCCTCCCTTGACATTCATCTTTCCAGAGATTATAAGCCTTCTTACTGGAGATACAATTTTAAACTCCAGCTTAGTGAATCAACTCAGTTAAATAAATATTTGTTATGCAACTGCTATATATGAGGCACCAGTGGATACAGGTTCCTGTTCTCAAGGAGCTTCCATTCTACTGAGGAAAAAAAAAAAGCAACACATAAACAGGTAAGAAAATATTAACTATAAACAGCAATTTTGGGAAAGAGTGCTAATAAGTAGAAGGTGGGGCAAATGAAGTCATGCAGGAAATCCACTCCCTATTTATGTGGAATTAAGTAGATGGGGAGAAACTGTGGTGATGTTGCCATTGCAACCACATTCCTAAGTCACTACCCAAAGGAATTCTCCTAGAAGCTGGAAATCCCAGAATCCAGGAATTTATGGCACAGAGGTCAGGAGGATTTAAGTTCAAATGCAGCACCAAATACTTCCTAGGGAGTAAACATAGGCAAGCCACCTCTCCAAGTCTCACCTTTCTCATCTTCAGAATGGAGAAAATGATACTTGTACCTTCTTCATAGGGTTGTTTGTGAGATTCAAGTGAATTGATCTTATGTGTGTGTGTGTGTGTGTGTGTAAATATTTCTATACATACTATGTCTATATACATATATTTCCATAATATATTTATATATTATATTCTATATATATGTTCCATGTATACATGGGACTCAAGTGCATTGATCTTATATGTGTGTGTATATATATATATATATATATATGTGTGTGTGTGTGTGTGTGTGTGTGTGTGTATATATATATATATATATATATTATTTCTTTATATAAATGTTAGTCATAATCACTAACTTATTTTCTTTAAAAAGACATCCTCTACATCATCAACTAGGGAGTCTTGGCATAGTTCTGTGGAACCTATGATTCCCTAGAAGAATGAAACTACTCATTAGAAACTTCTAGTACCCAATGCAGATCATCAACCTCTCTACAACTCACAGTCCTAGAAGGCTGCTTGGAGTACCAAGAGGTCAAGTAACTTGCCCAGAGAAACAGCCTTTTTACTTCAGAGATAGGACTTGAACCCAGGTCCTCCTGACTCTGAGATTGGCACTCTATCCATTACTTCACAGTTTCTCATATTTATAGTTAAAGTACATTTAATTAGTTACAGGGCCATCTGGCCTTAGACATTTTCTAGTTATGTGACCTGAGTAAGTCATTTAATCTAGATTGCTTCAGTTTTCTCATTTATAAAATGAAATGGAAAAGAAAATAGCAAACCATTTCAGTATCTTTGCCAAGAAAACCCCAAATGGGATCATAAAGAGTCAAAGCAGGACTGAAATGAGCTAATGAGCTAACAATCACTTTTATATAAATAGTATGTATATATATATATATATATATATATATATATACTTAGACATACAACTTATATTTAAGTAATTACTTATAAGTAATATACATATATACATATTTTTTATGCCAGAGTTGGGCAATTGTATCATTATTGTACCTAATCAGAAGCACTAAGAAATGTCATCCAAGGATGGAGCTCAGAAAATTAACTGAGCCATGGGTGGGTTATATGATTTTAGGCAAACTACTTAATCTCTTCAGCTCAGTGTTTTTGTTTGTAAAATGGGTGGGAATATGGCAGAGGACCTTTAAGGTGCTTACATAGATCTAAATTTCTACGATTCTACAATAGAGAGCAGAGGGCAGACCAACAAAGACTGCTGGAGGTCACCCCTTTGGTCCTAGTGTAATTGAATAAAAGGCTTCTGTACAGTTCAGCAGGATGAAGCAAAAGGTTCTGAGCTGTAAAACCCAATTTAGTGATTTTTTTTTTTTCCTGTAGGAAAATCTCCCTCCTACACAACTAGCCTCAGAGCCTGATTAAGCCCCAAACAAACACTGGCAGGAATCTCTCCCATGACCACAGACCACATAATTTAAATGGTCATTTTTTTTTCTTCTCTTAAAAATAACAGATTGAAGAAAGGAGAAAGCAATTCGATTTTGAAACAGCAGGGAAACATGATTAAAACAGGATACCTGTGAAGGTTTTTACTTCCAAATATCAGACAGATGACATGAAACCAAATTCTTTGTATGGGATTCTTGACCTGAATGACTCAGTCTAAAACATTGCAACCATTCTTTATTTACTCCAGCAAGTGGGAAAAAAATTATCTGATCCCTGAACCAATCCTTTGTGTTAAACCTTATTTTCCTTTATCGAATTTATAGAGAAATTAAAGAGAACTAAAGGAAAACAAAAGATAAAAAGCAGATGAAGTCAATGATCACAACTTTTTAATTTGGAAAAAATAGCAACCTGGGGTTTTTAACAGAGTAGGAAGAAAAATGAAACCACTGAGACTTAGAAAAGAAAAGGCATTCCTATCAGTCTTACCTAATTGCTCTTTTTTTTCTAGAGGACTGTGTACATGCAGCAGTTCACTGGTGAGTTCTTTTTTGCAAAATGAGCTGTACTTGGAGAAGTGATGTGAGAGGTTCTCCTCTCCTGGCTCTGCCAAGGCCTGTCGGGGTACCAGAAATCCACAAAGAAGAGGCCCAGGGAAAGAAGGGAGACCTTAACAATGACCAGCCTAATCGGAAACTCTTCCTCCAGAGTCGAGGCTCACAAAAAAGACCTCACAGAAGAAGGACCACTTTCCCATGGGGTTAGTTATCAGACAAGTGGCAAAGGAGGGGGCTTTAGAAGTCTCTGGAAACAACAGGATGATGTCAGGCTGTAAACTGGGATGTTAAAGCCAATGAATGACAGACTCAAGAGAAAGAGAAAAGAGAGATGAGGGAGTAGGACCCTGCCCAAAGGGGCAGTCCCTACAGGAGGCGTGGGAACCAAGAGCAGGGGAGAGAGAGAATGCTCTGGAGGATATCCCCCAACAAGGACAAAGCTTTAATTCTAAAATAGAAGGTAAGGAGCACTTGAATGTTTAAATATTTGCTAATAAAAAAGCAAACAAATATTTTAGCTCTCAGCTACAAAGAATCTACATGTGAGATAATTTGGAACCCTTATAACACATTGTGATTAAGAAGTCACAGGAAAATACCCAAAACACAAAGAAACAAGATCACCTGCTCCAAAGTTCTTTGGAAACAGGATATGGAGTTCGATAGGAGTTTGCCTTCTATAAGTCTTAAGTTTACACCTCAAACATTTCATTCCCTTTCCTCTCCCCATATCTCCTGACCAAGTAAATTAATTGCCACCCATTGATAACACCTTCTGGTTGTTTTTTTTTTTATCACTATCCAGGCTATGAATTTTGAAGTGTACCAACTCAAGGAAGTTTCCCCTGAAGCTCTGGGCTTTTCTAAGTAGTCAAAATAGAGAATTAAATCCTTGAAACACTCAAATTGTTACTTAGACTCCCTAATTTGATACTGTATTTAGGAGGAAATGAAAAATAAAACCATTTCTAAGTTGATCTTTGAAGAGATAAAGTTTAATTATATAATAATTACTATCAGCAAGCATTTCTTTTTAAATATGAGTCCAAATCTTGACTGTTCCAGTTACTTCTCAGGTGACCCCCCTCACTGAAAACAACAACAAATATTTATATAGTATATTAAATTTTGCAAAATATTTCCTCATTTGATTCTTCCAACAACCCTGAAATTATTATCCCCAACTGACAAAGGAGGAAAATGGGAAACCAATACTTATTCAAGCATCAATCAAGACAATAAAATGAGTAAATTTGGAGAGGCCACAAAGTCATCTCTTGAGATCCAAGACAGAAATTTTCAATTGGCTGGAAAACAATGGCATCAACCTGCATTGACAGACATGGGTATGTCATTCCAAGAATTTTAGTGTTTCTCATTTGACTCTCACATTAACCCTGTAATGAAAGGGTTCTTAACTTGTTCTTTTGTGTCCTGGAATTCTTTGGCAGTCTGGTAAAATCATGGATTCCCTCCAGGAAGAATGTTTTAAAATATGAGGAATAATAAATTATAAAGGAAACTGAAGATTAGTGAAAATAAGGTTGTATCCTATCCCAGCCAAGTTCACAAAGATCTCTAAAATCTAACCATGGATTTAAATTTAAAAAATACAGCTATCCTTAGTCCCATTTAATAAATTTGGAAACTGAGATCATCTAGCTGCTCAGATTGTACATATCTCAGGGCAGTTGGAAGAATCAGATGAGATAATATTTATGAAGCATTTTGCAAAATTCAACATACTTAAAATATTGTTGTTATCATTTGCTTTAAGAATCTTCCTCAGCAAGCAAAGGGGGGAAAAAAAGGAAATTCAAATCCATCTCTTTCTTCTTGCTTGTTTATTTTTAAGACTGGGTCTCCTAATCTCATCCAAATTGGAAGTAACAGCAGTAACACAAGCTTTATCTTCATTCTGGATCTTCAAAGAAACTTTGACCTGCTCTGTTTCTAACCTCATTCAGCTGCCCCTGCTGAGGTACTCACTTATCCTTTTTAGATTGCATCTACAATCTACTCATTTCTGTAAGGAAACAAATGAAGTTAGAGATAAACTATTGCACTCTCTTTTTCTCTCTTTCCAATACAGATCTGTTCCTGATAGGAGAATGGCTCCTGCTTAGATGGACAATAGGCCCCTTAATGGTGTTTCTTTCCCCTTTCTCAACAGTATAGGATCTATTTTAATATCCCAGAGATGCTTCTACTTTCCAGGCATCATTTTTTTAAAAATTCTAAGCAGGCAACTACTCTGCTAGTTTCTACTCCTATGTTCAGTGAGACAAGCTAGATTGCATTATTCATACTCCAGTAATCATTAATTCCCCTATAAACTCACAGGCAATACCACAATCCTGCACTCTGATAGCCTGAAAGCATTCTAATTATAACTCAGATCATCTCCAGGAAAGAAGAGAAGTTACCAGCCCATTGCTCTGTAATGAGGAACAAGTTGTCAGTTGTGAATAGCTCATTGTACTTATTAAGTTGGAGGCAACAGTAATTATGGGGCCTATTAAAAAGAGCTAAGGATTTTGCTCAGTCAAGCCTGATGCATGAGCAATCAGCAAACAAGCATATCTAAATATCAGTTTTTAAAGGACTACTAAAAATTTAAGGGGACTCTTGTTTTTGGAAGAGACGAAATGAGTCAAGATCCCCAAGTATATCTCCTATCAAAGTATGTATCCTTTCCTCTAGTCATACTGCTTACATATCCTTCTTCAGGCCCCTCTGAACGTCTTAGCTGGATTACTGTTATAGTCTCCATTTTTTTGTTTTTTGTTTTTGCAAGGCAATGGGGTTAAGTGACTTGCCCAAGGTCACACAGCTAGGTAATTATTAAGTGTCTGAAGTCACATGTGAACTCAGGTCCTCCTGACCTCAGGGACAGTGCTCTATCTACTTTGTCCCGAGCTGCCCCCTGTAGTGGTCTCTTAACTAGTTTCCCTACTTCTAGACTCTCCTATCTGCCATCCATTTTTTACTTACTCCCCCAAAATATCTTCCTAGTGCACATGTCTAACTATGGCATTCTCTTGCCCAGAAATCTTCAGTAGCTCCCTAAACTGAACCAGAAAATACATAAACTTCTTAGCCAAGTATTGAAGACTCTCCAAAGTCTGGATATAACCCACTTCCCCACTCACATTTTTTTATCCCTCCTCTTCAGCATTCATCATTTCAGCCATATAGCACAATTTCCAATTTTCTCATCTTTCCAACCTCCTTACAATAACAATAACCACTTTTGTGACGTTAATATAATACTTAAAGGTCTAAAAATGCTTTCAACTCACCATTTCATTGGATTCATACCACAGTCCTGGGAGTAGGATTTATCATCTCCATTTTACAAATGAAAAAACAGAGGCAAAAAAAAAATGAAATGATTTATTCAGGTTCAGGGACAGCTAGGTGGAACCTTGGCTATAGCTGGAGATTCATCTTCCTGAGTTCAAATCTGGTCTCACACACTTACTAGTTGGATGACCTTGAGAAAGTCATTTAATACTGTTTGCCTTGGTTTCTCAATCTGTAAAATGAGTTAGAGAAGGAAATGGCAAACTATTCCTCTATCTGTCAAAAAACAAAACAAAAACAAATGTGATCACGAAAAGTCAGACACGACTGGACAAAAAAACAACACTTGGGTTCACATAGCTAATACATGCTTGAAGCTGAACTAGAATCTAGGCTGTCACTGTTCTAAGTTCAGGATTTTTATATAAAGACACCTTGCATTGCCTTAGGCCCTCCCCTACATCAGATTCATAATCCATTCTCTTCCATGCTCCTTGAAATCCATCCCTTTCTTTAAAGTCTAAATCAGGTATCACTTCTACAAAGTTCTTCTCAAATCTCACAGCCATCACCCACTCCTAAAACCTAACATGAGGATCAGCTAGGTGGTGCAGTGGATAGAGTACCAGTCGGGGAGTCAGGAGGACCTGAGTTCAAATGTGACCTTAGATATTTAATTCTTACCTAGCTGTGTGACCTCAGGAAAGTCACTTAACCCCCATTGCCTTTTAAAAACCAAGGGAAAAAACTACTCTAAAAATGGTAGGATCATAGACTTAGAGTTAGAATAGCTCTTAGGCATCATTGGGTACAAACTCCTTCAGGTTACAGATGAGGCCCTGAGTGATTACGTGAGATTTTCCTGGAGTGCTTAGTCTGACCATTCTACCTTGTACCAATACTTGCATAAATGGGGCTTTCCTCTTAACAGGCTATTGTATTTTGTTTGTGGGGTTGTTTTTTAATCTTTGTACACCTGGCACCCAACACCCAATGCCCTTTTAATGTTGAAGAATTACATTAAAGGGTCAGTAGAATCTTAGGAGTTTGAGAAGAAACTCTGGAAGGTACCAAAAACAAAGACTTCTCCATTGTTTTTTCTTTGAATTCTCAGCACCTGGGACAGTGCCTAACACCTAAAGGTATTTAAATAATCATTGATGAATAACTAAGTACAAATCTTATTTGAAGAATGAATCTCCTCCATGATCTATGGTCAAATGGTCTCCCAGCATTCAATTAGAACCCTTCAGTGAAAAAGATTCGCTACTTTTTTCAGAAAACACATTATATTCTTCAACAGCTGTGGTAGGAAGTTTATTCATAAGGCAAATTGTAATCTACCTTCACATAACTTCTTCCATTTGTTCCAGCATTGTCCTTTAAGACCAAAAAGAATCTATCCCATACATGTGTCAATTGAAGACAATGATCATGTCTTGTAATGCATCTTTGCCCAACTTGAGTCATACTTTCATAATTCCATGAAATATTCATAGATTGTATAGTTCACTTTATGATACTGAAAGTTCTTAAGGAAATTATGTTAAATAGCTTTCTTCAATTCAATGGCCAATTCATTTTTAACCTATTTTTTAAGAGCTCATCCTCTCCCATCAACAGCAGTAAAAATAAATGAAATTTTTTTTCACCCAAAGTTCATATGTCAAGAGTTATAAATGATTCATGGTACTAGGGATGCCAAGCTAAGGGCTAAGGGTAAGTAGAGCCTGAGCAAGGAGTGGCTCAGGTCCAAGTTTGTGAAAGTAGCTGCTTGGCATCTATTATTCCTGAACTAGGAATAATAGATGGAAACTGCAGAGACAAGTTTATATTCAATGTAAGAAAATAGTAAACTAGGAATCCTTAGAAGGTTGTGATTTCCCCCTCATTAGAAGCTAGATTGCCACTTGCTGGAGAATATCACAGTGAGGGTTCTGTCATTCAAATACTGGTTGGACTCAATGTCCTTTGAGGTCCTTTTCATAAATGAAGATTAATTCTGGGTAACTGTCATTCAACAAACTAATCTTTTTTAAGTGTCTACATTCAGTCTCAAATTAGCTGAAGTCTGATAAAAAAAAATTAGCATGGAACAAAGAAATTAAATCATCTTGTACTAAGTCAAAGTACAATCAATTATAAGAATAAGGGTAATAGCATTCTTTGGTTCTTTAAGGTTTGTGAAGTATTTTACATTTATATTTCAACTCATCAAATCCTTATAACAATAGTATAAGGTAGTTGGGTGGTACAGTGGATAGAGGGTCAGCCCTGGAGTCAGAAGGACATGAGTTCAAATTTGACCTCAGATACTTGACACTTACTAGTTGTATGACCTTGGACAATGATGACTTAGCATAGCACTCCCTCACTCAAATCCACCTCACTTGCTTGTCACGGCATTGCCTTCCTGATGTCATGGTCTTCTTTGAGAACAAAGGACAAAACATCATCAATATCATCAGAATGAGGTAGATACTATTATTATGCCCCTTTTACAGATGAAGAAACTGAGGCACAGAGAGATTTAGTGGTTCACCCAGGGTTACATAGCTAATAAAGCATCTGAGGTAAGATTTGAATTTGAGCATCTTAAGTCCTGTGCCACTTATCTTCCTAAATAATAAATGAAAATGATGCTTGGCACACCTTTATTTTATGCCAGTCATTCAATGATCTTATATCAGTGAAAACTATCTAAGCAAAACCAATTTATGAACCTCAACATGCAATATTCTGTATTTATAATGCTCCAATTCTCTACCTTAAAGAAAAAAAATTCATTTTATCATCAGTTCTCCAAGTTCAAGATTAGTCATTGCAATGAAACTGTAGAGAGGTTGGAAGGGACATACCCTGGTCAAAGGAATAATCACCATCAGGAAATCCCAGATCCTTGAAACACAGAGAAAGCATTTTACATTACAAGAACAGATAACCTTAAATTTCTTTCCAATATCACCAAACCTCTTGGATCTCTATTAGGAGGGACTCCAAGGAGGAACATATTTCAAGGTCACTCTAGGTCACTCTGACAATCCCTCCAGCCATCTTCACAGATAAGAATTGAATATATACAATTCCCAGATTGAACCCTGAGAAAACTGAAGTCCTCCCTGTCTCCCAAGCACATAGAAGGTGTTTGTTGACTTAATCTGACTCTACTCCAACAGCTTTAAAAAAAAGATATAAGCAGCAGTCTTTTTGCTTCAAGGAAAAACCTTGACAGGTCTTTTCATCTTTTTTTTGGGCTCCCTGGTCAGATTATTAATATCTCAACAGGTTCATTTCAGTTGGAAAAAAAGAACATTATTCATATCATAGTTGGGAATGGGGAAGATAAGGCAAAAGCAATCCTACAACAATTATTCGGTGAATGACTCTATTAACAATACACTAGACATCATGGTGGGAAACAAATTCAGCAAAGGCTTAATATATGTAGGCTGAGAAAACATTATTGAAACATTTTGAGAGGTGTTTTCTAAAATGCACAGATCTATAAAAGGTAGATGGAATTTTGTCTTGCAGGAATTCACTTTGGTACCTGAATGAATTTTTATTACTGTATTCTGGAGCCCGTTCTTTTCTACCCATGGTATGCTCAGTTCCATTACTTCATCAACTCACTAGTAGTGTGGGGACAAATGCTTATGGAGCTCTTTTCAATTTATAGGCTGTTACTGTACTGATTTAAATCACTGCTCAAACATTAGGAAAAAATGTTACTTTGCTATTTCTTTCTCTCGCCAATCCTTTTAATCTCACTTTTACTATTGTATTTTGTTTATAACATTACATTCATGTCATAATATCTCCTTTCTGACCCCAAGCCAAAAGCTCATAACAAAAATTATAAAAGAAAGTGGTGGGGAATAAGTAATTTAGCAAAAACAATCAATATAACCATTCTGAAACGTAATTTGGGACTATGGCCAAAAAGCCATTAAACTGTGTCACTGACCATAAGATGTCACTACTTGGTTTATACTCCAAAGAAAGTAAGAAAAAGAAAAAAAAGATACATGTGAATAAAAATATTTATATCACCTTTTTTTGGTAGCAAATAATTGGAAATTGAGGGTGCTCATCAATTGAGAAAAAGCTGAACAAGTTATGATACATAAGGAATTCTATTGTGCTGTATGAAATGATAAACGGGTTGATTTCAGAAAAACCTGGAAAAATTCTTATGAACTGAGCAAAGAGTAAAGAAAAAGAACCAGAGGAATGAGTTGTACAATCACAATAATATTGTAAAGATAATCAGCCGGAAAATTTAAGAATTCTAATCAACAAATAACTAACCACAATTTCTTTTTTTTTTTTAGGGTTTTTTGTTTGTTTGTTTTTTGTAAGGCATTGGGGTTAAGTGGCTTGCCTAAGGCCACAGGGCTAGATAATTATTAAGTGTCTGCTTCAGGATTTGAACTCAAGTCTTCTTGACTCCAGGACCGGTGTTTTATCCACTACACCACCTAGCCACCCCTACTAACCACAATTTCAAAGGACTCAGGATAAAAATCTGCAACCCACCTCTAGTTAAAGAGCTAATAATAAAAGAATGCAAACTGAAGCTTATTTTTTTCTTTTTTTAGACAAGGCTAATGTGGGAATTTATTTTGTATTACTATTCAAATATGCAATGGATTTTTTTCTTTTTGTTCCTCAATGGATGAGAGAGGGGGAGGTAGGCAGAAAATAATTCAGAACTAGAAAATAAAATTAACAAAGTCAAAATTTTTAAGAAGAAACTAATAGAGCAACAGTGTCTGATAGTATATATAATGTTCCATACCCAAAGTTCCAGAAAGCAATTTGTCTCAACTCTTCTCAGAGACTGTTTCATCATTATAATTACACAACTTTGTTTTAGGAGAAGTACATTTTGTTTTCCTTATTCTACTGAATCCATTCTGTAACAACTCATTCAAATGAAACTAAGATTATAGGAATTCTTTACATTCATCTTTATTTATGGAAAAGTACTATTTCATTATATTCGTGTGCCATAATTTGTTTAGAAACTCCCCAATTAATCTTTCCCTTCAGTCCTCACATTTGACAGAATGTTTTAGATTATCATATATTACTACTTTTATTTAATTTGAGAAAAAGCCATAGCCCTAGCAAACAAGTAGTTCCTAATGTCAAATATTTTGCTTAGTAACAGAATGTCTAATAAAAAAATTTCAGGGGGCACCTCAGTGACACAGTGAATAGAGCATTGGTCTTGGAGTCAGGGGGACTTGAGTTCAAATTCAGTCTCAGATACTAAATTCTTATTTAGCTGTGTGACCTTGGACAAGTCACTTAACCCATTGCCTTACCAAAAACATTCAAATAGATTTCAAAATATTCAAGTTTATTTTCACGTGACTAGAAACATGATTTAACAACAAATAATCCACAAGTATACATTAAGCACCTGCTATGTACAATTTATGGTGCTAAACACTGGAGATATAAATTCAAAGAATAAAACATTTCCTATGTATAAGGAAATTATATCCTTATAAGGGAGAGAAATGTTTACATACATGTATACATAAAAGTTTATAAATATATACATACACATATATCTATATACACATAAAACACATAAAGGAAATAAATACAAAGTATGAATGAATAAAAAACATGTTACATATTTACTATATGCTGAGCATTTGTAAGTAAACCCTAAGGATACAATATTTTTAAAACAAAAAACCTTTGCCCTCAAAATGGTTATATTTTGATAGGAGAAGACAAGATATATAGGGGAATGATAACCAGGGAAGGAAGTTCTGCTCTGAGGTAGAAAGGATTTGGAGAAATGTATTCTTGAGATCGTAGACAAATGGTCTGTCAGATAACCTAGATACAGTAAAAAGCCCACAAATTTATGATGATCTAAGTCAACTATTCTATTCATGCCCAGTCAACAATCAAATCACCTCGTTTGGGATCCCAGGATAGAAGTTCCATAGATGAATGAACCTCCAAAAATGATGCTCCCCAGAGAATGATGGAATATAGATTCTAGAGGACCTTAGTGTGAAGGTTCAGGATGAAGGGTGTTGGTCCAGGAGGGAAGGAACAGGTTAGTAGCATCAGGCAAATGGTGAGATGGTCTAAGTGCATGGGTGGATGGATAGATTTGAAATTGAACCATGTTTAGTTAAATATAAGGTAGTTTGGAGGTTTGGCACTGACAGTTGGGGAGGAGGGAGAATCAGGAAAGGTTTCATGAATAAGGTGTTACCTAAACTGTCCTGAAGAAAGACAGGAATTCTAGGAGAGAAGTGAGAACAGAGTGCATTCCCCACATTAGTCCAAAGGCACAGAGATCAGAGATATAAGATGAAATATCATGTGGGGAATAGAAAGGTCAATGGACCTGGATCAGACAATGTGGGTGGGAGAGTAGTATACAATGAAGTTGCAAAAATAGTTTGGGGTCAGATTGTGAAAGGTTTAATAAGTTAAATGGAGGTGTTTCTATTGTAACCTAGAGGCAAAGGAGTCACAGGAGTTTTATCCAGTAAGAGCAGGTGGCTGGAAGAAAGACTGGAGTTGTGAAAGATCTGAGGCAGAAGGACCTATTAAGAGGCTGTGGCAATAATCTAAGAGAGGTGATGAGGACATGAAAGAGGAGTCAGAGTCCAGATATCACATGGAGGAAAAGAGAGAGTTAGAGGGAAAGGGGGAGGGGAAGGAAGAGACCTGAGGAAAATAGAGCCCTGGGGAATACCCAAAGTTAAGGGGATGTGATTTAGTAGTGGTCCAGCAGATAGGAGAAGAACCAGGAGGGTACTATGACAAAAACTCAGAAAGGCAAGAATATCCAGGGTGAAAGAATGTACAATGTTGTTAAATAGAGTAGTTAGGTAAAAAAGGATGAAGACTAAGAGAAGGCCATCTGATATTGCAATTAATAATAGCAATCTAGCCTTTTTCTCTCTGGAATAAAGACTATAGCAATTATATTGAGGCACTTAACAAACATATAGTTGTTGATAAGCTTTTAAGATATAACAATGAACTGGCAAGTGACTTACTAAACATCTAAATAATTAATGAGTAGCAAGAATGAGGGAGTGAAGTATAACCAATGGACAGCCCATGTTCTAAGAAAAGAAGACGCCTCACTATGTTGGGTGGACCCTGCTGTTAAATTTATGAAAAAACATGGATGCCTAGAATAGATTTAATTCAGCACCATTGGAGGGTGTTGCCTATATTAAGGAATTCACAAATACATTTTGGGTGTTGAAGTATAACAATAAACTTTATAAGTCACTTTAAATTTGGGAATGCTTGAGTTTAATTTTAGTAGTTAAAGGTCACATAAACTAACAGTTAAAAATATGCAAAAATTTACTTATTTTGTTTAAATATTTAAAGGAATTTAAAAAAAACATACCCAGACCACATAAGCTTATTTTAGTTGAAGCAATTTAAAGTTTAGATTTTTTTAAATGTTGTTTATTATTGATTTTGATAATGCTGTTTATCGTTAATTCTGATACAGTCCATAGACACCAATGTTTACCTGGCTGAATTGTCAGTAAAATAAGCTTATTTGGTAAATAAGATGACTAAGCCAAAACATTTTCTGATTCAGCTCCAAAACAATCAAATTTTAAAATCAAAATCACTTGTTCTTGATGATTATGGAGTGTATTGAAACCCTAGTTGGCTTTTGTCCTTAGTTATTAAAGAAGACCAAAATGATATCACTCTAAAGAGAAGTTACAGTGTGTCTCACTATGGATGATCAGACTAATACGGGCTCAGAATGCTCTACCACAGGTCAGGCACAAATAGTCCATATGAACACTTGGGTGGTTACTCTAAACTTACATATCTCATATTTCCTTTGAGCTGCTTCAATTCTGCCTTCCTCATAGAGCACAGCACCCTCTTTTCGGGGGGGTTTGCAAATCAATGGGGTTAAGTGACTTGCTCAAGGTCACACAGTGAGGTAATTATTAAATGTCTGAGGCCAGATTTGAACTCAGGTCCTCCTGGCTCCAGAGCTGGTGCTTTAGCCACTGTGCCACTGGACAGTGTGCCAGTGTCTCCCATGCTGCACAATCAATTCCAAAATTCTTAAGAGAGACCTTCAAAGTATCCTGGTATTACTTTTTTCTGAAACCTCCCTATATGCAGCTCTGTGATCTAATTTCACAGAAACATGGCAAAGTGGGTAGAGCCCTGGGTCTGGAATCAGGAAGAGCTGAGGTTCAACTCGTCTCAGGCATGTACTAGGGCTGTGACCCTAGGCAAGTCACTTAACTTCTGTTTACCACAGTTTCCTCAATTGTAAAATGGGGATGATAATATCAGCACCAACCTTCCAGGTCGGGGTGAAGATCAGATGATATGAAAGTACATTATTACATCAGAATCATATCATATCATATTAATATTTGCTTAAAACACATTTAGTACTGTCTGGCAGAAGTCACCATATAAATGCTAGTTTTTATCATTATTACTATTAATTAATTAAGATATTAAAAGACAAGCTAAGAGCTAGAATGGCTACTTACACACACACACACACACACACACACACACACACACACACACACACACAGCTGTTCCCTCCCTTTTTAATTTTAAAGAGGCATGTTTTATTTGTGTATATGAGCTGTTGATTCTGTTATGGTCTGTTGTGGGATAGGGCGCAGTTTGCTTCAATTTAAGCAGAGTTAGCAAGGATGGGTTTTTTTTTTAATGTATGAGAAAATACTGGTTTGTGTCACGGAATAACTATCTGTCAAAGAGCATCTCTATTTCCATGTATATTATGCCAAATGTGGGAAGTGAACAGAACTGGAAAAAAGCCTGGGAACATCTGCCACAGCCAGTAAAACCCCTAATAATAGTGCAGCTGGTGTCCCCAGTCTAATGATCTCACCAGGGCCCCACGTGGCTTGAGCTCAGCCTCAATCTCCCAGGGGCGACAGCTCCTCCCAACCAGGGAAAGGGTCCTTAACAAGTGAAAAACTCCAAGGAATCATTCACTGAACCTCCATCCTTAGTATCAAAAGAGATTTGCCAGCCAGTGTGCCATACTTCAATCTTTTCTGGATAGAAACATGTTTATTCTAAGGTGGCTCCAACCAGGCCACCAGCTTCCACCAACACTCTCAAGATCTCAACAGGCTTTAGGAAAGTCCAAGAACAACAAAAGAATCTATTTCAACTTCTGCCTATAAGCCATAGTGTCTCAGAGGGAACATTTTAGCAGTGTATTCCCACAGCAGGATCCACCCTCAATGCTAAGATATTTTCTTCTATTAAGTAGAAAAAAAAATGAGAAAAGAGAAGGGTCTTAGCCTAAAACAGACTTGCCTGACACAGTGATGAATCATTGTCTGATTCTGAAGGTCTTTGTATAGCTAGGCTTGTTCTAAAGAATTTCCCATTAGCCATCAGATGTTGCTATGAGGAAACCCCAAATGGCAGAAGCACAGAGAATGGGGGAAGGAACAAACAAGGGAAGTTTGATCTATTTGTGGGGAGGGAAGGGTTTGCATCTTCTCCTGTTTCAGAAAACAGTAATCATAGGGATAGAATTAATTCTTATCAGAATGCACTTATAAATATTCTCTGTATCTTACTCAGAGAATTGACAACTTCTTAGCATGAGGAAATTAACAGCTGTGTTTTGGGGGCTGAAGTTATAGGGAGTTTAAAGAAGAATGAGCTCTTGGCAGGAACACAGTGGTATCCATAGCAGTCTATAGAGAAGCAGGAGTATCTAGAAGCCAGTCACAATCTACTGCCTGTTACAGAGTGCCAACCGGGTGCTTTGTGGATGATTAGGCAAAGAAACTGGTGTGAGGGAGGGGGAGAAAGAGCATAACATTCCCAAAACACCTGGTACTACATGCTAGGGATATGTTCATGCCTCAATCATTTTGTAAACATATAAGTTTGAGAGATGAAAATTACTAGCCTTCACTCCTACAATTACTCTTGGAAACATGCTGACTAATCCCCATCAACCCCATTCACATGACTAGCCAAAAATGAGCCAAACATTACCTTATTCTGCTGTTGTAAAACACAGTTAAATACTATGAGGCAGTATATTATGATTTCTTTTATTCCTGTAATTAAGATAAGAGAGATTGCCCAAGCTCCTCTTTTTACTCATGGTCACAATACATAATAGAATGCCACTCTCACTCCCAATAGAAGGTCAAAAACTCACACCTACAAAAAGTAGGCGTGGTTTCTAAGAAACAAAAGGAAGTACTGTAAGTACTTTTATACAATAGAGTCTTTGTTTTTCTTGGATTGATTGAGGTTTTTTGTTTTCTTCTTTTTTTTTAAAGATATGTCCAGAAATCTTATTTCAAGTTCACAGCACACCAGTTAAAAAAGAAAAAAAGAAAAAGAAAATGAATTTGTAGCTATCTAAAGATTCACTGGGCAGTTGGTCATTCTTTCAGTTTGTGAGGTCATCAGGTCAACTTCTTCCACCTTGTGTTTTGGAGAACTGTTCGGCTCCATCTGTAGGACCACAACACTGGCAGCAAGAACACTCTTCCACACTGGTGTGTGTGTCCCATTTGGGTAAATTTAATGATGAAGTTAAAAAGACTGAATAGTTCCACAAGCCTTACTAGATTCCCAAATATCCAGGATATTGGGATGCTTCCAGATTGGTGTCCCTGGGCAATCACTCTTAGAACAGCATTGGCTACAAACTTGGCAGATGAGCCAGCAAAAGCAGTAGAGGAGAATATGTGTCACGGGAACTGAAAAGAGGAAGAAAAAAGGATGGGGGGAAAAAATGTGAAGGCAGAGGAAGTGATTCAACCTCAGGCACAGTGGCCTCTCTATCCCTTTAGTGAATAAGGTTATATTACAAGTGGTCTGATAACCAGTAAAAGATTCCTGGAGACCAGTTATAGTTTGCAACCCTACTATTTTTTTCCATCAGCAGAACCATGTCTTAGGGCACTGAAAGAATTCCTAAATCTATTAAGTTCCCTAAACCTTAAGCCCCACCATAGGGGCACAGCTACTATGCTCTTCTTAAAAATTATCCAACTTTACCATGAATTATTAACAATTCATTAACAATTTTTTCCATCCATCAATCATGAAAACAACAAACATTTATTAATAAGTATCTGTTATGTATTCTAGGCACTATAAATAAGCACTAGAGAAAGAAAGCAAAAAAAAAAAAAAAAAAGAGGCAGTCTCTGACCTCAAGGAGCTTACATTCTATAAGGGAAGAAGACATCTGCAAATAACAAAATGACAAAAAAAAGTCATTATTGGGAAGCACCATCATCAAGGAAAACTTTTGAAAAGTTTTTATCATGGACTTCCCCTTTGAAAGTCAAATAAAGTCTTCTCAGAACATTTTCCAATGTACAAAATAAAATGCATAGGATTACAAGGAGAACAATTACTCTGAAACACTATAACAAAAATTTTTTTTTAAAAGTTCACAGGCCCTTGGAGCGGCTAGGTGGCAAAGTGGATAAAGCACCGGCCCTGGAGTCAGGAGTACCTGGGTTCAAATCCAGTCTCAGACACTTAATAATTACCTAGCTGTGTGGCCTTGGGCAAGCCACTTAACCCTGTCTGCCTTATAAAAAAAAAAAAACCTAAAAAAAAAGTTCACAGGCCCTAAGTTAAGAACCCCAAAATAGACCCTTATTGTTTAAGAAAAAGAATGATAAATCCTATTTATGGTACAACTAGAATTTTTAAGATTTCTGCATCTTAACACATTGGAAATGTAGGATGTCCCTACAGTCTTAGGGCAGTTTAATTAAGACACTTGGTTCATTCAGTATTAGGATAGCAATAGGAAAAGTGATAGGAACTGCAGCTTGTGATTTCATTTTTACACAGAACTCCCAAGTGAGGAAACTCCACCCCTGAAGATGAGTATCTTCACTGCAATTTACCATGTGGAAAAAGTTGATTCAAAAAATGTTGCAATCTTGGTCTTAAACTCCTCCTTCCCCTTCAATGAAGAAAAATGGAAGGAAACCATTAAGTTTTACTGAACAATTCTTTCCCCACTGTTAAACAGTTTTCCAGGACCTCACTATTCCAATCCATTTAAAAAAAACTTTCTAGGGATGCGACTCATCCCACACAATTTGTTCTGCCCTAATGCAAATTAACTGCACCAAGTTAAGAATCAGAGAATTCTCGAGCTAGAATAGCTTCAGAGAGTTTCATTTTACGGGTGTTAAATGGCTTGCCCAAGATCACCATTAAGTTGAAAGAGGAAAACCAGATCTTCTGACCCCAAGTCACTTACCTTCCAAAATACCTCATTTTATAAATGGTGATGTGGCCAGGACCACATCCTCCTTGTCTACCACAGGAGACCCTGAGACCTAAGGAACTAAGTAAGAACTAATCCTCTCATAGGGGATTCACCATCCAGAAACCCCCTTCTTCCTCAGAAATCCTCAGCTTCCCAGTCTCGTCTCCTTGCTAAGATGGAAATGACTATAAGTACTTTCTAGCTTCAACATGAAAAAAAAACTTCCCACAAGACCTTAGTAATTTAACAATCCATTATTTTCTTGGTAGGGATACTGACCCTACCAACCAGATGTCTAATGCCAAGAAGACAGTCTGCATAATTTAATGTCACCCCCCCTTCAAAAAAAAATACCTAGAGTGCGAAGGAAACTTAACAATAATGGTTCTATCATGTCATTTTACAAATGAGGAAATTGAGGCCCAGAGAAAATGGTGGCTTACCTAAGATTATAGAAACAAGATTCAATTCTAAGTTCTTTGACTCCAAATGCAGAACTCTTCCCATGAGATTAGACTCTCCAAATTTCAGAGTTGGCAAGGACCTCAGTGATCATCCTATAACCCATGTCCAAAAAGGAATTCCTTTACACTACATCAGACAAGTGGTTACCAAGCCACTGCTCAAACTCCAGGGAAAGGGCAAGACATTATCACTTCTCAAGGCAATCAACCCATTCCTCTTTGGGACTGATCGAATGGGAAAATTTTATCAAGTCTAAAACTGCCTTTCTGAAATTTCCATCCAATAGATACTTCCCACTCATTTCCAATAGGAGTTAATATCAATAGTCTTACTCCCTTAAAGCAGTACAATAAAATATTTTATATTGGGTGGCAAGATAAATCAAAGTATTTTCTAAGTTTTGATTCATAACAACACCACTGAATACTCAGAAGTTACACTGAAATAAATATGGCATATCATAGCAAAAGTACCCCGTGTTTTCTATGATTAATCTGCCCCTCCCATTACCCATCCTGGTACAAAGGAGAAGAGTCATGGACTACAAGTCATGAAAGATCTATGTTTCAAATCCCATTAATGACACAAACTCTGTGATCACAGGCATATCCTATAATCTCTTAGTATCCATTACTTCATTTATAAAATAGGGAGGGGGGTGTACCCAGTTACTGACTTTAGAGGGTTGCTGTGAGACCCAAATTAGAATGCATGTAAAGTGTGTTGTAATTCTTATTAGGATAAAAATTTCAGCTTTTATTAATAATCTTCCAATTATGTAGGTCACATTATAAAATGTCAGCAGATAACTCCTGACTTATGTTCAAACATATATTAACAACCTGCCATGTAAATGAAACTACAGAAATGACAGAGCACAGTAAAAACAGATATTTGATAATTAAACTAGCTGTGTGACCTTGAGCAAGTCACTTAATCCTATTCCCCAAATTTTTTTTTTTAAACCAAGAAAATAGAGTCAGTAGGGACCTCAGGGGCCATCTAGTATCATCTGTATCAGAACAGAACTTCAACACCAGTGTTCATGAGTCCTTAAGCAAGGTGGAACAATATGAAACATTGGCCCTGCTCTCAAGGAATAACAATTGTGATATATATGTGTGTGTGTGTGTGTGTATATATATAATATGTATATATATCATTTCCTATCTGTCATTATATATGAATAGAGAAAGTTATATCTATATGATACATTTACACACACGTGTAATATATATTATGCACACATGCAGTTCTACTCCTTGGTTCTTCTAAAGAAGCACAGTATCATTTCCTGGTCATTTTAACCACTGAGCACATTTTCACTAATGTGCTTATTTTTTCCTTCCCTTATATGGATGTTCAGTCATTTTTCTTTGATTGGAAAAGACATAATCAAATATTTATCACTCATTTCCCATTTCATTCATCATAGAAGTGTCTTTTAAATGTTTTGATGCAGCAGTAGCTAGTTGCTGGGACCCTTGATTGAGCAAACTCTGCCATCTCAGAAAAATCAATGTTAGGAACACACGGGAAAAGTCTGGCTTGCTCACAATGTCTCTGGCATCTGTAGATGTTATCCAGTAAGGGACCCTAAGCCAAAAAAAATCTCTGGCATCTGTGAATATGGTCTAGTAAGGGACGAGAGAGAGAAAGAAGGGGAGGGGGAGGGGGAGGGGGAAGAAGAAAGAAGAAAGAGGGGGAGGAAGAAGAGGAGAGGAAGGAGGAAAGAAGGGAGAGAAGGAGAAAGGAAACAAGAGAGGGAAGGAGGAGGAAGACCTGCAAATAAAGTAGATGCATGCTGACTAAGGAATGGCTGATGAAATCATGGTATAGAACTGTACAGTGATATGATTGTGTCCTAAAGTCCAAATAAGGAATTCAGAGAAACATAAAAAGTTTTAACTGAAAAGGAAATAGAACCAGGAGAACAATATCACAATGACTGCAATAATCAAGAAAACTCTAAGAAATAGTTTAAATATAACTGAACTATAAGCAGAAAACCACACTGCAAGGCAGGTGAACTCATTCATTGTCATGACCAATCTTGGTCCATAAAAATGGTTGATAAAAAACCTGCCTCACTTCTCTCTGGAGAAAAGTGAGGGGAGAGAGAAAGATCCCCAAGGTTGCAAAATACTGTCTACACTCTCAGTTGTATTTGTTAAATTAGTTCATTTTTGCTCCACTAATTTTTTCCCTCTGATTTCCTTTGTTATGAGACACCTATTTCCCTCAACTCATTTTGGATACTATCAAGAAATGACTGGAATGAGAACAACAGGCATCAATCAAACTTTTAAAAACAACTATATAATAAGAAAAACAAAATAAAGATCAGAATAAAGAGCTTGTCTGTCATCTAACTTTTACTTAAGAGTATCCTCAAAGTCTTAATTTCATTTTAGACTATTAAAGTTTAATAGGTGGTACAGTGCATGAAGTGTCAGACCTGGAGTGAGGAAGACTCATCTTCATGAGTTCGAATCTGCCTCAAATACTTATTAGTTGTGAGGCCCTGGCCAAGAAATAACCCTGTATACCTCAGTTTCTTCATCTGTAAAATGATCTTGAGGAGGAAACAGCAAATCATGTCAGTATCTCTAGCAAGAAAATCTCAAATGGAGTCGTGAAAACTCAAACATGACTAAAAATGAATGAACAAATAGCTTAATTAATTTAATATAGTTTAATAATTTAATATAGTTTAAAATAGTCAGAAATCAAGAAACTATTTTAAAATATAGAAATAAAGAAAATTAGTCATTTCATTTAGATTTTTCTTTTATAGATCTGATTTTTTGGGAGCTCAAACTAGAAGCCTAAACGTTGCCACTATAGGACAGGTATTTATCACCTTGGAATTATTTATGTATGGGAGTACCTATTCCCATACACATCTCTCCTTTATGAGGAAGGATGAAATTTTGAGACCACATTTATAATTAGCTGGATTTACTCATTTTCAGATGGTTCCCAGTCCGAACTTGAAGCTGTATTTTACACATAACATAAAAATATAATTTATTTTCACAGATAAGCAGCCCATTCCTAGCAAACCCATTTTCATAAGCTCCCTCTCTAAAGCCTCAAACTACCCAAACAGTTAACTAATGAATTTAGGATATTGTCAACTGAGGAAGGATGAAATACTAGGCCAAATCAGAGACAGAAGAATTAGATTCTCTTCCCTTCCCTCCCTCCCAAAAATCTTCAATAACTTTTAAGCCAACTTTAAACATTTCGGGTTAAAACTGGACTATGATCAATCTTGGTCCATAAAAACGACTTTTGAGACATCCTATATTATGATAGGAAACAAAGCACCTTATTAAAAAGTTATGTTTCAGCAACAACATCCCAGCAGTAGGAATTACTCACCCACATTCTAAACCTCTGCCTGCAGAGAAGTACAAAACTTAGACCACTGTCAATTTTCTAGCACAACAGTAAACCACAAGAAGCAGCAAAATACACCCTGCATTTGGAGGAGAAAGTCCTATGTCTGTCTGCTACCTAATACCTGGGTAACCTTAGACAGGTTATTTAGGCTCTTTGGTCCTCAGTTTCCTTATGTATAAAACAAAAGAGGCTGGTCCAGATGATTACAAAGATATATTGTTCTTCAAACTCATGAAACAGATGCTATTAATTTTAACAGACATTCATGGCTAAGTCTGTCATTCATTTTTTTAAAATATGATTATAGGTAAAATGTGTAATCCCCGTTAGTATTAAGCAGCTGCATGAAAAGATTCTAATTTCAATTAGAAAGAAGAAACAAAAACTTAGAGAGTTGGGTATTTGGCCAAAACTGTTTTTTGTTATATGAAATTCATGATAACAACTGCCTTAGGAAAATTGGATTAAAAAAAAAACAGCCATGTTACCTGTGAGTCACAGAATGATATGGTTCATTTTCCTTCCCCACCCTGCCCCAAGCCTTTCCTTTCAGTCATTATCCTGTATATTTCCTCTGGAACTTTAAAACAATTTTTTGATTCCAACCCTTAAGGATTCCATATATCTGACATCACAAAAATCACCCTTATCACCTTACTCCCTCAAAGGGACTCTAAAGGTCCTAAGAGTGGTTCAGATGCAATGAATGACACATAAAGTAACAGAATTAATTGATTACACAGAGAAACAGTAAACAGAAACCTCATCAAAAACAAAGAGTTCCCAACTTGAAGATTTGGTTATATAGTCTTTCCAGATTTCAGAGATCAGCACAAAATAGGGCAAATCTTTCATTGAGACAATCCTTTCAATACATTGTCAGGTTGGAGTCAAACAAAAGAAATTGTGAACTTCCAGGATGATTTATATGATTATTTTCTTCCTTAGTGTTTTTACTTAAAAAAAGAGAGAGAGAAAGAAAAAGAGAGAGAGGAAGGGAGGGGAACCTCTAATCAATTTTTTGTTGTCCTTCAGTCATTTTTGACTCTTTGTGACCCCATTTGTGGTTTTCTTGCCAAAGATACTAGAGTGGTTTGCCATTCCCTTCTTCAGCTCATTTTACAGATGAGAAAATTGAGGACATAAGGTTAAGTGAATTGCTCAGGGTCACATAGCTTGGTAAGTGTCTTTGGTTGGATTGAAACTCAGGTCCTTCTCACTCCAGGACTGTAAAACTTATCTGCCCCTCATCCTGCCTAGCTAAACCAATTCACAAGAGCCTAACTGCTCACCTCACCTCCTGTCCCTTCCCTCCTTCATCATGGCAAGTAGCTACAACAGACTAAATTATCCTATTACATCAAAGGGCCATTTCACCTGGAAGAGATGCTGACGAGTGATGCCAGCAAGGGCATCAATTAAATTGATGATTTTGGAAGTCACTGCTCATTCATTTTACATGCTCATTCAGAATCCAAATGGGTCAGTCAGTCACCTCGGGACACAACAAGAGCCCAGACCAAACTACATCTTCTCCAATGATGAATCCTACCTTAGGGTCTACAGTCAAACTCCTGAATTAAAAGCTTATTTCTTCAATTGAATTCAGCAAACATTGATTAAACAGTCAAAAGTCACTAAAACAAAAATCGAAAAAACTGAATTCAAGTAGATTATAGCCTACAGAGTATGGGGAAAGAGGAATAGATAAGAATATGTAGCCAGATAAATACATATAAGGTACAAGCAAAGGAAAATCAGGAGGGGTGTAGTGGGGATCTTTCTATAAGAGGAAGTAACTGGGTTGGGTCAGTAAGAAAATGAGGGTCTTTGAAAAGCAGAGGGGAAAAAACCTAAAACTATGATCATTCAACTCAAGAAGTATTTCTTTTGAGCCCATCATATAAGCAAGGCATTTTTTCCAAAACACTTGGAGTACAAAGACAAAAAAGGAATAGTAGAAAAATTTGCCCACACATATTTCTTATATTCCCTAATGTGTAATGACTAAAATTCCAAGAACATTGAAATAGGAGTCAGGAAGACCTGTATCCCTCACCTACCTAATTATATAATTATGGCCAAAGGCATAACCCCCATTTCCCCATTTGTAAAATGGACAGGATTACCATGTCATGTGAACAAATATACAATTTACTATTCTATAAGCTATAAATAAGTAAATAAGCTTTCAGAATGAGGGAATGAATGGGACAGGAATGTCCTTCCCACTATACTATGGAGAGATGATTGTTAGGGGGAGACCAATCAGTGTGGCAGTTTTTAATTTCTCTAATTTCTCTTAGCAGACATTCTTATCCTCTGATGGGCAAAAGAATAACACAATGCTAGAGAAGAAAGGAAATTTAAAGAGATGGAGAAGAGGAAAACTCACAAGACAGAGTCAGAGAACTTCAATTTGAATTCCATTTTTATTACTTAGGAAAGTTATCGAACTATTCTGAGTCTCAATTTCCTCATCTGCAAAATAAGGGAGGGGGGGAGAGGAAACTGGTTGGGATCTAAATTCTTGATCTAGGAGCCTACAAATAAGAAAATGATAGCCTAAAGATAGAAAATGACTTGCCCAAGTTCATAAGCCAGTTATGATGCAAAGAATCCAGGTCTCTTGCTTCCAGGTTCCACTGAACCTTCCCCACTACCTTCCATACATATACCCCTCAATATTAACCAGAAACTGATCATTCAGGAGAAAATGTACATGTTATGCCATCATCAGGAACATTATCTTCCTGCAAGACTGACTCACATCACCTGATACTCATATCGCACCTCATCAGTATCCTCGGTCCTGGGAGTCCTCTGATTGGAGGGCGAAGCAAAATGCTCCTCTCAAAACCTCCAATTAAAGAGGGTACACAGGCAACCATTTGTCTCTTCATTTCTCACCCAGCTGTACTCCTACATCCTTCCTACCTCATCCCCTTCCCTTATCCCTTTCCCCTTCTCTTCATTTTATTAAGAGTGTAAACTCCTTGTTGGTAAGGACTTTCTTTTTTTATATTTGTATCTTCATGGCTTAGCATAAAGCCTGGCAAGCATTTAATAAATTTCATTTGATTATAACAATACATAAATATGTATATAAAAGTTGTAAAAATATGCATTATATGTGCAAATATGAATGTTGTGTGTGTGTGTAGATAGGTGGATAGGAAGATTGATTTCCAATTTTCCAGGCCTGGAACCAAGAATGAGTAAAATGAAGGCCAAACTAGGATTTTCAAAACTGGTCATCAACTCTTCTCCCACTTCAGGAGCTACATTTAATAAACAATTATGGTGAACTTACTTTCTTGCTGGAGAAATGCTACCAGACACCACTTCATAAAACATATTTAGAAGGACTCTAATAAATTTCTTCTGGTGATTTGATCTATAGATGAAGCTCAAAGGCATCCATAATCACAAATCCTCCATAAAGAAATTTGGTTCTCACTAGAACCAAGTTAACTTCCACTCTGACTTACTTAGTTCATTAACCTTCCACCCCCCAAAAAACCAAACCCAAATCTTTTTTTTATTATGTGGTTTATTTCTCCTAAAAGTTGATCCAATGTGAATTTTTCCTGAGCCTGTTTCTTTTCAAGGGTTGCAAGGCCAAATGAGTTCCCATGAGACAGATGCTGCATCTGTTATTATATGTCAGTCCAGATGCCAACCTATTTACCCAAACCTCTTTTGATGTATCTATTCGTTCTTTACCAAGAATACAGACAAGTTTTACTTATATAAAACTTCAAGAAATAGTTAAAATAAACAAAGGCTGCAAAGGTTAATAAAAGGGATGACTCTGCTTGCACTGGGTTGGACCATCATAGCCTATAAAGAAAGAATAATAAATTGATATTCAACAAACAAATGATAGTGGCCAATAAGAAATATATCAAAGACTTTAGCCACTGATTGTTTACATGTCATGCTGCCGGTCATTACACGGAATGCCAAGTTATTCATTAAAGTGAGATAGACCAGGAACCACTTAGCAACTAACTTCCTGGGGTTACTATACTTCCAAAACAGTATGTCCCAATCCCTTTGAAAATATCCTAGGATGATGTCCTCTTAGCAAAGTGATAGATAATGGGGGGCAGATTCCTGCATGTTTTGTTTGAGGGTAGGTTTCTGCTTTGTTTTATATAGCAATTTTTATTATAAGAGTGTTCTCCTGGGAGTTGGAAAGTCATTCAGAAGGATCAAAAAAAAAATCTTTTAAAACTGAGAACATGGACTGGTACCCTTTTCCCTCCAGGCAATTAAATAGCCAATAGTTCCTTCTCCACTTTGACATTAACATCATAGACTAAGAGTTCTACAGATGGAAAGAAGCTCAGAATCTCAGCCCTTTTCTTTTACAAATGAGGAATAAAAGTTGTAAAGCTCCAGGTGACTTACTATAGGTAGTAAGGATCACCTAAGGACTCTTTCCAGTATAACTCATTCTCAGTCAACCAAGAGCCAGGATGCCAAACTAAATGGGGAAGCTAAGCCCCACTTAAGGTAATATTAAATAATGGCAAAAGAGCTGATTTCTTTTTCAAAATTGAAACTGATTTCTACCCTTGGAGAATAGAAACTTTACTAGTAGAATTCCAAGACCAAAATTTATTTCCCATCTACACAGAGCTTTGCATTTCAATAGACCAAACTTATTATAGTGCCTATCACTTAGTGGTGCTTAATAAATATTGGAGATTAATTGGATTTGAATATATTAGGGTCTGTTCAATTAAAGTGCTAAGACCTTTCACTAATTTTCATTTCATTTAAGGTAGAAGAAGAAAAAATTACTCTTCTTATGTGTCTGTAGGAATCTTGGCTGGGGTCTAGTTTTCTAATAGCCGTGATTTTCCTATGTTGCTTGCCAATGGAAAATGCTTAATAAAGGAATAAAGTCAGACTAGTGTAAGAATATGCATAGCTGAGCAGCCATAGTTCTACCCTTCCTCAAAACATAGTAATCAAATAACATTACCATTGCTTCTAGAACAGCATATTAAATTGGCTGCAATTGCTCTATGGATCTATTTACCATCCCTTTGACTCAAAACTCCCTTCTCTAGCCACCATTCCCCTATGTTTTCTCCCTACTTCCAAGGCATGGAAGGCTTTTGAAGGCAGGGACTGTCTCATTTTTTGCATTTGTATCCCAGATTATAGCACATTAAGAAAGTTCTTAATAAATATCTCTTTCACTCATTCATTCATTCACTCACAAACAGCAATAAGAATTGAGTTTGGGGCCAGCTAGATGGTGCAGTGGATAGAGCACTGGCCCTGGAGTCAGGAGGACCTGAGTTCAAATTCGACGTCAGACACTTAATAATTGCCTAGCTGTGTGACCTTGGGCAAAACCTAAAAAAAAAAAAGGTCATACCTTTTTCAAGTATAAACTGTTACAGAATCTACCAAGTTGGGAAAATCCTCAAAGACGGTCCAGCAATGGATTGTAAATCTGATGGACAAAGATCAGTCTTGCTAAATCTGGAAATTCTTACCTGCCCTAATCAGAGTAGAATTTAAAATCCTTCAGGGAAGGGCTATTGTGCTTTGGTCTCTGTATCCCCAATCTAGCACAGGATCTGACATAGTGTAGGCAGTTCATAAATCTTTGTTGATTCATTAATCAAAATGCTTGGTTAATTGGTATGCAAGAGAAGATGCACAAGAGAAAACTAGATGGGAGATGCTATCAAGTTTTTATGATATTGCCCTTCTGAGGCTTGATCTGCTTGATCCCTAAGGCAAAACTGAGAAGAATATGCAATAGTTGTGACAAGATGTTTGACCAGATTGGCTACAAGGTCAAACCTGCTTTGCTTAGAATTACCTTCAAAGCCTTGCTACCAAGACGTATATAGCAATTGCCTAAGTGTCATAAAGGTACTTGCATCAAAGAACCAGTATATAGTTGCATAAGTTCCATGGATCTTTTCACAAATTCTCAAGTTGGATCTTCAAAGAAAGGAAAGACAAAGAGGAATTATTTCTATTTCCTTTGCTGCAGAATTTGAGATTTTATCAGTGTGGCAAGATCCCAGGGGTTGGAGATTCTGCCTAACAAGGCATATGGGTGATCTATCAAATTAGAGAGTAGCCAAGTTAGAAGGCACAGAAAAGTTTAACAGCGAGCATTGTATCAAACAATCCATATAGGTGAGAGGTCAGATGTAAACCCTAACCCTAATGAATCAAAACTCCTTGTCTATCTGCTATGCTTACTCTCTTCTCCATTTTACAGTTAAGAAAAAAGATTTCGTTTAGAGATAGAACTTAAATTCAATCCTAGTCTAGGCCTCTTTTCTCCCCCGCAAAAAGAGAATTAGAAACAATATCTCTTATTAACCAGTATCTCTCTAACTCTATCTAGAGACAGGAAACCAAATCTTCTTTTTCCCTGAGGTACCTAACAGGATATTATATTCATTCTAGTGCCAGATGAAAATCTCAACTCTGAAAATCCAGTTGGCCCATGACTTGACTCACCAAGATTAATGATAATCATGACCCCTAAATTCACACCTTTCTTGGTTTCCAGTTCCAAAGAAATTAGCTTGGAGTTCTGTTTGTTATTTTCATAATGAACTGTTTCTTAAACCCAAACAGGACAATCAGCAGTTTTACCTACAAAACACTCAAAACCAGAATAACAGAACACTAACTCAGTTAGGACTCTCCGAAAACAACCAATCCTAGCATTTTACAAAGAGGGTGACAATGGAAGAGCTGAATCTAGAAATCAAGTCTTTGTAAACACTCTGAATTGTTCAATCTCATTATGTAGTTTTACTGATAATCAAGGCCTTTCAATTCTCTCTTCCTTCTACCACTAACAGCTCGGTCAGTTCACAAAGCTTGTCACCATTTCCTGCTTGAAAAGCAATCAACATAGGGGTGGCTAGGTGGCACAGTGGATAGAGGACCTGCCCTGGAGTCAGGAGCACCTGAGTTCAAATTCGGCCTCAAACACTTAATAATTACCTAGCTGTGTGGCCTTGGGCAAGCCTCTTAACCCCATTTGCCTTGCAAAAAAAAAAAACTAAAAAAAAAAAGAAAAAATAGTCTTAGATGGGGCAGCTGGGTGGCGTAGTGGATAAAGCACCGGCCTTGGAGTCAGGAGTACCTGGGTTCAAATCTGGTCTCAGACACTAAATAATTACCTAGCTGTGTGGCCTTGGGCAAGCCACTTAATCCCATTGCCTTGCAAAAAAAAAAAAAAACCCTTTAAAAAAAGCAATCAACTTGTAAAAGAAGTTGACTCTATTAGCTAAAGTGAAGTTTGGGGGAATTTTTTTTAGTTGAACTATTCTATGTATCCACAGATAATCTAGAGAAGGAGTTCTAGAAGATACTTTATGGCCACAGCCAAGAGGTAATAAATGAATAGAAGATATTAAAAGGCAGCTGGCATAGAAAAACAGAAACTCTAAATATGTGACTGTAGTATTAGTTGTTTTACTAAGAAATCTCTAAGCTTCTACTACAAAAAAGAATGCATTTGTAATAGTAGCTCACATGTATATATATAAAGTATCTATATATATGTACATATCCTTAACAAAGACTATTGGATTACCTGCTGACCTAAAATTTGAGTTCTTAATTGGCAAGATGCTGTCACCAGGTATCTGGACCTTTAAAAAAAGTTGCTCTTTGCCAAATAAAAATCAACCAACCAAAAAGGCAGCCAGGTGACACAGTGGATAGAGTACTCAGGCCCCGGAGTCAGGAAAACTTGAGGTCAAATCCAATCTCAGACAATTAATAATCTAGTTGTGTGACCTTAGGCAAGTCACTTAACCCTAGTGCCTTGCAAAAAAACAAAAACAAAACAAAATCAACTAAATCCCACCTTCTGTTAGAATGTTTTTTAAAAAGGGGCGGCTAGATGGTGAAGTGGATAGAGCATTGGCCTTGGAGTCAGAGTACCTGAGTTCAAATCAGACCTCAGAGACTTAATAGTTACCTAGCTTTGTGGCCTTGGGCAAGCCACCTAACCCCAGTGCCTTGAAAAATCTAAAAAAAAAAAAAAAATGAAATTACCCTTTGTCAAATAAAAAGCAACCAAATCTCACCTTCTGCTAGGATATTGAAAAAAAAATAAAATAAACCTGCTCTTTGACAAATAAAAAAATTAGCTGAATCCCACATTCTGCTAAGATGTTTTTAAAAAAATAAACCTGCCCTTTACCTAATAAAAATCAATCAGATCCCACATTCTGCTAGGATGTTTAAAAAAATAAAACTTCTCTTTGCCAAAAAAAAAAAATATCAATCAAAAGGGCAGCTAGGTGATAAAATGGACAGAGCATCAACCCTGGAGTCAGGAGGACCTGAGTTCAAATCCAACCTCGGACACTCAATAATTACCTAGCTGTGTGACCTTGGGCAAGTTACTTTAACCCCGCTTGCCTTGCAAAAAAACCAAAACCAAAGCCAACAACAACCAAATCCCACTTTCTGCTAGAATGTTTTAAAAAATAAAATAAAATTGTGCCCTTTGTCAAATACCAATCAACCAAATTCCACGTTCTGCTAGACCTAGTTTGAATTCAGCCAGTCACTACCCTCTAAGGCCCTGCCATTGTCATGAACCAATCAGCAAGGTTTTACCGAAGCACTTACTTCCAGAGCTAAGCATTGGAAAAGAAAACAAGACAAAACTACAAAAACAGCCCCAGCTCTCTAGGAGTTTACGTTCTAAAGGGGGGAGACAGCATGAATCTAAATAAGTATTCACTGAGCAGTGTGCATAAGAGGGCATGGCTCAAAAGGGTAGGGAGACAGGGAAGGGCTTTCTAAAAGGATCAGGGAATCTTTGGAGCTCCAGGGGACCGGAGAAACCTAGAAACACCAAAAAAAAAAAAACCCTGCTCTTTCATGCCAGCCGATTAATTCAAGCAATTTCTGGTTTTGCGATAAGTGAATAAGCTGAAATGTAAATGAACCTTCTCTTGCTAAGAGGGAGAGGAAATTCAGGAAGCTTGGCAACTTGGTCTCCTTGAAGGTCGTCTCGGTGTCCTCCAAGAGCGAAGGTGCCGGACGGAGTTCGGGGAAGGTGGCCCAGTCTGTTCCCCTGTCGTGTCATGGGGGGGTGGAAGCTATACCCCCTTTCCTTGCCGCACAACACCCTCTCCTTCCTCCCTCCCTCCATGCTCTTATGGCATTTGTACATTGCTGTGGGATGAGCCAGGCGGCACAGATGGCCCGGACGGGAAGGTTATTGCGGTGCCGGCAGTGACCAAGGTGGACCGCCAAGGGAAGGATCACCAGACAGCTGTGTGTGTGTGTGTGTGTCTCTGTTTCTATGTGTGTGGGGGCCTCTCCCTCCCTGTGTGTTTGTGCTCTCTGTGCTGTTTTTCTGTGTATGTGTGTGTGGTTTTCTCTGTTTCTCTGTCACACACACGCACATGCACACGCACACACAAACACACACACAGGCTTTTTTCTCTCTGTACTGTAAATGGGGCGGGGGTGGGAGGGGGGACAGAACCCAAACATGCAGCAAGCGTTCCCTCAGGGTCGCCCCCGGAGGCCGGGCGCTCGGGGCCCCCTTGGGTGCGCACCGCCGGACCCCAGACAGCAGCCACTCACCGGGGCGCGGGCTCTCTCCAGCTCAGCCGGTGGCGGGGGGCGAGCCGAGGGGCTGCGGCCCGCGTCTCCGAGCGGCCTCCGGGGCGGCGGCTGGGCGGCTGGGAAGGGGCGCCCCTGGGTGCCTGGAGGCTCCGCGCACATGGGCGGCCCAGGAGCGGTGTGCCACCCCCGGCCCGGCCGCCAGGCGGGTGCTGGGGGGGAGGAGAGCGGGGCGGGGGGACCGCCCGCTGGCCGGGCAGCAGCCGCGCTGCGCGAGTGCCCGCGATGGCGGAGGGAGGCGGCCCCCGGCCACTGCGGCTCCTCGAGGGCGGGCGCTGTCCGCCTCTGCCCCGGGGGCTCGGCCCGGGCTGGCGCGGGGTGGACTCGGGAAGGCCTGGCCCGCGTTAGGCACGCAGGGGCTGCGCAGCGGCCGGAGGAAGCCCCCGGAGACCTGGAAGCGCCGCCGCCCGCAGCCCGGGAGTCGCTCTCGCCATGGCTTCCTCGGGCCCGGCCCTGGGCCGCTTCCTCACTCCGCTGCCGTCATCCATGGACGCTCCCAGGTCCCTCCCCCTTCCTCCCTTCTTACCCCTCCCACCCCTCCAGCCTCGGGCCTCCCGGCCGGCTCTGACGTCACCCACCAGCCCGACCCGCGGGACTGGCATCTTGGACTTGGCCCCAAGGCCAAGGAACGGTTCTGCCCCAACGGACCTGGGGCATCACCCAGTCCGGGGATTCTTAACCCGGGACCCCTTGCAGATAGGCTTCGGAGGGGCAAGTCAGCAAAATCGGGCTGGGGGCCGTGAAACTGGATGGGGGGGGGGGTAACCCTTCTACAGGTTTGCTGTGTGATCTTAGGTATCTCATGGTATGCATGGCAAAGCATGCTTCCAAAGAGTCTAGGCGCAGCCAGGTGGCGCAGTGGATAGAGCACCGGCCCTGGAGTCGGGAGGACCTGAGTTTAAATGCAGCCTGAGACAATAATGACCTAGCCGTGTGGCCTTGGCCAAGCCACTTAACCCCATTGCCTTGCAAAACCTTAAAAAAAAAAAGTCCAGGGGCAGCCAGGTGGCGCAGTGGATAGAGCACCGGCCCTGGAGTCGGGAGGACCTGAGTTCAAATTCGACTTCAGACACTTAATAATTGCCTTGGGCAAGCCGCGTAACCCCAATGCCTTGCAGAACCTAAAAAATAAAAACAAAAGAGAGTCTCTACAGGCTGCACAAGACAGGGCTCCACATCACCAAAAAATAAAGCACTCCTGTTCCAGTTCAACTGATTTATTTTATAGGGAAGAAACCAGAGAGATGAAGGGTCATTTAGTAATTGGTAGTGAGTCATTCTTTTCCTTAATGACAGGGACAAAAAGGGTTGCTGATTCTACACGGAAATGCTGGCTTTCCTTGCGCTATAAGCCCTAATTTCGCCAGGTCTCAGTTACGGCATTTGTAAAAATGAGATCAGGTATCCTAGGTCCAATGATTTAGACACCTGCCAGCTCCAGATTTTGAAGCAGGAACTTGGTCAAAGACAGTTTCTCCACCACTACGGAATCCAATAGAATGGAAATTTCTTGAAAGCAGGAACCCATTTGGTTGGTGGGTTGATTGGTTGGTTGGTTTATTGGTTGGTTGGTTTGGTTTCACCCCAGCATCTAATATGGTAGCTAGTGCTTCTAAATGCTTCCTCTTATGGTTACCTTACCCAAAGGTGCCAGTTTCATTCTATGAAGTTGCCCCTGTAAACCTTAAGGATTCATTTAGCATGCCCATTAACTCAAGAAATGGATCTGGCAGCACGTACAGTTCACATCACCTCCCAAGGCCTAGGTTACTTAAAGTCATTTTTCATATGAATAAAATAGTAGTGGAAAAAATGGGTCCAAACTCAGCCTTTGACAAATACTTCACTCTGTGATTCTGGACCAGTCACTTCATTTCTAAGACTATGAGTTGTTTGACCTACATTGGTGGAAAGAATTCCGTACACTAATGAACTTACACCCAGGTCAGGGGGAAAAAAATTGAGTTCTAGATTTAGATATTTGTCTCGCAAGTAGAAGTGTCTGAAATGAGTGGTTTGCATTTCCATGTAGAATGAGAAAATATCTTTGTCCCTACCATTAAGGAAAAGAATGACCCTCTCCCAATTATGTTTTTGAATAGGACATAATAAGTAAAATCTTTCTCTGTCTCTTTGTCAGGCACACACACACACACACACACACACACACACACACACAAAATTGTATCTATAGGTAAAAGACACAGAAAGGCTCTATATTTCCCTAGTAGTATATAAATACTTTATGAAATTTTAAAAGTAATGTATTCAGAGTTCTCTAAGTAAAGAATTTTTCCCTTGTTCCACTAGATTTTTTTTGGCTGTATACAAAAAAACAAAGCCCCGTGAGGCTGGAACACTCTGCTAAACAGGATGTAGAATATTTGGAATAGGCTAGGAGAATCACCACAAAAGTGATTAAAGAACAAGAAACCAAAAAAAAGGTTATAGGAACAGTAATTTTGTGAATAGGGGAAATGCTAATGGGTGTCTTGCTATGACATCTTTAGGTCCAAAATCACACAGCATTTGTAAAAATGCCAACCCTACATTCCTGATCCTATAAGCGAAGTCGATTCATAAAAGAAGATAAGAAACTCTGTGCCTCCTCCATTCTTAATCACTTGCTACAAAACAGAGCAGGAAGAAATCATTAAACCACCACATTTATGATGTCTGATCTCAATTGGGCCCTCACTGCAGCAAGGCAATTGTTCTAATCCTCCCTAACTCCATTTACTATTTCACTCTTCACAGTGGCTTCAAGTGTCCCTAGTGGTAGCCTTTCACCCCAGTCCTATAACTGAAGACCTAAACTCAGACTTAAGCCCCTAAATTGAAGTCATTTCCTGTTATTTCTTTCCCCTATCATTCTTTTATATTAAAAAAAAGCATCTTTCCTCACTATCTTTCTTCAGTCCTATCTCAGATGAAGATACAATCAATATCCTTGTCTTTGTGCACTTCCTTGATTCTGTCCCCTCCAGTCTTCTCCAACAGATTTCCGCTTTTGTCATTTAACTTTCTTTCTTAATTTTATTCCCTTCTTATCTTCCTCTTGAGATTCCTTCCCTACATTCTTTATTTTTGTTGTTATTGCTATTGTTTTGTTTTACCCAGGCAGTGGGGTTAAGTGACTTGCCCAAACTCACACAGCTAGGTATATGTCTGAGGCTGGATTTGAACTCAGGTATTACTGACTCCAGGGCCGAGGCTCTATCCACTATGCCACCTAGCTGCCCCACATTGGACCTTAAATCAAAGGACTTAGATTCAAATCCTGCCTATTCTATGATGTCAGACAAGTCACAACTTTCTGAGTCACTGATTTACCATCTGAAAATGAGAGAGTTGAGAACCTAAAATCCCCCACAGCTTCAGGTCCTATAATCTAGAAATGTGTTTTTTGGCAAAGTCATTCCACTCTCTTAATTTCAGTTTTTTCTCTTGTCAAATATGGGCAATACTACTCAAAGGGTTGATATGAGTAAAATGACTGACTATCACATTTTGGATTTAGGATAGACCTAAATTGACAGGGACATATTTTAAAAAGTTCCCATCAGAAGCAAGATCAATATCATGGTAAAATGGGTTGACCAGTCTCAGAGCCAGAAAGACCTAAGTACAATTCCTGCCTGGAGCATCTACTGGCTGTGTTATTTGGAGCAAGTGGCTGAACCTCTTGCTGCTCTGGGCAATCAGATGATTTCTAGACAAAGTACTGACCTGCATTATCACAGGGAATTTCTTCACCTGGGAGTACTAATGAAATCTAAATCCTGACCCTTATCAGGATGAATGAAGATAGTCCAAGTAATCTTTGTTTTAGGATTCTCCAATACATTTCTGCATGGGATGATGAGTTTTGAGATAAAAGGGAATTTATTTATATATAGATCTATCTATACAGGTAGGCTCCTTATTCAAGGTAGAAAGTGGCAGTTTAGGATTTGAACCCAGGGTTTCTGACTTTAAATTCAATGCACATTATAGCCAAGAAGAAAAGAAAAGAATAATGTGATATAGGACTACAGCCTCCAAAAAAAGTTTGTTAATAAAGGGATATTTTGAATTCATTCATTTATTTTTAAATTAGCAATTTTGGCAACTACCAAGTCTTTCACAGAATTACAAAATTTTGGATTTATAAGGGACCTCAGAAGTCATCAAGTCCAAGTTATAGCTGAATAGAAAATATGTAGTCTCTACAATATATCCCCACAAGTTGCCTTCCAGCTTCCATTAGAAGATGGAGTAGATGGCCTGTTCTCCCTTTGGAGGATTCCAAGATCAATGAGAGCAATGCTCTACCCTGGTTCTAATTCACAATCATGGCAGGCAGGTGGGCAAGAGGGCTCTGTTCCTTGGGAAAGCTGTGGTTTCCTCTCCCACCTGCATCATTATTAGAGCAGGTGGCAGGCAGAGCTCCTTGATGCCAAGCTCCAACTTGGTCATTATTTCCAAACTCTAGGAAACTGTTGTTGACCTGCTGTTGTTTGAATGAAGGGCCAGAGGGGAGCCTGGAGAAAAGTAGAAGCCTGGTATTTTCCAGCATAATAATTGCCCTGACAACTAACAAGTTTTAGCCAAAATTATACTCAGGTCAATGCTTCCAATATTTTCTGGGTCAGTAGTCACTTTGGTCTTCCTTCTCTATGAACCCATTGAATTCTTATCATTCTTTTTGTATAATTAAATTAATAAAAAATGATTGAGAGTCTTCTGTACATAAAACACTGTTCTCAGTACTATAAAACCTACAAAGAAAAAATAGTCTCTGCTTTCATGGGGTTTACAATCTAAGTAGAATTCAAAAATAAAGTGTTAAAAGATTTAAACAGCAATTTTAGACACTACCACCACCACCACCAAAACAACATCAAAAACCAAAAACAACCACAGAGGTTACAAGGAGGTACATAATTATCCACTAAATGAATCCTTCAACATGTTATAGGATTTTAGGAAGAGGTTAAGAGGATATCAAATTGAGTGGTCAAGGAAGGTTGGTAGTGGAGGCAGAATTTGAATTAAATCTTGTAAGATGGGTAGGATTTCATTCCCACTCCCTTCTATTATCTATTTTCCTTCAGTCTACAAACATATTTTTAATTCTTACAACCTAAAAAAACAAAAGCAAACAAAAAAAAAACTTCACTTAATAGGCCACTTTCTCAAGCTATCATATCTCTTTCCTCTTTTAGTACTAAATTTCTAAAATGATCAATTCACACAATAAGAGACAGGATTACAAAGTGGATGGAACAAGTCTTTGGACTTTGGACAAATTTAGGATTTGGAATCAGAAAGGATGCATTCCATTACCTCCTAAAACACCTAGTAGATGAATGACCCTAGGTGGCTTAATGTCTATCAGCCCTAGATTCCTCATCAGTAAAATGAGGATACCTCATAGCATTATTGTGATGATAATATCAGATCATATATACATAAATATATGCATATGTGATATATATATATATATTTGACCATGCAAATTTGCTTTGTTAATGTGAATTATCATCATCATCATCATCACACTTGCTTTTCTGCTAACTCACTACCCATTGATTTCTTAACTTCCTGCAATCTCACTTCTGTCCCAATCACACGACTAAAATAACTTTCATCAAGATAACTAAATCAATGAGCCAACTGATCAACAAACATAGATTGTGTGTCCTTTATGAGGAAGGTATGTGCTAGGATTGAGGATACAATGGGTGCCTTCTTATTAGGTACAATGACCTCATCCTCCCGACTTCTCTGAAAAATTAGACACTATTGACCACCCTGGTTTGTTTTTTCCCCTTTTTCCTCCATTGACCTAGTTGACATTGTAGTCCCATGAATCTCCTACTGTTCCTATTTTCCTTTTGCTGGCTCTAAATCTTCATCTCACCCCTTAAATGTTGATCTCCTCATAGGTCCTTTCCTTTAACCTTCCCATGTCTCCCTACTTTCTCTTTTCCTTGGTGATGTTTTTCACTCCAGTTTACTTCATTTTTCCTATCTATGCCTATAACTCCCATATCTGTCTTACTATCTAAAACTTCCTATGAACTCCAGGTCCATATTTCTAACTGCCTATCAAACATATCCACCTGGATTTCCTACTGGAAACTCAAATTCAATATGTCTAAATCAGAACTCTTCATTTCTCCCAAACCTTCCAGTTCACCTCATTAGTTATTTTCATCATTCAATGAAGGATCCTTATCCCCAACAATCCTAGCCAATCCAGATGCCAATAGGATCCTCCTTCCCAACAGTCATGGGTCTAGACTTCTGTCAAATCCCTATCTCAGTAGTCTTGGCCCCAGATCTCAGTCAAATCTCTTGCTCCTTGAGTTCCCTTTTTAAATAGTCTTTGGTCCAGACCTCTGCCAGCCCCTCATGGTTACTCACATCCCTTTAATAAGTAAGGAGTCAAGTACTAAAATCTTTCTGATAGATGTTAAAACCATCTTGGACCTGAGCAGTATTCTGCCTTACCATCTGTCCGTCCTAAAGTTGATTTTTCTTATTGTTATCATCTCCTCTAGTTAGAACTATTTCAAAGTCTTTACTTTTTGTGGTGGCAAAGAACTAGAAACAAAGTTGTTGCACATTTGATGGTGAATGGCTAAATAAATTGTTACACTGAACAGTACTGCGCTATGAAAGTGATAAATATGAAAAATTCAGACAAGTTGGATCTGTTGTAAAGCAAGGATCTGCAACAACAAAGGGTAACTTGAGCAAACAGAATAAACACAAAATAATCAAATGTAAATGTTGCAAAATTACAAAGAACAAGGATGACCCCAAAAGACGAGATATGAAATAAAACTTTCCACCACTCCTTTGGAGATATGGTAGGTCCAAAGGTGCAGAACATTTCATATCTTTTCAGATTTCCCTATGCAGTGATTGGCTTTGCTGATAATTTTTCACTTCTTCCTATTTTCTTTTGTCTTAAAATTGTTTTGGTTATAGTGGGTGGTTCTCTGAGAGGACAGAGGAGATAAGAAGTTTAAGAAATGTACAAACAGAACACATCACTTTAAATATATTTTTATTTTATTTTATTTATTTATTTTAGCTTTTTGCAAGGCAAATGGGGTTAAGTGGCTTGCCCAAGGCCACACAGCTGGGTAATTATCAAATGACTGAGGTTGGATTTGAACTCAGGTACTCCTGACTCCAGGGCCAGTGCTCTATCCACTGTACCACCTACCTACCCCTAAATATATATATATTTTTAAAAAGAACATGATCTTTCTGAGAGGAAGTATATTCTTGCTATTCTATTTATATTTCCAGTACTTAGCATAGAGTTTACCACTTAATTCCATTTCTGATCACTCATCCAATTAATTGCTAAGATTATTTACTTCCACAATGTTAAAAAAAAACTTTCTCTGTCTCTCTATCCCCAACCCTTCAAATAAAATTTGATTCATGATCCTGGAAATGAAGACTTTCCTCTTCATGAATTCCATTTTCCCTCTAAGGGATCAATTCTCATCTTCTCTTTTCCCATCTCTATGCTTTTGCTTAACCCATTCCCCATGTTTCAAATAAGTTCCTCCCTTTCATATTCCATATTATAATTAAACTAGGCAGATGTACCAAAGAAATCTCTACATTGTTTTATGACTCAATTTATATGCCATTTCTGCCATAATGCTTTCCTCTGATGCCCCAGCTGAAAATGATCTCTTCCTTCTCAAATTTCTCCTGGTTTCTTGTCTATAATTCTCTTTTTCATTAAACATACTCTTTCTTCTATCATGATTACTTGTATTATATACACATATATACATATATATATATATATATATACATACATATAGTCCCTCTATTAGAATGCAAGCTCCTAGAGCTCAGAGCCTATATCTATCTCTATATCCAAAATTACAAAGATCTACAGATCATTAGCATTTAAGAAATGCTTATTAAATTGACAAAGAAACAAGTGGAGATAGAGTGAGGTATCTGAGATTAATAGAATGGAATGAGTGAAAACATGGGGATGGAAAAATTGCATAGTGTGTTTTCAAAGGTTAGAGATCAAATTAAACCATTTGAGACTAGAACAAAGAGTTCATGTGAGCGAATAAAGTTCATTTCTTTAAAACTCAAGAGTAGCCCTTCACATTTGTCCTTATTAGTCCATCTCCTTCCTTGATTTCCCCCTTGCTTCCCAGCAAAGCTAAAAGAAAAACATCTTTGTTGTGTATGAGTGTATGGGTATGTATGTGTGTGTGATTATCCTCCACCATCAACACTATCTCATTCTGAACTTTACATTCCTAACAATGTTATGAAAGAATACCCTCCCTTTTTAAAATGAATCCTCCTTTATCTGCCCTTCCTTCTGTGTTCTAGACAAGTATTCTAAATATCTCTGTTACTTGCATAACCACTCTGTTCTCTTCAGCTTATTTTCTTCCTTTTCAGGTTTATCTGTCTGTATCATCAGAATTTCACTCTTCAGAACTTCCCATCCCTTTTGTGTCATTTTTGCATATAGAATTTCAGGTCATAGGATCCTATCTATCCTGTCTCTGAGATCCAAATTCTTTGAAATCCTCATTTCCAAGGATTATGATAAACAATGAGTATCATAGATTTTAAAATGGATTAGTCACATCCATCTTTTAATGGCTTTGTAATTTCTTTTTTTTAAATAGATTTTTATTGCTATCTCTTGCTAGATTTCCAAATATACTTATGTCCTTCCCAACCTCCTCTTCCCAAAGAGATATCCTATATATATATCAATAATTTTTCTTTTAAAGAAAATAAGACTGGGGCAGCTAGGTGGCATAGTAGATAGAGCACTAGCCCTGGAGTCAGGAGGACCTGAGTTCAAATCCTATCTCATACACTTACTAATTACATAGCTGTGCAACCTTAGACAACTCGCTTAAACCCCACTGCCTTGCAAAAAAAAAAAAAAAGAAAAGAAGACTAGCTACTCCAGCCACATGGTAGGCAAGGTAGAGGCTCCATGTTAGGCAAAATGGGTATGCATGCTCAAAAGCCCCTCACGGTCAGGTTATACTTTATTCATTCCTTCTTTCCTCTTTTCCTTTCTTTCATTTGGAAGGACCAAATCCCATTACTAATTAAACCAGATGCTATGATTGGCTCCATCTGATCTAGGTTATTTTTAATTTCTTTGAGCAGCCTCATTACCTTCTTTTCTCCTGAGGTTTTATCATAAGAGTATGGAATGAGAGAAAATACTTGATCTTCTTTAGTCTTACTGGAGCTCAGACCTCCCCAGATCAAGCAATTCACCAGCTTCAGCAGGAATAATAGACATCTCTCTCTTTCTCTGTGTCCATCTTCCCTCTTCCTTTTTACTTAAAAAAGTCTTTATTTCTTGACATAACTGTGTTGGTGACATGTTTTAACATTCTCACTATGCTTGGAATTATTTAATATATTTGTGATACAAAATTAGGTCATTAGTGCAGCTATGGCCAAATGCTTTGCAATAACCAAGACAATATAAATGTTATAGTGTTTTTTTAGGTGACTTGGTCAATGATCACTGAATCAATACTATATTGCCCATTATAACTTGAATACTAGAAAATAAAGTTCGTGAAAGGCAGGGGTCTCTAATGGATACAGAGCTAATTTCAGCATCTGGAAATTCTGGGTTCAATGTCTTACCCCTAACACCCCGATTATATAATTATGGACAAGATATTTAACCTTTCAGGCTTCCCCAGACAATTTTCTAAGACTAAGCTGGAGAACAGGAACTGATACCGATTAAAGAGAATGTGTCTTCTAGTTTACCAGATATGCTAAATTATGCAGGGAAATCACTTTAGTGCTTAGATTGTTTCATTTTGGTATTCTCTTAACAACCTTTTGACTTAGACACCAAATTTATCATAACAAGTATTCCTTTCACTATGGTTTACTTTATTTCTTCATAAATCTGCATTTTAGAGACTTTCTTTACTCCATATAAGTTTTCATCAGAGACTTCTCTTGTAGCAGTAATAGATGGTGAGATAGTTATAAAGGATCAAATATTTTTCTATGAGTCACAGTTACCATTCCAGTTTAAAACTACAGCAAGTACTCCAGACTGTACATTAGGTCAAAGAGTTCATTTACTTCCCTAGAAAAGGAAACAAAACCAACATAATATAGAAAAAAAAAATAATTTCATTTGTTTGAATAAAGAAATGCCGAAAAAAAATTGTTGTTCAGCTGTTTTCAGTCATGTCCTATTCTTTGTGTCCCCTTATGGCTTTTTTTTTTGCAAAAATAATGATGTAATTTGCCATATTCTTCTCCAAATTATTGTTTCTTTATTCTTCTCTAAGCAATGAGAATATTGTCACCATTCAACTAGCATTTTATCTGTTGTTGTTCAGTTGCATTTAATTCTTTGTGACTCCCTTTGGAGTTTTTCTTGGATAGTGGAGTGGTTTGTCATTTCCTTCTCCTGCTCATTTTATACACAAGGAAACTAAGGTAAGAAGGTTGCCCAGCATCACACAGCCAGTAAATGTCTAAGGTTAGATTTGAATTTAGCTCTTCCTGGCACTGTGCTCACTTCTCCACCTAACTGCCCAAGAATTTTATTAAACTCTCACTATATTCTAGGCACTGTGCTAGATAGTTAAAGAAAGGTATAGATAATTCCTACTCTCAAGAAACTTAGTTATTTGCTAAATTGTTTTTTTCAATCAATGAAAACACATTCTCCCTCTCCTCACTGAATGAATAATTAAAGCATTAATTAAGCTCTTACTGTATACAGATACTGTGTATGTGTTTGGGATGAACAGTCTTGCTTTTAATTAAAAAACACATTCTAATAGGGACTACACACAGAGAGAAAGATGAAAATCTTTCAAATGAAAATGTCCCATCCTCAGAGTGTGGTCAATAGAAATCTCTTTTTTAAATTGTCTCTTACTCATATAAAATCATATCAATTTCTAATATTGGTCCATTTGACAGATTTTATCTTTGATTTCCTGATCAGGATTCAGAATGAGGCATTCTCTAGATCTGTAAGGAGGAGGTTTTGTTGGGGTCTTCATCATTCTTCCTCCATTGTGATTTCAAGGAGCTCATATCCTAATTAGAGAGAAAATATGTTAAGAAATAGATTACTCACATGAAGAGAGAAGTTCATCCTTAGTGGAGGGTACCAGCAAACAGAGGATGAGGAGGCAGTGAAAGGATATTTGAGGAAGGTGGGAAGTGAGATGAAATTTGGAGGAAGCCAGAGAAGCTAAAAGGCAGAGGTTAAGAAGCAGAGAATTCCTGATAGGAGGCAATAACCAGGATAGAGACACTGATACAAGAGAAAGGGTGCAGTTGATGAAGGTCAGGGCAGGCCAAAGGAGCCGAATTGTAGCTGGAGGAGAGAGTAAAGAAGACTAGGGAGGTGGAAAGGGGTCTGTTAGGAATGGCCTCAATGGCCAAACAACACAGTTTAACGTAATCCTGGAGGTAGCTGGGAGCCAAATGATGCTGACTAGCAATTCAGTTATTCCCATGACATCATCATCATCATCATCATCATCATCATCATAATGTTTGTCTTTCATTCTCAAAGAAGACCATGACATCAGGGAGGTGATGCCATGACAAGCAAATGAATTGTACTTGAATGACGGGGTGCTGTGCTAAGTCACAGCCTCACTTTCTCCTCCAGATCTATCTGGGTCCAGTGGCCAGATATAAATCTGGATGACTGAAGATGGCCCTAGATTTGAGGCAGCTAGGGTTAAGTGACTTGTCCAAGGCCACACAGATAGAAAATGTGAAGTCTCTAAGGTCAGATTCGAACTTCTGTTAACTGTCAGATAACCAAAGTGGGAGATGTATGTATGCTGGGCTGCATTCAACAATTAGATAATGAATCTGTTCTCTAACAATTCTTTTCTTTATAGGTGGCAACTGCATCTGATCCTTGTCATGGTAAGATGGATCAGGGAAGGTTTTATGGAGGAGATGGCAAAAATGTAGAAATCAAATCTTATTCAAAAACAACCCTCAAATGCTTGCCTTTTGATTTGAGCCATGGCTAGCAGAGAGAAAGTGAATTTGCAGAATGGTATCATGGAAAGAGAGCTAGATTTGGAGTCAAGGTTGTTGCTGAGTTGTTTTTTGAACACATCCAACTCTCTGTGACTCCACCTGGGATTTTTTTTTGTCAGAGATACTGATATGATTTATTTCTTTCTCCAGCTCATTTTACAGATGAGGAGATTGAGGCAAACAGGGTTTAGTGTCTTGTTCAGGTCACACAACTAGTGTCTGAGGGTGGAATTGAACTCAGGAACTAGGTTCAAATACAGTTCTGCTTCCTTATTGTATGACCCTGGATGAATCGTTTACTTTCTCCAGGTTTCACTCTCCTAAATTTAGGATATACAATAAGAGGCTTGTATTGGATAACCTCTATGGGCTCTTCCAGTTTTAAATCTTTGCTTCTATGAAGTTGGATGATGAGAATAACGTGGTTCTAGACAATTGAGAAAAGAAGAGTAGATAGGTGGCACAGTGAATAAAATAACAGCCCTAGTGTCAGGACAACCTGAGTTCAAATTTGACCTCAACACTCAATAGCTGGGTGATCCTGGGCAAGTCACTTAATTTTTATTGCCTCACCAAAAAAACAAACCAAGAAAATTGGAGAGGCCAGCTTTGAATGGAAAGACAAATGCAAAATCTATTAACTAAAAAATCTGGGGGAGGGGTGCTTTAGGGAATTCCACTAACAATAATCTGACTGAGGAGCACCATAATTTCAGGAAGGGCCTAAAAGAAACAAAGAAAAAAAATACTAGACTCCTTCTCTCCTTTCTCTTTTCCTCATAGCCTGGCTTGAGTACATGGCCCTTCCTGCTTACTACATATTCTTACTTTCTTTTCCCTAGGATAAACCAGTTACGATAAAAAATACCTTAATAAAGGCAGTGTCTGTACATAGAATATGTGGAAATCTTATGCTAATCTCCCACTAATCTAAATGTGGAAAAAGATAAAGACAGAGAGAGACAGAAACAGAAAGTCAGAGACATACAAAGAAAAGCAGAACAATGGAACAATGGATATCATCCGGGACTTGGTAAGCAGGTATCTTATGCTTAGCCTATCCCAAACCACACATGAGAAAATCTAGGTCTGCTTCCAAACAGGCAGGCTAGTATATACTTGAAGGGCCTTGGAAAGATTTGGAACACGTGTAGGTATTGTGTAAATAGTACTGATCTGCATGACAAATAGTATTTTTTTGGATTGTCTCCTCTGTCTCTGCTACCAGGTAATTTATAAGAATTGTTAATAAATCAAATCTATAAAACTCTCTCATTCAGCTCAGTTCCTAGGTTGGAAAAAAACCCCTAGCATATTGACATTTTGGATGAAGGTTCAAACTTCTGTCCTATTTAGTTCTGTGTTTTTCACATTGTTCACTGAATTATTCTATTGTAATATCTCTATATTCAGTTAATAATAATAATAGCAGCATTTACATAATACTTTAAAATTTGAAAAGTGTTTCATATATATTATCTCATTTGATCATCAAAACTCTGGAATATTGGAACTAATATTATTCCCATTTTATAGATAAGGACTCCAAGACAAACAGGTTAAGTGACTTGCCCAAGATCATACAGATAGTGTCTAAGACAGATACGAACTCATGTCTTCCTGACTCCGGGTCCAGCACATTGCCTCTTATATCATCTAACTGCCAATTATTTTTTTTTTGGAGGCAATCCTGGTTAAGTGATTTGCCCAAAATCACATATTTAGTGTCTGAGGCTACATTTGAACTCAGGTCTCCTTTACTCTAAGATGGGTTCACAATGTGGCTGCCCCTAACTGCCAGTTAATGGCCACAAGTCACAGAAGATTATGAGAAAGAATCAGGAATTAGAAATAGCTTAAAGAAATAGAAAAACCATGTAGAAAATAAGTATAAACTGCAGGCAGAGGCAAAGGACAAAGAAAGGTCGACCTTTACGGTCTTTTCACTGAGCTCAAGGAACAACAGTTTCAGGCCATTCCAACCTCTCTGGAAAAAGTGGGGGGGTTTTTTTTAGGTTTTTTTGCAAGGAAAATGGAGTTAAGTGGCTTGCCCAAGGCCACACAGCTGGTAATTATTAAGTGTCTGAGGTCGGATTTGAACTCAGGTACTCCTGACTCCAAGGCCAGTGCTCTATCCACAGTGCAACCTAGCCTCCCCTAAACTTCTAATTAGCTAATGATTATAGGGTTTCATAGTTGAAATCAAATAGTGGATAAAGGAGCACACTTAGACTCAAGGAGACCTGAATTTGAAAGTCTACTGCAAAAAAGGTGTGAGTGTGTGTGTGTGTGTGTGTGTGTGTGTTGGTGTGTGTATATGTGTGTGTGTATGTGTGTGTATGTGTATGTATGAGATGAATTTCTTCAAGGTGGCATAGTTTCCAAGTCCAGAAAGTTGTAAGCTGGGCTGGGAGGGGAATAAAGTTGGACTGGCCTGAGCCCTTCCACCAAGTGGAGGCCCTAGGAGCAATTTATCCATGGGAAAATTCCCCAACCTGGCAGAGAATATTGTAAGGGGAGGAAGGCCACAGGAATGGTTATATGTTCCAGGGCAAGGAGGCCATAGATTACCAAAGGACATTCTAGGATAGATAGCAATTGAAGCATGATTTGTGATCCTGGGAAAGTCACTTAACCTTTCCATGCCTCAGTTTCCTCATCTGTAAAATTAGCATAATAATAACACCTATCTCATGGGGCTCCTAGAGTGATCACTGAGAACATATATATATGCATATTTGTATGTATGTGTATCTTTGTAAACCTTCTAAAGGTTAGCATGTTATTATGAAGGAGTGAAGTGAAGCATAGTGAATAGGCTTTTTAATATTTGCCTTTATCTTTTGTGTTTTCCTACCCTGCCTCAGGTGTCACAGTGTGTTTTTAAACTTTCACAACACTTCCTGAGAGCAATTTCTGGGTTCCTTTTTGATATTAATGAGTTTCTTACTCCATCAGGACTTTTTCCTTTCTTTTGGATGTGATCAATTCATTCCCAAGGAGATGAATAAGGTGAACTCAGAGGTTTCAGTTTCCTCAGAAAAGGACTAGCCTCCTAATTCAATTCAATTCAACATAATGAACATTTAAGCATCTACAACCTGCAAAGCCCCACTGTAGATACTGTTAAGTGAAAGAAATGAAGCCATAATTCCATGGGGGCATCAAAGGACTGACAAAATGGAATATCTTTTTGAAGCAAGGGAATGGTCTCTAGATACTCTAAAGAGGGTACATCTTTCATTTGCTGCAGGGCCAGGAACATGACTGGTATTTCATTCCCAAAGACTTTATCTCTCCTCCCAGTCCTGATCCTGACTTTCTGGACATCAACATCATGCTTCCATGGCTATCTCACCCTAGAATATTCCTTGGTAATCTATGACCTCCTTGCCCTGGAACACACAATCATTCCTGTGACCTTCCTCCCCTTACAATATTCTCTGCCAGGCTGGGGAATTTCCCGATGTAAGTTGCTACTACAGTCTCCACTTGGTGGAAGGGCTCAGACCAGTTCAACTTTATTCCCCTCCCAGTCCAGCTCCAAACTTTCTGGACTTGGAAACTATGCCACCTTGAAGAAATTCACCACACACACACACACACACACACACACACAAACACTCTCTCTCTCTCTCTCTCTCTCTCTCTCTCTCTCTCTCTCTGTGTCTCTCTCTCTCTCATACCTTTTTTCAGCTTCCTTTTACGTTGTTGTCTCTCCTATTTGAACATAAGTCTCTAGAGGGCAGATATTGTCTTTCATTTTGTTTATATTTGTATTCTTTGTGTTCCTAGTGACTGGTACATAATAAATGCTTATTGCCTTGCTATAAAACCCAATAATGAAAAATGATTCATAACAAAAATGATAAGATACCCTCCTCAGCAACCTTATACCTATAATAACCTCTCCTATGGACTAAATCTTGGTTAGAACCAATTATTCTTTTTTTTTTAGATTTTTCAAGGCAATGGGGTTAAGTGGCTTGCCCAAGGCCATACAGCTAGGTAATTATTAAGTGTCTGAGGCTGGATTTGAACTCAAGTACTCCTGACTCCAAGGCCAGTGCTCTAACCAATTATTCTTAAATGATTACAATGTGACTCTTCTTTTTTGAGCAAGCCAAAAACTTGCAGATTTCTTAGAAGGACAATACAATTGAGAGATTTTTCCATCTGCACAAAGGATAAAATAAGAGGAAGTAGGTCTAAATGTAAATTTCTATCTTCTGCCAGAAATGTTTTCTTGACATTTCTCATGCCAGAAGATAAACTTTTCCTTATGGTCAGATAAATGAATCAAGGTGTAAGGAAATAAAATCCAAAGGATCTTAGCTTTCTGACTGCACCTGTAGTTATACAAGAAAGCAGGCTTGCTAATAATAAGAAATACAAAAAAGATTTATCTTTGATCCACCACAAATCTGTGGAGAGTCTGTCATGGAAAAAGAAAGAATCTCCTGTCCTAAAGGTAAGATTGGTCTGAATGGCCTCACCTGGTGCAGATCTGCCCTCATCAATTCACGCCTTGATTACCCGCCTGCTGGTGGGTCTGCCTGCCACTAGTCTCTTCCTAGTCCACTCTGTCAAATCTATCTTCCTAAAGCAGTGGTCTGACGATGTCACCCCACCACACTCAATAAATACTTCCTTAGCTCCCTCCAGGATTATATGTATAATTCTATTTGGTTTTTAAAGTCCTTCCTTACACAGTCCCTTTCTATTTTTTAGTCTTCTTACCCTGGAAACAGTAGGTCTTTTCTCCCTACTATTTTTTTTTTTACTAGAAGCAGTGTTAAAATTTATTTTTCTAAGTCATTTGTTGCTGAAAGAATTCTATTATAGAGATTAATAGCCCCTTCCTTTTTTTAGAAAGATTTTATTTTGAGTTTTACAATTTTTCCCCCAATCTTGCTTCCCTCTCCCCACCCCCCCACCCCCCACAGAAGGCAGTCTGTTAGTCTTTACATTGTTTCCATGTTATACATTGCTCTCAGTTGAATGTGATGAGAGAAAAATCATATCCTTAAGGAAGAAAAATAGTAAGATAACAGTCCCCACCCCCAAAACTGAGAGTAATAGTCTGATCTTTGTTCAAACGTCACAATTCTTTCTCAGGATACAGATGCTATTCTCCTTCGAATTTAGCCCAAAATTGTCCCTGATTGTTGCACTGGTGGAATGAGGAAGTCCATCAAGGTTGATCATCACCCCTGTGTTGCTGTTAAGGTGTATAGTGTTTTTCTGGTTCTGCTCATCTTGCTCAGCATCAGTTCATGCAAATCCTTCCAGGCTTCCCTGAATTCCCATCCCTCCTGGTTTCTAATAGAACAGTAGTGTTCCATAATATACATATACCACAGTTTATTAAGCCATTCCCCAATTGAAAGACATTCACTTAATTTCCAATTCTTTGCTACCACAAACAGGGATGCTATGGATATTTTTGTACAAGTAATATTTTTACCCTTTTTCATCTTCTCTTCAGGGTATAAGCCCAGTAGTGGTGTTGTTAGATCAAAGAGTATGCACATTTTTATTGCCCTTTAGGTATAATTCCAAACTGCTCTTCAGAAATGTTGGATGAGTTCAAAGCTCCATCAACAATGTATTAGTGTCCCAGATGTTCCACATCCCTTCCAACATTGATCATTATTCTTTCTGGTCATATTGGCCAGTCTGAGAGGTGTGAGGTGGTACCTCAGAGATGCTGTAATTTGCATTTCTCCAATAAGTAGTGAGGTAGAACAATCTTTCATATGACTATGGATCGCTTTGATTTCCTCATCTGTAAATTGCCTTTGCATATCCTTTTACCATTTGTCAATTGGGAAATGGCTTGTTTTTTTTAAATTTGACTCAGTTCTCTGTATATTTTAGAAATGTGTCCTTTGTCAGAAATACTAGTTGTAAAAATTGTTTCCCAATTTACTACATTTCTTTCAATCTTGGTTACCGTGGTTTTGTCTGTGGAAAAGCTTTTTAATTTAATGTAATCAAAATTATCTAGTTTGTGTTTAATGATGTTCTCCATCTCTTCCTTGGTCATAAACTACTTCCCTTTCCATAGATCTGACAGGTAAACTAGTCCTTGATCTTCTAGTTTGCTTATAATATTGTTTTTATGTAGAAATCCTGTATCCATTTTGATCTTATCTTGGTATAGGGTGTGAGGTGTTGGTCTATTCCAAGTTTCTTCCATACTAACTTCCAATTTTCCATTTTATCAGAGAGAGTTTTTATCCCAATAGCTGGACTCTTTGGATTTATCAAACACACCACTCTTTTTTTTTAGCCACTACCAGACAGTTTTGATGACTGATGCTTTATAATATAATTTTAGATCTGGTAAGGCTAAACCACCTTCTTTTGCACTTTTTTTTCACTGAATCCCTAGAAATTCTTGACTTTTTATTTCTCCATATGAATTTACTTACAATGTTTTTCTAACTCATTAAAGTAATTTTTTCAAATTTTGATTGGCAGAGCACTAAACAAGTAGTTTAGTTTTGGTAGAATTGTCATTTTTATTATATTAGCTCTACCTATCCATGAGCAGTTGATGTTTGCCCAGTTATTTAAATCTGATTTTATTTGTGTGAGAAGTGTTTTGTAATTGTTTTCAACAAGTTTCTGAGTTTGCCTTGGCAGGTAGACTCCCAGGTATTTTATATTGTCTGAGATGACTTTGAATGCGATTTCTCTTTCTAGTCCTTTCTGCTGTATTTTGCTAGTCATATATAGAAATATTGAGAATTTATGAGGGTTCATTTTATATGCTGCAACTTTGCTAAAATTGCTCATTATTTCTAGTAGTTTTTTAGATTTTGGGGAGGGATTCTCTAGGTCATGTCATCTGCAAAGAATAAGAGCTTGGTTTCTTCCTTCCCAATTCTAATTCCTTCAATTTCTTTTCTCTAATTGCTGAAGCTAACATTTCTAATACAATATTGAATAGTAGTGGTGATAATGGGCATCCTTGTTTCACCCTGATCTTATTGGGAATGCCTCTAGCCTATTCCCGTTGTCTATGCTGCTTGTGGATGGTTGCAGACAGATACTGCTTATTATTCTAAGGAACAGTCCATTTATTCCTACACTCTAGTGTTAGTAGGAATGGGTGTTTAATTTTGTCAAAAGCTTTTTCTGCATCTATTGATATAATAGGTGTGTTATTGATATCATTAATTATACTAACAGTTTTCCTAATATTGAACCACCCATGCATTCCTGGGATAAATCCTACTTGATCATAATGTATTATCCCAGTGATAACTTGTAATCGTTTTGCTAAGATTGTATTTAAGATATTTGCACCTATTTTCATCAGGGAGATAGGTCTATAATTTTCTTTCTCTGTTTTAACTCTTCCTGCTTTAGTTATCAGCACCATATTTGTGTCATAGAAAGAGTTAGGCAGAATTCCATCTTCACCTATTTTTCCAAAGAGTTTATATAAAATTGGAGCCAATTGTTCCTCCTCCCTACTGTTTTAAAAAGTAAAAACAGTAGGCTTTTGTCTGCATTCAGATTCCATAATTGATGCTGTTGTTATTTTCTGGGTATAGATGGAATTTTCTATCACAAATTTTTTTGTCTTTGCTCATTGAAATACTGAGAGGAGCCATGTCTATCATACGTGATCATTGTGACTAAATTATTGAAAAAGCCTCCACATTGGTCTCACTGTCTCAGTTACCCTCGTCACTCACCCTATATTATTGTTGCCAAAGTAATTTTCCTTTAGCACAGATGTAACCAGATGATTCCCCAGCTCCAGTGGCTTCTTATTGCCTCTAGGATTAAAAAATAAAGGATTTAGTTTTTAAAGCCTTAACATGACCTGGTCCCCATCTATCTTCCCAGCCTCAATTGGACATAATTCTCCCTTTGCATGTGGCAATTCAGCCTTCCCTCTGTCCTTCACACATGACAATCCATATTTCATCTCCAGGCCTTTGAACCAGTTATTCCACATGCCTGGAATGCTGCCCCTCCTTATCTCAACCTTATAGATTTGTTCTGTAGACATAATTCAGGCATTATCTTCTGCATGAAATCTTTCCTGATTCCCCCAATTACTAGTTCCCTCCCTCCAAAACTACTTTGTATTGGACTGTTTTGAACATATTTATATTTATCCACAATGTGTATGAATGTTTGTATAACATGCATGTACATACAGATACAAACATATACACTGGTGTAACTATATAGGTTATACATGTGTCTACATATGCATATCTACATGTTATACATGTAGATATACATACATATATTCTTGTCTCTACCTTCATATGTATTCTTGTTGTCTGTCTCTTCAGCATAAGCTCTTTGTGAGCAGGAATTATTTTGTTTTTTTGTACCTGTATCGAGCACACTTCTTAGAACCAGTAGATTGACTTAATAAGTGTTTGTTTATTGATGATAGCCAGAATCTATACTCAACTAGGTGGTGCTGTGGATAGAGTCCTCTACATGGAGTCAGGAAGACCTGAGTTCAAATCCAGCCTCAAGCACTTACTGGTGTGTGACCCTGTGCAAATCATTTCACGTCAGCCTGCCTCAGTTTCTCCAGCTGTAAAATGGGGATGATAATAATAGCACCAATTTCTCTGGGGTTTTGTAAAAGTTGAATGCTATAACATTTGAAAATCCTTAGCATATTGTTGTTCTATAAGAAACAATAAATAGTCAGACTCTAGAGAAGCATGGAATGATTTATGGGATCTGATGCTGAGCAAAGGGAGTAGAGCCAAGAGAACAATGTACACATCAACATTATGAGATGAACAACCTTGATGGAAGCAACCCCTCTTGGAAGTCCAGAGAGCTAGGACAATCATATTTGACAGATTATGGACTATACTATCCCCAAACAGAGAGGAAGAAGACAAAACAAAACCAAATACACAGGAAAAAAAAATACCCCTACCGTATCTGATGAACACTTTATAAAAATTATCTCTTTCCCTTAATCCTAATTCCTCATGCCCAAAACAACTAATTTGTAAATAAATTTAACAAAATAGGTATGTAAAATGCTAACCTGACCATTCCCAACTGAGGGAGGGGGTGGAAAGGGAGGGTGGAGGGAAACTTTGTAACTTGGAAAATACACGTACAAATGGATGAACATTAAAAAAAAAGAAAATCCTTAACACAGTAACTATCACATAATAAATATTTATTTCCTTCTTTCTTTCCTATATGCCAATGGGGTGACTAATTGGCACAGTGGATGGAGCACTGGCCTTGGAATCAGGAGGACATGAGTTCAAATCCAGCCTCTGATACTTATTAGCTGTGTGACCTTGGGCAAGTTACTTAAGCTTAATTGCCTGGCATCCAGGACCATTTCAAGTCATCCTGATTTGTATCTGGCCACTGGACCCAGATTGCCTCCTAGGAGAAAGTGAGTCTGGAGACTTAGCACAGCACCCCCTCACTCACATCCAATTTATGTGCTTGTCATGGCATCACCTCTCTGATGTCATGGTCTTCTTTGGAAATGAAGGACAAAAAAGTATTATATTCCAATGGTATAGTACTCATATATGCTTTAGGCTTTACTTTTACTACTGAAGCCAAGCTGTATAAGGTTATGTTTGCCAGAAGATTTATTCTTTTTTTTTCCAGGAAAAAAAATAACTTGGCAAGTACCATGAGGAATGTCTGAACTTCATTGTTTAGCTTTATTAGAGAAGTAGACTGCAGTTGATGAGTAAGCTGACTTCGTTTTTCCTGTAGTCTATACTGGTTCTTAGATGTAGTCAGGATACCAAAATTCATTCAGATCTATGCTGCTTGTGTCTTTGCAACTTGAATTCTATTGGTTCATAATTTCCACTCATTTTTTAATCTTTTGAGATCAAATAGATCTTGGCTTATGGTCACAATTTCAATTATATCAGCTCAACTTTAGTAATATAACTTTCAAGATTAAAGAATACTTCTTTATAGAATACCTTATACCTCTCTACTTTGCAGAGATATTTTTTAATTCTTATATAACAAATATATTTTATGAAAAAAGGCGTTTCATTTGTTTTAAAACTTTTTTTAGTTTACAAGCACTTGTTCTTGTTCTTTTTCATCCCTCTCCTAAAAAAAACCAAACACTTATGACAAACATATAAAATCAAGCAAATTAATTCCTGTATTGACCATGTCCAAAAACATATTGTCTTCATCTCAAGCCTATCAATTTTCTATAAGAAAGTAGAAAAACTTTTCATCATCAGTCTACCAATATCCAAGGGATTCCTAAGTTTTTTTCTAGTTGTGATATGATTTTTGTTTTTGTTTTTGTAAGGCAGTAGGGTTAAGTGACTTGCCCAAGGTCACACAGGCAATTATTAAGTGTCCATGACTAAATTTGAACTCAGGTTCTCCTATTCCAGGGCTGGTGCTCTATCCACTGTGCCACCTAGTTACCCCATGTGATATGATTTTATGAACTTTTCCACATTAGATATGGAGGTTAAACATTGGCAATAACTAACTTGTGTGTATTTATGACCAGATGGTGCTATGTCTTAACTAAGTACAATTCAGTGTACTATTAGAATTGGACATTACAGATTTTTTTAAAAAGTATTTTTTCCATCCTTGAGATGTTAAAAGAATTAGTGAAAGGACTCCATTTTTTCAGACAGCATCCTGTATGGAGGACTGATGGAAAGGAAAAACATGGATGAGAACAACATTCTTCTCCTCAAAAGAGAAAAGAGAAACAACATAAGAGTTTTTGAACTACCCTAGTTCTTTGATGTCTGTTATCACTGACAAGAAAAGGATTTTTATCCCTATCTCAATTAAAGAATCCTCTCCATTTTTTCTCTGAAGGAATATTCAGTTCTACTGGTGGAAAGGTGTTCTTAGTTGTAATTCTAATGACTTTGCCTTAGAGAATATCGTATTCCAAGCCCATCATTCCTTTCATATATGAGCCTGACTATTAATTGCACGATATTTGAATTATATTTTTCTGATTGCCTGAAGTATTTTTAAGACCTGGAAGATCTGGAATTTTGTGATATTTCTAGGAGTTTTCATTTTAGGCTCTCTTTCAGGAGGTACTGGTGAATTCTTTCAATTTCTATTTTACCCTCCAGATCTTAAATAGAGGAAGTTTTCCTTGATAATTTGTTGAAAGATGACATCTAGATTCTTTCTTTGATCATGGATTTCTGGTGGTAAAATAATTCTTAAATTATCTCTCCTTAATATGTTTTCCAGTCAGTTATTTTTCCAAAGAAGTATTTCCCTTCCCCCCCCCCACCATTTTTCAATCTTTGACTTTGTTTTATTGTTTCCTGATGTCTCATGGAATCATTAACTTTCAGTTGCCTACTTTTAATGTTTTAAGGAATTTTTTCTTTAGTGAACTTTTGTACTTCTTTTTCCATTTGATGAATTCTGCTTTGGCAAGTTCTTCAGTAAATTTTTGTGCCTCTTTTACCATTAGGCCAATTCTATTTTAAGGTATTATTTTCTTCAATTTTTTTTGTTCAGTTCTTTCACTCATGTCTGATTCTCCAGGCTCCCATTTGTGGTTTTCTAGGCAAAGATCCTGGAGTGGTTTGCCATTTCCTTCTCTAGTTCATTTTACAGGTGAGACAATGGATAGAGTTCCTGGCATGAAGTCAGGAAAACTAAACTTCCTAAGTTCAAATCTAACCTTAAAACACTTGCTTGAGAAAGCCACCAAATCCTGTTTCCTTCAGTTTTCTCACCTTTCACAAATCTTTTAAAGATAACGAAAATTTTTAATTATGCCAAATACTGGAGATACAAACTGAACCTAAATCAAAACAGTTCTTGCTCTCAAGAAGCTTATATTCTAGTAGAAGGAAAAACAGAACTCAAAAAAAAGTGAGTGAAGCAGTACTGTGTTAAGAAGGATAATGTTAGAAAGTAAGAAGCAGAGCCAGGAAGGGCATACAGATTGACCTGCCAGACCCACTCCAAAATATGGAGGCAATGGGAGAAGGAGGCCAGCATAGCAGAGAGACATTCCTGGGTGAGAAGACCACAGACAATGTGAATGTTCCTGGGTAAGGAGGTCTCAAGGGCTGAAGAAAGTTCCAGGTGGAGACTACAGCTCCTGATATCCAGAAAGTTACAAATGGGGTTTTAAAATGGGCATGAGTGAAATATTCCAATAAAACCATTTCAGGGTTAATATTCCTAGTGAAGTCCTCTCGTGGTTAAGAAATATTAAAGCAAGAACAAGCTATTATTCTTAAACAGGAAGAAAGTGGCTCACTCTCCTAACTTTTGATGAGACTATTTTTACTGATTCCTAGAAGGACAATAGACTTTTCCCATGAGAAAAACTTACATTCCAAAGAAACTCATAAACCTCTTGTTTGATGATAAGACTATTTTTACTGACTAGGAGGATAATAGAAGACCTTGCATACTCAGATATTATTTCATTTAGATAGACATAGAAGGTCATTAAAAGTCTTTTTTGATGTTTTCACCATCTGGATGGTGAGGTAATGTTTCATAAACATCTTTCATTATTTTCTTTGTTACTGGGGTAGATTTTCATGAGTAGAATGTAACTCTGAAGATTAACCAATGAGTCAACAGAGAGAGAGAGAGAGAGGATAGGGAGGAGGAGGGGATGGCATTAGGTCATATAATCTTGCTTGATTGTCATTTGGGGCAGCAACTTGATCTTCACTACCTTTGTGACTTGGAGTGTACCTTTCTTTTGAGAAAAGCCAAAATATTTTTTTTTTTTGCTCAGAGGAGTCTCTCAATATTTTTTAGTTGGATTTTTATTCCACACAGACAGAATCCTTGAGAACAATACACACATGGACATGTAATACATATGGACAAATATATATATATATATATATATATATATATATATATATATATATATATATTCCAGGTATTATGCTAATCTCTGGATCCTGTTTAGTCATTTGCTTCTAGGCTAATACAGCTTTAAACCATCCATAAAACAGTTATTACTACTAGTTTTAAAAGTATTTTTCAAGGGGCAGAAATGAAAAGGATATGAATCTTCATTTTTGTCTTAGGATACTAGTGGCACACTTATAAATGTGACCATTAAGTGGTACTAAGGGGTAAATATTATTTAGACATGTCAGCTGACATCAACTACAACATATACTTTAGTCTTGGAGTAGTGAAGTTTAGAATTACAATGAAATCAAATGTCACTTTGAAAAATCACAAAATTTCACAGCAATCTAACATTTGGTATATTAGCTTTCATTTCTGTTCCTAAATCCAAAAATTGTGGGGTCTATTTTTATTTTTAATTTACTAGTATCAAAGTTTAGTCTACAGACTATACAAAAACCCCTATATATGCTCTTGTAGCAGTTTTGACAGTCTTGTTTCTGGAGTGAATCAATAGTTGTCTTATCCTTGGTATGTCATTAAAAGCAGAGTATCACTTCTCATTAATTATGGTGTTACTGTGTGTGGATTGGCAAAGAATGTTTGTGATCTGTGAGGTTTTTCATTTCTCCAAAGTATTATATTGACCACAAAGTGAGGAACTGAAGCTGGAGAGGCAGAGTTCATTTCTGGTGGGTCTGAAACTTTCAGAATTATAAATAGTTCTAAATTCTATTCTGAAAATATTCTATTTTTGCATTACATTCATAATGACATCTAGAGCGCTAAAGCACCTTTTCCATTGATAGAGCAAAGTGTTTAATCACCTTTTCCCCTCAAACAGTACTCTCAATTTCCTGTTCTTGCCCAATTTCTTCATTTTGTATAATAGGGATGATAATATTCATATTATCTACCTCAAAGGTAGGACAAATGAAATAATGTATAGAAAATACTAAAATTAATCAAAGCATTATGCGTATATATCTGCTACTTATTTTTAAGGGTAGAATTTATCTGAATCATGTATGTCTCCACTGACTCTTAAAACAATACTCTGCCCACATTAGACACTTATTGGTTGTTACTATCTAATAAAGATTATGTCTCAGGTTAGTTCTTTTTTGGCATTGGTATAGCTTAAACACTGCACCCAGATGATTTGAGAATGAAATGATTAAGTTAGGGAAACTGCTTTATAGTTTCTATGTTCCTTTTTTAAGTTTTATGTGCCAATCTCAAAGGATACCTTTATTGAAATGCTTGCTGAAATGAGATGCATACCTTTTCCTATTTTAAGAAATTAGTTCCCATTTTGTAAAAATGATAATGTTTATTATGATCACTAGACAAGAAATTGGGGGATGCTACTCTTTGTTGTAATCTGACAATGGCAGTTTGAACTTATTTACCCTTAATGTAGAGGTCCTCAAATATTCTTATTTCCAAATCCCTTTACATTCTTTTTTTGTTGTTTGGGTTTTTTTTTTTTTTGCAAGGCAATGAAGTTAAGTGATTTGCCCAAAGTCACACAGCTAGGTAATTATTAAGTGTCTTAGGTCAGATTTGAACTCAGGTCTTCTGGACTTCAGGTGCCACCTAGCCACCCCATCCCTTTACATTCTTAAAAATTAATAAGGCCCCACTCCCCCCAAAGCAGTTATGTGTTATAGCTATCACGATTTACCATATTGGAAATTGAAACATCTTATTATTATGAAAATAGTCTTTTGGAACCCCAAAACAGTCTAAAATACCTCAGTAAAATATGAAAGAATGGATAATAATGTACTTCCACCCTGTTCTTTAATGGGTGGGAAGAATGTCAACTCATTGGTGTATTTAAAGTAGCACAGACCAGAAAAGACAGATCTCAGAACAGATTTATTAGATGGTCTGGCTGGACCATTTAGAAGGAATGGATTGGGGGAGAAGGCGGCTGGTGAAATAAAAAAAATAGAGAAAAACAAGAAAGTAGAACAATCAATCAGTCAATCAGTCAATAACATGTATGTATCACATATTATCTGCCAAGCATTATACTACTAAGTACTGGGCATCCAAAGAAAGACAAAAGACATTTCCTGCCCTCAAGGATGTTATACTCTTCTGGGAGAGACAAGCAGAAAAGAAATACAAACAAGCTATGTACAGAATAAAAAGGAAATAATTAACAGAGGCAAGGGACTAAAATTAAGAGGGATGGGAAGGCCCCCTGTAGAAGATGAGATTTTAGTTGAGACACAAGGGAAGTCACAATGCGTAAAAAGGATTTTAGACCTCAAAGTTTTTTGCCAGTTCTAAGTTTTTAGGAGTTATAGAATTGAATTCATGTACACTTGTCAAAAAATCTATTTTATGGAGAACTCACACAGGGCAAGCTTGAAGGTCTCATTGAAGAAGTTACAGAAATTATTACAAAATTTTAAAGTAATTAACAGCTCACATTTGTAAAACATTTTAATGTTTTTTTAGTTTTAGAAGGGTTTTATTTATTTTCAGTTTTACAATTTTCCCCCATCTTGCTTCCCTCCCCCACCCCCACCCCCACCCCCACCCCCACCCCCACCCCCCAGAAAGTAGTTTGTCAGTCTTTACATCATTCCTATAGTATGCATTGATCTAATTTGAATGTGATGAGAGAGAAATCATATCCTTAAGGAAGAAACATATAGTATGAGATATAGCAGAATTACATAATAAGACATTTATTTTAAAAATTAAATTAAAGGTACATAGAAAGTCGTTGGCCTTTGTTCAAACTCCACAATTCTTTCTCAGGATACAGATGGCATTCTCCATCACAGATATCCCAAATTGTCCATGATTGTTGCACTGATAGAATGAGCAAGTCCATCAAGATTGATCATCACTCACATGTTGCTATTAGGGTGTACATTGTTTTTCTGGTTCTGCTCATCTCACTAAGCATCAGTTCATGCAAATCCTTCCAGGCTTCCCTGAAATCCTATCCCTCCTGGTTTCTAATAGAACAATAGTGTTCCATCACATACCTATACTACAGTTTTTTAAGACATTCCCCAATTGATGAGCATTCCTTCAGTTTCCATTTCTTTGCCTTCACAAACAAAGCTGTTATGAACATTTTTGTACAGGTGAACATTTTAATGTTTTGAAAGTGTCTTACATGAGTTATCTCATTTAGTCCTCAAGACAAACTTTAGGTAGGAGTTATTTGCTATTCCCATTTTACAGAAGAAGAAACTGAAGTAAAGGTTAAGTGATTTGTTCAGAGTCACACAGCTAGCATCTGAGGTAGAACTCTGATTATTTCATTTGATGCCAGGAAAAAAAAACTGTTGACAAAGTACAACACTCATTTCTATTAAAATACTTGAAAATATAAGTGGATTTTTACTTAAATTGATAAAAAGCATTTAGGTAAAACCATCAGTAAATATTATTTTTAATGGGAATAAGCTAGATCAGATATAAAACAAGGATGCCACTGTCATCAATATCATTCAACAGTTTTGCAAATCTTAGCAATAGCAATACCAGAAGAAAAAGAAATAGAAGGAATCAGTATAGGAAATGAGGTAATAAACTATCCTTTTTATAGATGATATCATAATATAGTTGGAAAATCCCAAAGACTCAACTAAAATGTTAGTCAAAACAAGTAATTTTAAGCTAAGTATCAGGATATAAATCATCTCCATACAAATTATCAGCATTACTATATATAAAATAAATAAAATCCTGCAAGAAGAATTTGTAAGAGATGCTCCATTTAAAATAATAAAATAAAATAAAATAACTCTAGACAGTATAAAACACCTGGGAGTATACCTGCCAAAATAAACCCAGGAACTACATGAACAAAATTATATATATTAAAAAACATTTTAAACAAATAAAACAGATACAAATGATTGAAGAAATGTTAAGTATTCATGAGTAGGCAGGACCAATATAATAAAAATGACAATTTTACCTAAATTAGTTTATCTATTTACTGTCAGGCCAATTAAATTACCAAAAAATTATTTTGCTGATTTAGAAAAAATATTACAATTAATTTGGAAGAACAAAAGGTGAAAATTTCAAAAGAACTAATGAAAAAAATGTAAAGGAGGTCCAACAGTTCTGTATCTTTTTTTCAAATTAATATTTATTTAAATTGTGTTAGGAAGATTCTGAAACTCACCTGGTACGAGAAGATACTAGACACTGAGCTAAACTGCCTGGCATTCCAACATTACTACAGAGAGTGCAACTAGAATGGGCTGGACACCTTGTTAGAAATGCCAGACGTACACTGGCCAAAAAAACTATTTTATGCAGAACTCACTCAGGGAAAGCACTCATAAGGGGGTCAGAACGTGACACCAAGACATCCTGAAGGTCTTACTGAAGAACTTTAGAATTGACTGTACAGCATGGGAGTCACTGGCACAGGACCGCCCAGCATGGCGTGCCCTCATCAGTGATGGGGCTGCACTCTATGAGGAAGGCAGAAAGGAAGCAGCTCAAAGGAAACATGACAAATGTAAGTTTAGAGAACCCCAGGTGTTCATATGGACTGTTTGTGCCCAACTTGTGTGGTAGAGCATTCTGAATTCCTATTGGTCTGATCAGTCACAGTGGGACACCCTGTAATTTGTCTCAAGCATAATGATGTTTTGGTCTTCTTCAAAAACAAAGGACAAGAACCAACCAACCATTTATTTTTCCAACTACATGCAAAGTTAGTTTTGAACATTCATTGTTTTGTAAGATTTTGAGGTCAACATTTTTCTCCCTCTCTCCCTTCTCCCCTAAGTTAAACATATATCTGTATTAATCATGTCGTGAAAGAAGAATTAGAATGAAGGGGGGAAAATCACGAGAGGGTCTACATTCAGACACCATAGTTCCTTCTGTGAATATCAATAGTATTTTTGATCACTGGTCCTTTTGATTTGTTTTTGATCATTGTACTGTTGAGAAAAGCAAGTCTATCAGAGTTGATCATCACACGATGTTGCTGTTAAGGTGTATAATGTTCTACTTCTATTAACTTCACTCAGCATCATCAGTTCATGTTAGTCTTTTCTGAAGTCTGGCTGCTCGTGATTTCTTACAGTACAATAGTACTCGTTCATATTCACAAACCACAATTCGTTCAGTCATTCCCCCACTGATGAGCATCCCCTCAGTTTCCAGTTCTTTGCTTCTACAAAAATAGCTGCTCTAAATATTTTTGTACACGTGGGTTTCTTCCTTTTCTTATGATCTTTTTGTGATATAGGTCTAGTAGCGGATTTGTTGGATCAAAGGGTTGGCACAGTTTTATTGCTCTATGCTTAAACTATATTATCAAAATTATCTGATACTGGCTAAGAAACACAAAGATCAGTGAAACAGAGTGGATATACAAATTATAGCAGCAAATGACTACAGTAACCTTGTGTTTAACAAGTATAAAGACTCAAGTTTCTGGGATATGAATTCATTATTTGGTGGAAAATTATTGGGAAAGCTGGAAAGCAGTCTGGCAGAAATTGAGTATAGACCAAAACCTTACCAAGATGAAGCCAAAATGGATATATGGCCAAGATATAAAAAGAGATATTGCAAGCAAATTTAAAGAAGATGGAACGTAATACCTATCAGACTCATGATAGGTAAACAATTTGTGAATAAACAAGAAATAGAGAGTGGTGTAAGGTACAAAATGGATAATTTTGATTATATTAAATTAAAATGAATTTGTACAAATAAAACCACCAAGATCAGGAAAGCAGAAATTTAGGGAAAAAATTATAGACAGTTTCTCAGAGGTCTCGTATCTCAAATGTATAAAGAACTTTGTAAAATCTACCAAAAAAGTGCATCATTCTACAATTGACAAATTGTCAAAGGATATGAACAGGCAGTTTTTCTAATGAAGAAATCAAAACAAAATGCTCTCAGTCATTATTAGAAAAATGTAAAATTAAAACAGCTTTGACATATTTTATAGTTATCAGATTGGCTAAAATGATTGAAGGAGGTTACCACAAACGTGGAAGAGAATGTGGAAAAATTGGGACATTCATTCACTATTGGTGAAACTCTAACCATTTTGGAGAGCCACCTGGAGTAATGGCTAAAGTGTTATTAAACTGCCTCTACTCTCTGAACCAGCAGAACCACTACTAGGTCTGTTTGCAAAGATGATTAGGCAAAAGAACAAGAACCTGTGTTTTCTAAAATATTTATGGCAGTTATAGTTTTGGTGGAAACTAATTGGAAGTGGTGGGGATGCCAATCAATTGGGGAATGGCTGAATAAGTTGTTGTATGTGAACTTGATGGAATACTCCTGCACAATAAGAAAGGATGAGCTCACTGATCTTAGTAACCATAGTAACCATAGGCTTGCAGGAAAGAATGAGAATGTTGTGTACAGAATCCATTTTCATGTGCAATGATTTTTTCTTCCTATTCTGCTACATTATGGAAATGCTTGCTTTATTCCTTAAATGAATAAAATAAATAACATTTAAATTAAATAAATAAGCAATAAATCAAATTAGTTAAACGAATTAATAAATGAATTAAATTTAAATATTTTATTTAAATAAATAAAATAAAGCATATTTAAATTAAATAAACAATAAATCGAATTAATAAATGAATTAAATTTAAATAAATAAAATAAAGCACATTTAAATTAAACAAACAATACATCGAATTAAATGAATTAAATTTAAATATTTCATTTAAATAAATAAAATAAATATTTAAAAATAAACAATACATCAAACTAATCAAGTTAATAAGTGAATGAATTAAATCTTAATGTTTTATGTAAATAAATGAAATAAATACTATTTAAAAAGAAAAGAATTCCTCTGCCTCTTGGCTCCAGGCATCTTTCCCGGTTCTTTTTCTCCTCCCGCCCTCAGAAGCAGCCCCGCCCCCGGGGCAGGCTTGGGGCGGGGCTTGCTGATTGGCGCTACTGGATTGGGTGAGGCCTGGCGTCTCTTCCGGGTTCACTCTGCTTTCTCTCCAGAGGGCGTGTGGCCTCCGCCCCCGGCGCGCCCGGTAGAGGGCGCTGCGCCCCGGGTGTGGCCGCGGCCTCCTCCAGGCGAGTCTTCGTCCCCACGGGGCTGCGTGAGGCCACCCGGGGCGCTTTTCTGCGTGGGGGCATCGCGGAGGGAGAGGCTGAGGTTCTCTCGTTCAAGCCCCTAGATCTGCAGGAGAACCCGAGGGTCAGGGCGGGCCGGTCGGGGAAGCGAGAGTCAGAGAAGGTCTTAGAACACAACCGCTGACTGACCGCCCTTCCGGTTGCCAGGGGCGACGGCAGGACGCCGCCTCCCGGCCCCGCCAATGAGGAGCGAGGCTGCCGGGCCAATGAGCGCCCCGGGCTGCTTCCGGCGTCCAGCGTGCTACCTAGGCGACGGACCGGACGATTCCAAGCGGGAGGCGGGGGGGGGCAGCGGTACCCGAGTTCGGAAGATCTGAAACAAAGATTCGGAACCTTCGCCCGTCTCCCCCCGCTCCTCCGTGAGAGTGGAGCAGCGGGGGTCGCGCTTCTCCGTCCCAGGCCCCGGGGGCGCAGGGGTGACGTTTGGGGGCCGGGCTGGGAGGCCGCGGGGCGCGCATGCGCTGTTGGCGCCTTTTCTCACCCTCCCTGCCCCGCGGGTCCTCCTGAAGTTGAGGGGACGGAGGCCGGGGGTGGCCGGGCCCCCCGACGTGGGCCTGGTCGCTTGCGGGGGGCCGCGATGGAGCCCCGCGGGGTGCGAGTGCGGGGGCTGAGCCCACACGGGGAGAAACCTGAGGCTGAAGGGCCGCTCCCTGGTTCTGTGGAGGAGCCCCGGGCCCGGAGAGAGGAGTGCGGGCCGGCCGGGCCGGGGGCCGCCTCGGAAGCCCAAGCCGGGCCTCGGCACCATCCTAGCGGGAAGAAGGAGCTCGTTTTACCAGGCTCGTCGCCATGCCAAGCTGGACCCGGAGCCTGCCGCATTTCCTTGGCCAATCTCTGGATTTTTCAAATAAATTTGAAGCCAGACTCATTGGGAGACGTGACTAGGGCCACATAAGGGTAGAGACTTGAACCCAGGCCCTCCAGCTTTAAAACGAGTCGCCCTCTCCCCATTTCACCAGATTGCTTCATTTTTAGAGTGATCTCTACTTAACAAAACCTTATCAACACTGGGATAATCAGTAGAGATATTATCATTCCCATTTGAGAAATGATGAAGCAGAGGCTTGGAGTCATTCATAGAATTGCCTGAGGCCACCTAGATTTTTTTTTTAATTTTAAGGGGGTTTTTTGCAAGGCAAATGGGGTTAAGTGACTTGCCCAAGGCCACACAGCTAAGTAATTATTAAGTGTTCAGATTTGATCTCAGGTCCTCCTGACTCCAGGGCCTGTGCTCTATCTACTGAGCCACCTAGGCTTTAAAGAAAGCCTATAGTTGAAGGGACTTAAGAATCTGTAGTCACCTGAGCTCTGTTTCTAGCACTTCTGCTAATCCATTGCTTTACCTTGGGCAAGACTCCTCATATGTAAAAGGAAAGAAGCCAAGTAGATAATCTGAAAAATTTCAGTCTCTCCTTAAATCCCCAACCCATGATTATTTACTATTGAGCTTTTATAATTGAATAATGTGGCAGCTTGTTTGGTAGATATTTTATAACTATTTTTAGTTTTCTCTTTATTTCACTTATGAATTTTTCAGTTCATATTTTTGCATGTATTTTGAGTTATATTTCTTAAATTTACATCATTTATAAATACTTTTGGAACTTTTTTTTTGAAATGCTAGAACTGTTTTAAAAATGTAATAACCAGATATTCTGTCCTTTCTTCATTTCTATCTCTAGTGATCTTGGTTTATTTGTCATACAGACATCTTGGGGTTTTTTTGTTTTTTTTTTTAGGTTTTTACAAGGCAAATGGGGTTAAGTGGCTTACCCAAGGCCACACAGCTAGGTGATTATTAAGTGTCTGAGACCGGATTTGAACCCAGGTACTCCTGACTCCAGGGCCGGTGCTTTATCCACTACGCCACCTAGCCACCCCTAGACATCTTGTTTTTTAGATGACATTGTGATATTCATAAATGTAACTAACCATAAAATAAACAAGAAGGAAACAAGGAGGTAAATAGGTTGTTAGAAAACCTAGGCATGATAGACCTTTGGAGAATATTGTGAATGGGGATAGAAAGGAATATATCTTTTTTTTTTTCTGTAGGAAATGGCACTTACACAAAAATTGACCATAGGGCATAAAAACCTAATAGACAAATGCAGAAAGGCAGAAATAGTGAATTTATCCTTCTCAGATTATAATGCAGTAAAAAGCACATTCAATAATGGGCCAGTGAGAGACAGAACTAAAACTAATTGGAAACTAAACAATTTCATTTTAAAGAATGAATGGATCAGACAACAAATTATAGAAAGAATTAATGACTTCATCCTAGCTAATCACAATAGCAAAACAACATACCTAAACTTATGGGATGCAACCAAGGCAGTTGTCAGGGGGTATCTTTAAATACTTATGTGAATAAATTAGACAAAGAGGAAACCAACGAACTAAACATGCAACTAAAAAAAATTGTGATATTCAAACTAGATTCTTATGTTTATTTCATTCTTTTTTCTTTATTTTTCTTTTTTTAATTAATACTACATTCTACATTAATATTATAGTACTACATACTTCATTAATACTACATGACTGGAGGTGGCTAGGTGGCTTAGTGGATAAAGCACAGGCCCTGGAGTCAGGAGTACCTGGGTTCAAATCCGGTCTCAGACACTTAATAATTACCTAGCTGTGTGGCTTTGGGCAAGCCACTTAGCCCCATTTGCCTTGCAAAAAAAAATACTATATGACTGGTTAATTTTTAATAATTTCCTAGATGATACTTTTTATACCATTTAAAAAAAATTACCTTTAATAATATATTGCAACATACTTAAACCTTCCATGAGTTGGTCCTTCTACCTTAGGAGTATCCACCGTATTGAATTAATTGACCTGTGAGCTATCTGGAGGTATATAGAATCACCTAGAATATATTGATCTTAAAAAAGATGCTTTTGTGTTAAGGGCCAGCTCGCATTTGACATCTTCACAGAGAACCTACAGTTTCTTAGGAAATAAAAGAAAGTTTCTGCAAATTCATTCATTTATTCATTAAGCACTTACCAAATATCAGGTATTTAGGATACAAAGATCAAATGAAACAATCCCTGCCCCTAAAGATTTACATTCTATAGAGGGAGACATGAGCACATGAATATGTTCAAAATAAATACAAGGTAACATTTTGAGAATGGCACAAGCATCTCATTTTTCTTCTGGTGGCTTCTCTACTGATTACAAATGAACCCAAGGTTCCCCTTTCCTGCAGAAACCCTTACTTGGTTCTTCCCTACTATCTGTAAACTACATCTCTATTCCCTTTTGTGGCTAAAGCCATTGGAAAGCCATCTGTAATAGCTTCCTTCACATCCTTTCTATGAATTCTCTTCTTTTTTAAAGAATTTTTATTCTTGTTTTGTTTTTTCTAATTATATGTAAAAACAATTTTTAACATTTGTATTTTAAAATTTTGCTTCTCTTCTTCCTTCTCTTTTCCCCCACTCCTTGAGAAGGAACAACAAACATATTTCCATATTAGACCTGTTGTAAAAGAAGACATAGGCAAAAGAGACCCCCAAATTAAAAAAAAAAAGTAAACTAATATGTTTTAATCTGCATTCAGATCCCATCATTTATTTCTCTGGAGGTGGATAGAATTTTTCATCCTAAGTCTTTCAGAACTGTCTTGAATCATTGTATTACTAAATCATTCAGTTGATCTTCATACAATATTACCGTTTCTGTGAATAGTATTCCGGTTCTGCTCACTTCACTTTGCATCAGTTCACATAAGCTTTTCTGAAAGCATCCTGCTCATCTTTCCTTTTATAACAATAGTACTCCATCATATATATACCACAACTTGTTCAACCATTCCTCACTTAATGGGCATCCCCTCAATTTCCAATTCTCTGCCACCACAAAAAGCTACTATCATTTTTGTACACATAAGTCCCTCTTTGACCTCTTTGGAATACAGACCTAGTAATAGTATTATTGGATCAAACAGTATGCTCACTTTTATGGCCCTTTGGTCATAGGTGTAATTACTCTCCCGAATGGTCACATTAGTCAACTTTCTTCTTTGCTCTGTTCAGTCTGACTTCTGACTTTATTATTCAACTGAAACATCTTTCTTTAAAGTTATTAGTAATCTCTTAATTGACAGATCTAATGACCCTTGCTCCATCCCTGTCCTTCGCCTTCTTGACCTCTCTAGATTTCTTTTTTAGGTTTTTGCAAGGCAAATGGGGTTAAGTGGCTTGCCCAAGGCCACACAGCTAGGTAATTATTATTAAGTGTCTGAGACCAGATTTGAACCCAGGTACTCCTGACTCCAAGGCCAGTGCTTTATCCACTGCGCCACCTAGCCCCCCTCTCTCTGTAGATTTTGACATTGACAATCGCCCTCTTCTCAATACTCTCTCCCCCTGGTATTTTGTGTTATTGTTCTCTTCAAATAGTTTCTTTTTGTCTTTATGCGCTATAGTCTCTTAGTTGGATTGTCATCTAGGTCATACCTGCTAAACATAGATGTTCTTCAAGGCTTTGTCCTGGGTCCTTTTTTCTTCTTCCTCTTTCTTGGTGATATCAACTCCCATGAATCCAGTTATCTCTATGCAGATGATTCTTAGATTTGTTTATTCAGCCCTAACCTCTCTTCTGATTTCTAGTCTCATTTCTCCTTTGCCCATTGAATATTTTGAACTGGATGACCCATAGATATCTTAAACTCAATAGGTTCAAAATTAGACTTCTCTTTCCCCCAAACTTTCCTCTGTCTCTAATTTCCTTATAACTGTTGAGGGTACCACCATCCTCCTCCTAGCTATCCAGGCTTGAAATCTAGATGTCATCCTCAACTGCTCCCTCTCTACCAACCCCCCCCATCCAATTTGTAGCCAAATTCTGTTATCTGGAGATAACAGCTCTCTAGACATTTTACAGACATGCCCCCCTTTAACTCCTGACACTGCCACATCCTTGGTTCAGACCCTCATCACTTCAAATCTGGATTATTGCAAAAGCCACTGGTGGATCTGCTTGTCACAAGTCTCTCTTCAATCCAATTCATCCTCCATTCAGCTGCCAAAGTGATTTTCCTAAAGCACAGATCCAAACAACCATGTCACCCTCCTTAGTAAATCAGTGCCTCCCTGTCACCTCCAGATGAAATCTAAAACCTTCTGTTGAACTCTTAAAGTCCCTTACAACCTGCCCCCTTCCTATCTTTACAGACCTACACTTTATTCTCTTCTTCCTCTTGGGCAGTCCTGTGTCTCTTAAGACATTCCTCCTCAATTCATTGTCATTAGTAGTCCCCCCATCCAAGAAAATTGTATTTTGGGACAGAATGAAACAGAAAAATTTTATTTATGAAGGACCTACTACATGCTAAATAAACACTTGCTAAGTACACAAATGCTCTCAAAAAACTCAGTGTTCAGATTAATTGAGGGGAAAGGCATCTGAAGAAGAGTTCGGCAGCAAGGCAGATGGAAAGACCTCTAGTGATCCTTAAGGTATGGCAGCAGAGGGCAAGAGAGCTTCTTTGGAACCTGGGAGGGTCAGGTTTGAGTGTCTGAGGGAATGGGGGTTGAGTAGTTTAGGGGGAGACACCGGTTGAAATCTCTCTGGATGAGCAGGCAAGGGATTGACTTCACAGATATTATTACATGATTTTTCTAATCCAAACCATCCATTTATTAAGCATCTACTATGCATCATATTCTGTACTAGGCTCTTGGAATACAAATTAATTAGTGTTGCAATCTCTTCTTGAACATTCTTATGCTCCAAAAGAGAAGACAAAAATATGTCAATTTTAGGAGCTTGAAACTGAACTAATACTTTTGGGACACCTGTCTCAGATGTACTCATGCAAATCTGTACAAGATCTTTACATACAAACTGGTTTGGGAGGGAGGGAACTGACTGATGGGAGATTGCAAGAAGCTTTGTTGAGCTGGGTTCTGCAACTGGAGAAGGATACTAGTTCTAGTGACCCAGTTTCTCCCAACCTCATTGCTCTCTTTGATTCCTTTCTCACAAGTATTCATAATGTTTATGTTTTTTACTTCAGGAGGACATATTTGTAATCTGAAGTAAACAAATTTTGGTGATACAGTCTCAGAAAAGTTTTGGGAATTTTTTTTGTGTGTGATTTTTAAAACTGATATGTATGTGATTCACAAGTGAGACTGGAGACTACTGGACTAAAGGACATTGGTTACATGTGATGACTGAAAGTCAAACTGTTAATTAAACACATTACTTAAGACTTGATGAATTGCATTCAGAAACCTAATGTTGGTTTATCAATGCATTTTATAACACCTTTTGTTCTAGACTTGTGCATAAAATTTTTTTAATTTTGGAAGCCTTTTTAAAAGAATGAATGTCATCATAAGATTTCTTTTGTTTATTTAACTTTTATGTAATCTTTATGAATTTGAAAAATTATATCTGGTTTCTTTTTTCATTTTTAGTCAACAGAATGAAACTGAGAAGGAAACAGTTAACTTTTAAGATGGAGAACTTTATTCTTTAGGAAGAGATTGGAAGAGGAAGAAAGACTGTTGTTTCACCTCTGACACTGCCACATCCCTAGTTCAGGCCCTCATCACTTCAAATCTGGATTATTGCAAAAGCCACACTGCCACAAGTCTCTCTTCAATCCAATCCATCCTCCATTCAGCCACCAAAGTGATCTTCCTAAAGCACAGATCCAACCAACCATGTCACCCTCCTTAGTAAATTAGTGCCTCTCTGTCACCTCTAGATGAAATCTAAAACCCTCTGTTGGACTCTTTAAGTCCCTCACAACCTGCCCCCTCTTATCTTTCCCGAATTCTTACACTTTTCTCTCTTCTTCTTTTTGCATAGTCCTGTGACATTTACTTCCTTACTCTTTCTCACTTAAGACATTCCACCCTACTCAATTCATTGTCATCAGTTGTCCCCCCCCACACCCAAGAAAATTGCATTTTGGGACAGAATGGAATAGAAAAATATCATTTATGAAAGATTTACTAAATTGCTAAATACTTGCTATGCATACAAATAGAAAAGGGGAGAGAACTACTCTCAATAAACTCAAGAGTCTAGATTAATCGAAGGGAGCAACATCTAAAGATTTTACCTCCAGGGCAGATGAAAAGGCCTCTAAGTGATCCTTAAGTTTTGGCAGCAGAGGACAGGGATTTTCTTTGGAACCTGGGAAGATCAGGTTTAAGTGTCTGAGGGGATGGGGGTTGGATTAGAGTAGTTCAGGGAGAGACACCAGTTGAAATCTCTCCGGATGATAAGGCAAGGGTGGATTGTGATCTGCATCAATAAAATTGTTATATGATTTTTCTAATCCAGATCATTTATTAAGCATCTTCTATGTAGCATATTCTGTGCTAGGCTCTGAGTATACAAATTAATTAGTGAGGCAATCTCTTCTTAAGAAGACCAAAGTATATCAACTTCAGGAGCTTGAAACTGAACACTTTTGGGGACCTGTCTCAGACAACGCTGAATAAATCCAGCGAGTACATGCAAATAAGTACAAGATCTTTACAGACAAACTAGTCTGGGAAGGAGGAAACTGACTGATGGGAGATTGGAAGAAGCTTTGTTAAGCAGAGTTCTGAAATTGGAGAGGATACTAGTTCTAGTGACCCAGTTTCTCCCAACTTCATTGCTCTCTTTGATTCCTTTCTCACAAGTATTCATATTGTTCATGTTTATTACTATATATGTAATCTAGAGTATATCGATCTTGGTAGTACAGACTCAGAAAAATTTTAGTTATTTTGTGGGTAATTTTGAAAATTGATGTGTGTGATCTACTAGCTCTGGAGACCACTGGCCTAAAAGACATTAGTTACATGTGATGACTGAAAGTAAACTGTTAATTAGACAAATCATTTTAAAACTTGACGAATTGCATTCAGAAACCTAATGTTGGTTTATCAATGCATTTTATAACATACGTTGTTCTAGATTCACATTGTGCTTAGAAACAAAAGGCTTTATTGTTCAATATAGGAAGTTTTTTTTTAAGAATGAATGCCAGCTTAAGATTTCTTTTGTATGTTAACTCTTTATGTGATCTTTATGAATTTGAAAAATTATATAAGGTTTCTTTTTCATTTTTTTAGTCAACAGAAATGAAACTGAGGCGGAAATAGTTAGCCTTTAAGATGAAAAGCTTTATTCTTTATGAAGAGATTGGAAGAGGAAGCAAGACTGTTTATAAAAGACAAAGGAAAGAATGATCAATTTTGTAGCCATTCTTTGTACTGATAAATGCAATAGACCTGAAATAACTAACTGGGTAAGTAAATTATCTTACTTGCCTTCCTGGAAATATAAAGCTATAAATTAAGGATAATAAATCATTCCCAATTAAATTGATGTCGAGTTTAATTAGCCTGTACATTACAGGGATAGGGATGTAAATTTTGTTGAGAGCTTTAGGAATGTTGTTGGCTTTAGGAAAAAAATCAAGTGAGAATCAGTAAATTAGGCAACAGTAAATTAATTTTTTAAAGGGAGAAATATTTATCCACTTCATTACTTTTAAAATTAGAACATAGAACATTACTCACATGGATTAATGATCTCATTGACATGGGAATTCTTTCCAGTAGAACATTACATTTTATTAAGTAGGCATAACCAATAATACAAGTATACTTCATTTGCATATTGTAGTCAATTAGGAGTGATAGGAACATTAAGGGGTAAGAGAGAAAGAGAAAAGCATTCTGAGCTTGGAAATGAAAAGGAGACGGAGGCATTCAGGGGAGGAAGCATAGAGTGTGACAAGACCAAAGGATCAGGGATAGCCAGTGTCCTTGCCAATCCCATACCCCATCTGTATTGCTTCTACCTTAGATTCAGAAAGCCATAGAAAAGATCTCCTGAGAGCATTGCTTGTATTAGACATTATGTCTTCTCATGGGCTCGGCAAAGTTGGCAGATTTTCTGGTTCCTCAGAATTCTTTGAATTCTAGATAGATTCTGCCCATTCAAAGCAGCCCTCATCCTTAGAAAATTTTAGAACTGGAAAAGAGCTTTGCCATCATGTAGTCCCAGCACAGCAGTCTCTTCTTTGACATTGACAAAGTCATTCTGCTTCTGCTCCTTAACCCCTCAGTGAAGGCTTCAGTGATATAGGAGCCTCTACCACTTGAGACAACCTCCTTCCTTTTTGAATAGTTCTAATTTAGGAGAAATTTTCTCTTATGCCAAGCCTAAATCTCTGCAATTTATATTTCTTTGCTCCTAGTTTTATCCTCTGGCGTCATTCAAAACAAATCTCATCCTTCTACCTTCATGTATTTGAAGACTATTGTGTCTCCTAAACCTTCATTCCCCAAGGCTTGACAAATTAGTTCTTTTTGCTGACCTTTGAATAACTTGGTTCCCAATCCCTTTACCATCCTGTCTTGTTCACTCTTCTCTGGGGACATTTCTGCTGCAGTGTCCTTGTCAGAAAATCATATGGTGCACTTAGCACTACTCCGGATGTGGTCTTTCCAGAGCAAAGACCTTCATTTCTAGTGTTCATTCTCTCTTCCTAAGGGTACTACTCCTCTTGAGGTAGTCTAAATCAGAGGTATCAAACTCCCCAGTGACCTGAACCAGAGTACAGTGTAATTGAGAAATGTTTCACAAAATAAGTAAAAATACAATAGGGCATAGATTCTGTTAATTTATGGTTTTTAAAGGTATTTTTTGCAAGGCAAATAGGGTTAAGTGGCTTGCCCAAGGCCACAGAGCTAGGTAATCATTAAGTGTCTGAGACCAGATTTGAACCCAGATACTCCTGACTCCAAGGCCAGTGCTTTATCCACTATGCCACCTAGCTGCCCCAATTTATGATTTTTTTTTATGTCATGATGGAACCTACAAGATCTGTTTCTGTTGAAGTCTGACACCAGTGTACTAGGGGATTATAGAATTTTTTATTTTTTCATGGCATTTGCAGAATCTTACTAGATTCAGAGTCATCTTTCCCGCCCCCCCCCATGCCTGTTATTTAGTTATCTCAGATCTATTATTAGGTAGTTGACAAATTAACTGCTATATTTTGTGAATCTTCTTTTCTTCATTTGAACTATTTTTTTTTTAGGTTTGTTTTTTTTTGCAAGGCAAATGGGGTTAAGTGGCTTGCCCAAGGCCACACAGCTAGGTAATTATTAAGTGTCTGAGGTCGGATTTGAACTCAGGTACTCTTGACTCCAAGGCCAGTGCTCTATCCACTACGACACCTAGCCGGCCCTGAACTAATTTTTTAAAGGGACCTTTCTCTGATAACAATATCTTTGATTTTAATAATAATAATATTAGCTAGCATTGATATAACCTTTTAAAGTTTGCAAATCTTACTTAGAAACAACCCTTAGTCAGTTCGTGAACAAGTATTTTTTTAAGTGCCTACCATGTGCTGAGTACTGTGGTACAGAGAAAGACAAAAAAACAGCCCCTACTCCCAAGGATCTCACAGTTTAATGGGAAAGACAACATGAAAACACTTAAGGACAAAAAGATAGATAAAGGATAAATTGGGGATAGTGTTGGAGGGATGGCACTGAGTTAAGGAGACCTGTGAAAGGGTTCTTACAGTAGAAGGGATTGTAGTGGGGTCTTGGAGAAAGCCAGGGAAATCAAGAGATAGAGATGAAAAGCAAGGACCTTCTAGCCACAAAGGGAAAAGTATTGGAGTTAGAAGGCAGAGAATTATATGCAAGGAAGAGCAAGGATTCCAGTGTCACTGGATTGCAGGAGAAGTGGAGGCCAATAATAGGTAAGAATACTGGAAGAGTGGGAAAAGACCAGGTTGTGAGATCTCGAAAAGCCAAATGGAGGATATTCTCTTGGATCCTAAAAGTGATAGAGAACCACTGGAATTGATTGAGTTAGGGGAGAGGGGCTGACCTATTTAGACTTGTGTGCAACTGTCCAAGATGAATGAAAGATGGACTGGAGTGGGAAGACACTGACTGGGAAACCAACTAGTAGGTATTTCAGTAGTCCAGTGAGAAGTGACTGCACCAGGATGGTGGCAGTTTCAATGGAGAAAAGAAGTCTGAGAAAAGTAGAATTGTTATAACTTCTTAACTTCTTGAATATGGATACCGAGAAAAAGGAAATAAGGATTATTATTATCTCTGTGATAGAGATGAGAAAACAGGGCAGCTAGGTGGCGCAGTGGATAGAGCACTGGCCTTGGAGTCAGGAGTACCTGGGTTCAAATCTGACCTCAGACACTTAATAATTACCTAGCTGTGTGGCCTTAGGCAAGCCACTTAAGCCCATTGCCTTGCAAAATCTAAAAAAAATAAAAATAAAATAGAGTTGAGAAAACTCAGACAGGTGATAACTGACCCTCCTGGATGACACAAATTATAAGTTGAGGTCAGTTTGGAATTCAGGTCATCCTTTTTGTTTTTGTTTTTTTAAATCTATTTTTCCAAGTATATGTAAAGTTAGTTTTCAACATTCATTTTTGTAAAATTTTCTCCTTCCCACCTTTCCCTCTCCCTTCCCAAGATAGTAAGTAGCCTGATATGATTATTTTACACATATTTCCATGTTAGTCATGTTATGAAAAAGATTCAGAACAAAAGAGACAAACCATGAGAAAGAAAAACAAAATGCTTTGGTCTGCATTCAAACTCCACATATTTTTCTCTGAAAGTGGATGGTATTTTCCATCACAAATTTTTTAGAATTATCCTTGATCATTGTGTTGCTAAGACTAGCTAAGTCTGTCATAGTTGATCCTCACCCAATGTTGCTCTGATTGTGGACAATATTCTTCTCGTCCTGCTCACTTCACTCAGCATCAGGAGCACAGGTCTTTCTAACTCCTGGTCAGACTTTTTGAATTAGTGAAATTGCGTTGGATTTTTTACTTTTTATTCCAATAAATTGTTCTTAAAATGATATCCAACCTTCTTATGAGTTGTAGTCTTGTTTAAAACCAACATTTAAGTTGATTTCTTTTTTATAAAACTGAATGATTTAATGATGTACATCTTTAATTCTTCCACTTACTCTTATATTCAAGTGTATTGCAATCACTGTTGCAGAGTAAGATAATATTGCCACCTGGGGGACATTTGTGGTATTTTCAAAGACTACAGTTTTCTTCTACATTTTTACAATTGTTGGCCTAAATATAATTCAACAAATGTTTAAGTGCCTACTGTGTGGAAGGTGCTGTTTACAAAAGTTAAAAATGATTTCTTTTACATGTGTAAATAAGAGGCTTATTATTTGTTCTTTTCAGGGGTAAAGTTAAGTGGCATCAACCTTTTTTTTCCATTTATATTTCCCTTTTTTCATGTAAAATCCTTTAACTTAAAATGAATGACTCATGCCAGATTATTTCTAGAACCACCCAATCAATGGCCCCTGCTTCTTTCATTTTTTTTATTCATATAGTTACTCCCTCTTAGTCAGAATCAAATCCAGAGTAGCTATGATTTCATTTGATCCTCACAACTTGTGCTGTAGGTACTAAAGGTATTATTATCTTCATTTTAGTAATGAGACAGCTAAAGCTTTAAGTGGACAGGGGACTTGCCTCTTGGTCACATAGATATTAAGAGTTAGACAGGACTAGAATCCAGGGCTGGGGTTCTAGGTTCAGTATTCCTTCTGGAACACCATCCTGCCTCGATTATGCTAGGCAAGAAGTTCTTTTGCCATCAGCTCAGTCTCTGGGTTGGATCACATTATTTATAAGTCCATTGGAGAAGTTGCTTCATTATTTTTTCTTGTAGTTGCTATTGCTAACTGTATTTCCCTCCATCTATTCCTCCCCACTCCCATTTATTCTACTCTTTCTCTCCTTTCACTTTGTGGAGCAACCAAATGGCACAGTGGAGAGATCACTGAAGCCAGTAGGACCTGAGCCCAACAACCACTCAGCTGTGTGACCCTGGGCAAGCCATCCAACCTCATGCCTTGCCAAAAATAAAAATAAAAAAAATGTATTGTATCTGACTACCCTTTCCCTTGATCTTCCCTCTCCTCTATCACCTAGGCCCCCTCACCTCTGTCCTCTTTCTCCTATCCTTTTCCTCTCCTTTTTCCTCTAGGATAAGATAGAGTTTTATACCCTATTGAGTATGTATGTCGTTTCCTCTCTAAGTCATTTCCACTGAGAATGAAGGCTCACTAGTTCCCCCTCACCTTCCCCCCTTCCATTCAATTGCAAAAATTTTTTCTTGCCTCTTTTGTGAGAAATATCTTAGATCATTCTCTTTGTCCTTTCCCTTTCTCCCTTTTTCACTCAACAATTCCATCTTTTTAATATGCCTTCATATTCAGCTCTCTTCTGTGCCTTGTCTAATAAATGAGTCTAATAAATGTCTAAGTAGTCTAATAAATGAGAAGGTTCATATGAGTTATCAGCATCATTTTCTCATGCAGGAATACAAACAGTTCAACATCATTAAATCCCTCATAATTAACTCTTTCTCATCCACCCTCTATGCTTCACCTGAGTGCTTAGAGCCCAAATTTTCTGCTCAGTTCTGGTCATTTCAACAGGAAAGTTTGAAATTCCCTAATGTCCATCTTTTCCCCTGAAAAAAGATGTTCAATTTTACTGGGTAGTTGATTCTTTGTTGTAACCCAAGCCCTTTGACTTCTGGAATATCATATTCCAAGCCCTACAAGTCCTTAATGTAAATGCTGCTAAGTCCTGTGTATTTCTGACTATAGCATCATAATATTTAAATTGTTTCTTTCTGACTGCTTGTAATATTTTCTCTTTGACTTGGGAGCTCTGAAATTTGACTATTATATTCCTGGGAATCTGGGGGTGGTGGTGGTGGTGGTAGATCTTTTTCAGGAGGTGATTGATGGATTCCCTCAATTTTTATTTTGCCCTCTGCTTCTAGGATATCAGGGCAATTTTCCTGAATCTTTTTGTGGTCATGACTTTCAGGTAGCCCAATAATTTTTAAATTATCTCTTCTAGAACTGTTTTCCAGGTTAGTAGTTTTTCCTGTGGGATATTTCACATTTTCTTCTAATTTTACATTTTTTTGGTTTTGTTTTATTGTTTCTTGATTTCTCACCAAGTCATCAGCTTCTCTTATCTCCATTCTACATTTGAAGGGTTGCTTCAGAGAACTTTCTTATCTCCTTTTCCATCTGACTCATTTTGCTTTTTAAGGTATTCTTTTGGACTTTTTTTTCCATTTGACCTAAACTGCTTTTTTGTTTGTTTGTTTTGTTTTGTTTTTAGATTTTTGCAAGGCAAACGGGGTTAAGTGGCTTGCCCAAGGCCACACAGCTAGGTAATTATTAAGTGTCTGAGACCAGATTTGAACCCAGGTACTCCTGACTCCAAGGCCGGTGCTTTATCCACTACACCACCTAGCCACCCCCCTAAACTGCTTTTTAACATGTTTTATTTGGTATTTTTTTCAGAGCATCTCTTTTATCAAGCTGTTTACTTGGTTTTCATGATTTTCCTGCATAACTCTCATTTCTCTTCCCAATTTTTCCTTTACCTCCCTTACTTGCTTTTCAAAGTCTTTTTTGAGTTCTTCCATAGCCTGAAACCAATTCCCATTTTTCTTGCAGGCTTTGGATACATATGATTTGACTTTGTCATCTTCTGAGTATCTGTTTTTATCTTCATGGGACCAATGTGGGAAGAGTACAGTAAATAGAAAAATGAAAAGAATCTGTCAACTTTTATTTAAAAAGATTAGTGGAAAACTTGGTATAGAATAGGACAGCATTTAATTTGGCAGAACAAAATGCATCCTCATAGATTTTTCTTCAATAAGTCTGTTATATATACTTATATGTATATACCTATATGTGTGTGTGTGTGTATAAATATATTTGTGTGTGTTTAGATTTTACGTATTTTCTTGATAAACTGAACCCCAAAATAGAACTTGTTTGACCCACTGATGATTAATATTGAGTAAGGGCCAAAACAAGAAGACCTTTGCTCCAGACAGGGAGATAGTTTTCACTGAGGATGTTCACTACACTTGCAGTTTGACAGGGCTGTACCTAATTTGCTACACCAGGAAGTGGAAGAGGCATTAGCGAAAACAAAGATATTAAGAGCAACAAAAGATGTTAGGGGTAGGACAAAGAACTAGCTCATAAAAGATCCATGCCTGTGGCAATTTAATTTTTAGGGGATTAAAAGGATTTATTATCTAAAGATCTAAAATGAAAGGAAGATAACTCAATCATTTGGTTTGGGTTGGGGGGAGTCATGGATCTGTGATCTAACGGACAAGGGTGTGTATCTCACATGTCCATCCCTACCTGTTTTGTGCAACTCTTGTTTGTTTGTTCGGAGACATGTTTCTGTAGAGTTCTGGGTATTTCCAGTCATGTACACCCACTCTATACCAGCCTTCTTCTGGCAGGGGGTAGGGTAACCTTCCTAGATTCTGGCTCACTGTGTGGAAACCATGACTGTAGAACAGCCTATGGACACCTTGTCAGAATAATGCTTTTAAATCTATAAACCAAAATTCATAACATTAAAAAGGATATCAATTACATTGAAATAAAGATGTCATTTTTTATCAAAGTTTATTTATCCTTCTTTACCTCCATGGGTCCAAGGCCCCCAGTTGAAGAACTCCCTCCTTTAGAGCATAGTACTAGAAATAAAAGAATCCTGACTATTCAGTACTAGTGGGTGACTGAGTACCTCCTCAATAATTTCTTATTGTGGAACCTACTCATATTTATTTAGCTACATAGGTTTTACATTTATGGATTATTCTTGGGGTTCCACTAGGGAAAGGTGACTTCTTAACTCTTTGAAAACATATAAATGCACATTGTTTAGTATTTTGTGTCTTAATTTTGTAACCCAGTTTTTTTATGTGAATTGCATTAAGAACCCACAAGTGAAAGTCATTCTTCCATCTACTTTATTATTTACTAGAAATTTTCCTTATAAATTTATTATAGGTAGTTCCTTAGAATTGTTATTGCTCAAGATGAACACTTTCCCAAAGATGAGAATTTGGGATTGATTTGGTGAATGGATTATATCATATTCATAAACTTGGAATTTTCTTCTGTGAACTTTCTCCTGGACAGGCAATCAAAACATTGTCCACTTTATTGCTTTTGAGTTTATACACACACACACACACACACACACACACACACACACATATATATATATATACTAATCACTTCTCAAATGTATTTTATTAATTTAGGCTAAAATTTGCTACCCTAAGGCCTTGCTAGAGAATATAACAAAATATAGGATATGGAATATAGTAAGATGTAAAAAAATCATAGCATATCTTAAAATTAAGTAGATGCTATATATTATTAATTTTTCATTCAGATTATTAATAAAATTTGAAAGAATTCTTTCTTCCTGTCAGAAATCTTTGAGTAGTTAATTGTAACTTTGTTTAATTTAAATTTAATTTTCAGTTTCTGTTTCAAATTCTCTCCTCTTCTCTGCCAACTATTGAGAAGAACTACAGCACCAATTATGCATATGAAGTTATACAAAGTATATTTTTGCATTAGCCATGTTCCAGGAAAAAAACCCAAACAAGTAAAATAAAGAGAAAAATTATGTTTCAATCAACACTCAGATTTCATAAGTTCTCTCTTTGGAAGTGGATATCATTTTTCATTGTGAGTCTTCTGGAATTGTGGTGGATCATTATACTTAATAGTTACCAAGTCCATCACAGTTGATTGTCTTTATCATATTGCTGTTACTGTATAAATTGTTCTCTTGGTTCTACCCACTTCACTCTGCATCAGTTCATATAAGGGCTAGCAGCAGATTTATTCTGAAATCATCCCCTTCATCATTTTTTTAAAGCACAAGTGTCCCATCACATTCATATACCACAACTTATTCAACCATTATCCTGTTGATGGACATCCCTTCAATTTCCATCACCACAAAGAGAGTTGCTATAAATATTTTTGTACATATGAGTCCTTTTCTTTTTTTTATTTATTAGGGATAAAGATGTAGTAGTAAACTGCTTTTTCCATTTGATTCAAACTGAATTTTGAGATGTTATTTTCTTCAGTAATTTTTTGTAATTCCTTCACCAAGCTGCTGACTTTTTTTCATGATTTTCCCACATCACTTTCATTTTCCTTCCCAATTTTTCCTCTACCCTCCCTGACTTGATTTTCAAAAAATTTTTGATTTCTTCCATGGCCTGAGACCAATTTATATTTTTGTTGGAGGCTTTGGATTCAGAAGGCTTGACTTTTGTTATGTTCTGAGTGTGAGTTTTGGTCCTCCCTAGGACCAAAGTAATTGTTTATGGTTGATTTTTTTTTCTTCTGCTGCTTGCTCATTTCTCCAATTCTTTGTTAAAGTGGGGCTCAGCTTCCAAGATGCACTGTATGAAGTTTTTGAGGGATTTCACAGCTGTTTTCAAGGATTACCTTCCCCCACCAGGGTCCTGCAAGTTCTCAATTGCTCCAAGGTCTCATGAGAGACTCTGACTGCTCCTAACCTGTGCTCTGGTCAGTGGGTGAGCACCAGCACTCCACTCTGTCCTGGAGCTGTGAGGAGGACCCCAGCTCCACTGCAGATCATGAGCTCAGTGAAGCTTCTGCTCTTCCTCTCCAGATTGCAACCCTTCCCAGATGGTGACTTTATTGCCACAGAGTCCTGCCTCAGGGACAGCAAAGAGACCTCTGCAATCTCCCCAGGCTCCATATAACTGCCCTTGGTGTGAGTGCTCCAGAAACAGCTACTGGGTTGTTCCCTGCAGGGTAACTCCCCAGGCCAATCCTGGGCCCCGTGGCTCAGCTTATGCAGAGATCTGTGCTGGACAGACTCCACTCTCACTCAGTTGGGGCTGAGTTTTCTTGCTGAGCTTCCCAATTGTCCTTCATTATTCCTAGCTGAGGAGTCTGAAACCACCCCAGTTGCCAGGAGCCAGGTACCCCCAGGGACCCAAGTACCCAAGGTTTGTTCATGGATGGCTGGAATCTGTTCACCACCCAGGCTATGCTGCAGTCCTTTCTAACTTCGGTGTAACAGACCCTTCCCATGGATCTTCCAAGTTGTCTTGGGCTGGAAAATTGTTTCATTCAGTCTTTGTGTTGGTTCTGCTGCTCTACAATTTGATTAGAGTCATTATTTAAAGTTATTTGGAATGGTCTGGGGGAGAGCCCATGGGAATCCCTGCCTTCACTCTACCAGCTTGACTTTGCCCCTGGACAATTTTAGAAAAACATGGAAAGACTTACATGAAATATTGAAGAGTGAAGTGAACAGACCAAAGAGAATGTCATACACAGAGCAGCAGTCTTGTTCTGAGAATACTTTTTGATGACTAAGACATTGGAGTGTTTCAAAAAGTCAAATCAAATATAAGGGCATTATGAAGAAAGATGCAATCTACTTCCAGAGAAAGAACTGATGAATAAAAGAATGTATAGTATGTTTTTATATGTATATATATATATATATGTGTGTGTGTGTATACACATATCTGTGTCTAATGGTAGCCTTCTACAGGGCAGGGTGGAGGAGAAGATATAAAAGTTCACTGAAGAAAATAATTTCTTACAAACTAGAATTGGACAACTGGATACTCCATTCACTGGGTGTGAGCTCACTCCTCTGCAGCCTGGGCCTTTGTCCAATCAACACAACAAGACCTGACTTCCCATGACAGCAGAGGGTCTTTTAATCTTCCTTTAATCTACTGTCTGATCCCCATACTATCTGTGAGATAGATAGTATGAGGCTACTCCTCTGGACCCAGTTCCCAGAGTCTCCCTGAAGGTATTTGTACTTTAATTAAGCCAAACCTCTGCCTCTGGAGGTGGGATCTTTCCTGAGCTTGTCTCCAATTGTCTTAGGAAAAGGACTTCTTTACTTCTACTTTTGATGATTTCTGCAATTCAAAGTTCACTTTGAGGAGATGTTTTGTCTTGTTTGTGGGAGAAATTTGGAGAGTTTGATATTTCCTGTCTTATTCTCTATCAGCCTTGATAGTTGGTTTCACATTATTGCCTTCTGAATTTATTTCTTGGTCTTAAGCCACCATAGTAGCTTTTTATGGTCAGTCTGTTTTTGTTTTTTTCCCCCAACCTATTTTTTGACTTTAATCTTTATCTATGCTGACCCTACCCTCCCACCTCAGTGACTTTCTCTGCCCTGTAACTGTGACCCAGAATTGCATAGGGGCAGTTGAGTTGCCAGTAGGATCCAGCTGTGGCCAGTGCCAACCACCTTTCCTGGGCTGAGAGGTCTTGAAGCTGTTGCTGCTGCTGTGGGTAGGGACTATGGACTCTCTATCAGACTTCCACCTGGGTTTTGCAGACTTCTCCTGCCTACTTCTTAAGGTTTCTTATGCCAGAAAAACATCTTATCCCCATTTTTACTTTCTCTACCACCCCCAGATTTGATTTGAGGCACTGTTTTTAAGTTGTATGGAGATCCCATCTGGGTAGTTGCCCCTAGTCTACTATTAGTTTCTATCTATATAGAATATATTTGTTGTAAAGAATTCACTGTTTAATTCCACAATGGAATTAGTGCATCAACAAATGAAGATTTTTGAATATTATATTCTAATTTACATGATTTTGTGAGCAAACCAAAAAAGTTCCATTTATATACAATTGATTTTTAGTGCAGCAAAAACTTTTCTAGCCTGTAGTGGTACAGTGAAATCCAATAACCAATCACTGGATAACAGTTTATATGTACCTTATTCAGGACATAAAATATTCATTGTTATGTGACCAATGATGAGAACTGAACTCAGAATAAAAAAAGCATTGGGAAGTTCTCTTCAGAGGAAGTTGATCATTGATAATTTATCATTTAAGGGGTGGCTAGGTGGCGTAGTAAATAGAACACCAGTGCTGGAATCAGGAGAACCTGAGTTCAAATCCGGCCTCAGACACTTAATTACCTAGCTGTGTGGCCTTGGGCAAGCCACTTAACCCCATTGCCTAATTAATATATAAAATTAATAATAAAATAAAAGGATAATTTGTCATTTAAAACCTTGGTGAATGAATGTTTTAAAGAAGGAGCTAGGATGTCTCAGGGTGCTTTTTATGAAAGTTAGAATATATTTATTGGGTGATAGAGTACTCAATGGATATTCTCACTTGAATAGGTCTGTAATTAGAATTTTAGGCACCTTAAATTATGAAATAACAATTCAAGTATAAAACTTCAATTCTTTTTGTGGCTATACCAGACCACACTAGGGAAGAAGAGTAACAAATTTGTGATTTTAAAGTCCTATTTGTGTTTTTCTTGTCTAAATAGATCACCTTATTGAAAATGAATGATACTTATCATAATATTGTTAGTCCCCAGAGTACCTGAACTTAACAGGTATTTTACATTATGGCAATTACATAGTCTCATCTGTTCAGTAACTTTTTGAGTACAGACTGAACAAAACTCTTCCCCACCTGTTTAACATACTTTTTGAGGCATTAAATATGAATTTTTTAGGTATTTTACAAGGCAAATGGGGTTAAGTTGCTTGCCCAAGGCCACACAGCTAGGTAATTATTAAGTGTCTGAGACTGGATTTGAACTCAGGTACTCCTGTTTCTAGGACCAGTACTCTATCCACTGCACCACCTAGCCACCCCAAATATGAATTCTTATATATACTAATCCTTTTATTATTAACTATAAAAATAATCCTAAAGGATTAATTTGCCCATATGCAAATTAGATTCTTTTTTTTTATTTTGGCAACTAGGTGACATAATGCATAGAGTCTCAGGTCGAGAGTCAAGAAGATGAATCTTCCTGTGTTCAAATCTGACCTCAGACTCTGACTAGCTGTGTGGCCCTGGGCAAGTTGCTTAACTCTGTTTGCCTCAGTTTCCCCAACTGTAAAATGAGCTGGAGAAGGAAAGGATAAACTACTCCAGCATCTTTGTCAAGAAAACCACAGAAATAGTCATGGAGAGTTTGGTTTCCAACCTCATCTTTTAATTAAAAATACTCTCTCCAAAGTTATCAGTGATTTTTTTTAATTGTCAAAACTAACGGCCCTATCCAAATCCTAATCCTTTTGACAGTAAGTAGCTGTCTTCTGCTGGATACTCTCTCTTCTTGTTCCTGATTTTTCTTTCTGTCTGACCATTCCTTCTAGCTTTCCTTTGCTGGTTCTTTGTCCAGGTTGTGTCTACTCACTATGGCTCTGACCTAGAACCTCCTTTCTTTTCCTTCTATACTTTCTCACTTAGTAACCATCCCCTCCAGTCAGATTATTCCTAGATGGAGATATCTAGCCTCAGTCGCCCTCCTGAGATTTTCCTTACTGTGTCTGGACAAATCCAAGTAGATGGTTCCTTTTGTCCATAATAGACATGGTGTCACTCTGGACTCTATTCCAACCACACATATCATCACCACATCTTGTTGTTTCTACTTTAACAAAACATCTCACCAAATATATCCCCCCTTTTGCACCAACCTAGTTCAGGTCCTCATTACCTCGAACCTTTGTTAAGTCAAAGGCCTGCAGGTGCAAGGAAAGTGGTTATTTTTGGATAGAGGAAATATATGGAAAGAACCTATAGGCACTTTATTCATATTTCCTCAGTAAAATTCCATTTGAATGCAATGTGTTGGATTAAAAAATCAGATCTTAAGATTTTTTTAATAAAATTTTTTTAAAAATAGAATTTGCTAAATTACTATAAGGATTCTATTAAAATAGTTTTGAGTGATTATGGAATTTAAAGTATCTCAATTTTTATATTAGTTTGAATATTATTAAACTGTTAAAATTCAAAGTAAAATTAAAGTACATTATCATTTAGATATTTTTAGTCATTTATTCTCTTTATAGACTTTTTCATAGAAACTATTTGTTTAAAAATGAGATTTTACTATATAATAATATATTTAGTATTTATTATATGTATGTATTTCATTGAACACAAGAAAAGTCTTTGCAAGGGCTTCTTAAAACTTTCTTTAGTCTTTGGTGAGTTTTGGTTTGATAGGCTTTTTTATATTTTTATAGAATGCAATTCTCATTTTCCTAAGGCAAACATAGTATTTTAGTAGAAAAAAAATGTGGTAGGGTTTAGCCACTTCCTTTATATGCTTCCCCCCCCCCCCCCCGAAAAAGAATTATAATGGCAACAATGAGGCTAGTAAATGTAGCAATTGTAATTTGGGAGGACAGATTCATTGTCCCATTTCAACAGCAGCAATAAACCTTTAATGAACATCTGGATAGATTGTAAGTGAAAAAAGATAACATACAAAATTATTTGCTAAAAATTGTTCTTTTTGTAACTTAATATAGTGGTCTTCCTGGACCAGTGGCCAAATACTATTTGAGTTTATGAAATGATTTATATGATGTCCGTAAGAAATTTCAATAATGTTCATGTGATTCGGGGTCAACTGTGCAACAACTGGCAGAGAACAAAACTTCAGAACTGGAACTTCTTCTGCTTTGTCTCTGGCTTTGAAGATCAGGGTTGACCAGAAAGGTCATTAGTGATAAAATGTGCTAGAAGTTTGGATCCTCCCCCCCCCCCCCAATTAATTTTATTGCTCCTGGAGAAAATGCTTATATTATGTTGAGTTACCTGTAGGCATTATTTTAGGTTTTGTCATCTTGACACTGTGTTATTAGCTTAGGAAAGGATATATCTAAATGTGTTGTAGCCCTTAATTCTATACAACTTTCTCAAAGTCTGTTTTATAATTTTTTTTAAAAAATAAAACTTTTCAATTAGAATAAATTTAAGTAACAGTCTCTAACTGAATAGTTTAGACTTCATTATTCATTTATCTCCTTTATGCTCTTTTTATTAATCTCATACTCTTCCAAATAAATTACTTTGGGACTCACAGGAAAGGTTGTGTTTAACACTATGGTGCGATTCTTTGTACTTTGCAGGCTTTCCCATCTACATTGATCCAGAAATTATTAAGGGGTTGTACTTCTCCATATCAAGGTATCTGTGGTCTCTGGGTTGTCTACTCTATAAAATGTTTTCAGGTGATTTATTTTTCTTTAAATTTCTACTTAAGATACCTAATGAATATCCATAATGTTTTTACTGAGGCCTAAGTTGAGAGAATATTTAATAAAATATATTTTTTTGTCTAAAACTTCTGCCTTTAAGGTAATAGTAGGTTTGACTCACTTTTTATTTGAACTTCTTGAATTTGATTAAATTGATGTTTATTATGTACAGTGCACTTACAGAGTTCTTCTTCCCATTCTTCCTCCCTCTCCCACTCCTTTTCCTCTTCCTCTCCTCTCCTTCTTTTCCCCTTCTCCCTCCCTATTTCCTCCATTTCCTCTTCCTCTCTTGCCCCCCCCCTTCTCCCACCCCCTTTTCTTCTCTCTTCCTTCTCCTTTACTTTGCTTTCCCCTCTCCTCTTCTCTTTTCCTCTGGTATATATATTAGCCAAGTATAGATGAAAACAAGTCTTTTTACCCCAATGCCTCAGGCAACTCCCCAAGGTTAAGATATAGATAACTAAATGAAATCATAAATCTAGCTCCTCTTCTCCATATTCCCAAATCATCAAGAAGCAAGAGATGCATATATTTATTAAAAGCAGGTTCTAAAAACTTCTAAAAGTACTCTGTGAACCTCATGGTAGTCTGTTGGTAGTCCATGTTATGTGTGACCTGCAAATGACTTTTTAACTCATAGAATAATCTATAATTTTTTTTTAGAAAATACATTTTGAAATTCAAAATCTAAAAGTAAAGGCCATTATCATATTAGCCAGAAAAAAATAAAATTAAGTCTTAACAACTTTATGCAAAATAGCTAATTTTAAAAGTTACAAAAGAGTAAGTCAGGACACATCTGAGAGATAGGATCATGGTCATTGAATGTTAGAGTTTCAAGACACTTTCTTTAGGGGTCATTTGGTCAGGAAGCATGATTTTCCCCATGACTTGCCTGAAAATTCATTATCTTCCAAAAGGCAAGATCAGTCAGGAAGTTCTTCCTTATTCTGAGTTGAAATCTGCCTCTTTTTGGTTTTCCTTCAATTCAGTCCTTTGGGACCAAGCAAAATCAACAGGATCCTTCTTCCTTTCACATAGTTGAGGACAGCTACTTTTCTCCTTTCCTAAATCACATTTTCTCTTCTTCAGGCTATACTTCTCTAATTTCTTCCACTGATCTTTGTGTGAATGCCAGTCCTCCCATTATGGTAGGTGTTCATTATGGGATAGGCCTCAACTTGTTGGTACCCTTCTTAAAATTGTGGCCCCCAAGAAGGTGACTAGGTACTGTAGAAGTGATCTAATCAGGGCAGGTAAACTGCCAATAAACATTTATCAAGTACCTGCTGGAGCCAGGTACTTTGATAATCTCAGGGGATACAATCCCAAATTTCAACAAATAGAACAGATCTTGACCTCAAGCAATTTACAATCCAATGGGAAGAACCCAAGGAAATTATCGCTTGTCTTACTTTGAACTGTATACCCTTAAAGTAAAAATGTTGATGTGCATCTCCCCATGTACTGGTTCCTTCCAATATGAAGAATTCCAGTTTTTAAACTGCTTTGGAAATTTGTTAATACTAAAATATTAACTAATTTTATAAGTGAGTTTGTCATTTTTAGGAAGACCACCCTTCTTCTCAGAAAGTTTTTCTGGCTTAGTTGAACAGATTTTATACCAAGATCTTTTGCCACCTACACTAAAGGCAAATTATTTCATGTTACATGTGTTTACTTACTGTTTCTGTAATTCTTATAACTTCATTTTAATTCTTATTTTATTTCACAGTTTAAAAAATAAACTTATTTTCACTGTACTTCATTTTTCTTATATTTGCTGAAATCTTTTGGGAGCATAACCAAGTCTCTTGCCAAGTTAGTGAAGTAGGGAAAGTTTCTTTTAATAGTGCAACTAACAATATTTTTTAAAGTTTTTTGGAGTCATTGACTGAAAACCACAGAAAATATTTGATTCTCTTATAACCAAAGTGATATTTAAAATGTCAGTTTTAAACATTGCTTTATTATCTAAAACATTTCTGTGAGCTGTGTTCAATTCCAGTGTCAGCATTTCCTAGATGAATTAGAACAGCAACATTTAATAAGGGAATTTGTTAGACTCATTGATTGCTCAGTATAGGTTTATCTATATTATAGCCTCATTCTTTCCTAATGTGCTGAGAGTTCTTTCTTGCGTTTTAATCATCATTACCATCAGCTGGTGTGTGTCTACTTGCAGATGGGGCTATACAAAATTGAGGTGGAGATATGGGACTTTTTCTGTAAAGTCTGTATTAATGGTATATAGAGCACTGCAGAATTACACATTAAGAAGACCAAGTTTGACAACTAGCAATAAAGTGCATATCATAGATGTTAATATGTTGCATTAGATGGTTCCCAGCTATCAGCCAGGCTGTTATTTTTTAATTAATATTTTTATTTATTTGTTTTTCTAACAACTTGCAACAGTAGTATTCACCAATCTTTTTTTTGCAAGATTTTGACTTTACATTTTTTTTCCCTCCCTCCCCACTCCAGAATAGAAAGCAATCTGATATAGGCTCTACATGTATCAGCCAGATTGTTGAGCTGTACATGCTTTGTTCTTTGGAGAGAAGCTGGCATTGGTGGTCTGCTGGGTAGAGTCCAGCCAATTTGAACTCTGTCAATTTGAGCAATCCATTTTCAGTCTTCATTGCTCTCTCAGCTAAGCTCTGGTCAGTTCTTGAATGATACAAGGACTCAGTTTCTAAATTGAGAGGATTTCAGAACATCTCTGATGACCAAACCATTACGAATCTTCCCAGCCTGCATCTTGTGAGTGCAGGGTCAAAGATACTCATGACTATTCCCCTTGAAGAAGTCTAGCAGTTCCTTGGTCATCTCATCTGTTCTTTTTATGGTATACTCAGAAGCAGGAGGGATGTCCAGCTGTTAGTATACTAATCCCTTTGGTATGTATCTTAGATCAGTTTTGAGGAGAGATTTCTATTTGTGGCTGGGTTTAAACATATTTATGGATATAAATTTTAAAAATTAATTAAAACTTTAACTGGTTGTCTTCCATGGCTTATTTAAAACATATGAAATGCAATGTGACAAATTAAATAAAAAGTCACCAGGATTAAAGCCCCTTCTTTGACACATGGAAAAGTCATTCTCAAAGAGGACCGTGTCATCAGGAAGGTGATGTCATGCCATGCAAGTGAACTGATTTAACGGGGGGGGGGGGCAGGATTTGGGAGGAGGGAGGGAGGTGGCTGTGCAAATCACCAGTCTCACTTTCTCTTCTGGAGCTATCTGGGTCCAGAGGCCAGATATAGATCAGGACCACAGGAGATGGTCCTCTGGTCTCTGGATGATTTCGTTTTGACTGATTTTATCTTCAGTTTCCTCTTAGAACCTCCACATGCTCCATGTACCTACTTCTTCACAGTTATATTTCTTTAGCTGAATGCACTTATATAGGATCATAAATTATATAGGATCATTGATTTTGAACTAGAAAGAATATAAGCCATTGTAGGATAGATTGTCTCCTGTTTCACTTTGTATCACCATCACAATAGTAACTGTTTATTGAATTCAATTGAATTATAGGTAGGTAAAAGTTCCCATGCAAGTATTCAAGATAACAGTTTCCTTATTCATATTAGTCCATAAATAAAGAATACTCTGTATCTTTGTGCAAGTATTTTTACCCTTATTGCCTCACATCCAGAACCATCTCCAGTCATCCTGACTCCTACTGGACCAGATGACTCTGGAAGCAACTGTGAGGTTGGTGTCTCGGGAAGGAAATTATCATTGGGGTTGCTGGAGAGACATTTCTCTTTGTATCAGACCTGCACCATGTGAATAACTCACAGTAGGAATGAAGGGAAGTTCAAGTTTTTTCTCTTCATGGTCTTTATTGTCTCTTCCTGCTTCTCCAGCTGTCGGACCAGAAAAGTAATTCTCTTCTTTCAAAGAGGATGGCGTTATCTCCTCCTTCTTTACTTTGCCTTCATTGCCTTTTTCTCTCATTCTGAGACAGTTTCAGAATGCCAGCACCCCACTGTTATTGAGTTACTTCCCTCTCCTTTTTTTAGCTGCACCTCCTCCATGGTTAAGACTGCATACAGCTATATTATACAGGCTTTTTCCTTTCTCAGACTTGGATTTACCCTCATTGTCTCATGTGGTCATTAGCTTCTATTTGGTTTATTTTAATATCAGTGAATATATTACATAGGTAAGATTTTATCTCTTATGTCAAGCTGTCATGCTGATAATTCCCTTTCTAGTTCTTTTTTCCACAAACCTCATTCTTTTTCCATTTTTTTCCTCTGTAGCACTCTCATTTATAACAAAATGTCTTAAAATTCTTAACAAAATCTATTGCTTTAGCTATTCCAGGAAATCCCTGAATGAACTTGTGCTCTCTGTGTTTTTCTTTCAGGTTTTGCCAATAGATATTTTAAAGTAGTTTTCTTCTTCTGGGTTTGATCTTGAGTATCCCTGTCACCTTTTATAATGAGATGTTTCTTCTTGAAATGTACTTCCTGATTTCAGACAAGGTTAGAACCAATCCTGTTGCTGTTTCCTTGGGGTAGTAGGAGTTGGGCTATTATAGGAGTCTAGGGACAGCTTGGCTTTCAGTCCTCCTCATGAAGTCTGAGCTCTGCAAGTTCCTGACCTGGTTTGATTCTGAGCAACACACCTGGGAAATTGTGCCAGAGGGCAGTTCAGGGTCTATGAGATTCCCTCCACCTCTCCATGCTGGGAAGCCCTGGTGGACTAGGGTGACAGAGTGCTTCCCCTGGAGCTCAAAAGACCTGGATTCAAATCAGACCTCAGTCACTTAGCTGGCTGGGTTCCTCTGCCTGTCATTTGATCTGCCTCAGTTTCCTCCAATGTAAAATGAATATCCTAATAACTCTCATCCCAGTGCCTGCCATGTAGCATGCACTTAAATAAAAACTTATTTCCTTCCTTGCCTGATAATTTTTTTCTGCAGCCTTCAGACTGGTCTTGAAGCTGTAACTGGACCCCCTCTCTCCTCCTGAGGTCAGAGCTCCCAGCTTTGGCTTGCTTCTAGAAGACCCTCTTCCCACCTTCCCTGTGCTTAGGACCTAGAACTTGTCCTACAGCTCCAGAGCTGCCAGCTGGCACCTATTTCTGCCTCTGGCTCAGTGTCTTCTGGGCTGGAGTTGGGGTTTCTTTTTACTGTCTTAAGCATAGCGCCTCTCTTTGCTGCAGGGCTCTGCTTGGCTTTCTTTTTTTTTCCAAGGCAAATGGGGTTAAGTGGCTTGCCCAAGGCCACACAGCTAGGTCATTATTAAGTGTCTGAGACCGGATTTGAACCCAGGTACTCCTGACTCAAGGGCTGGTGCTTTATCCACTGTGCCACCTAGCTCCCCCTGCTTGGCTTTCAATGGCTGGTCTGGATCCTCAGTGTCCCCCAAGCTGCCTTCTCTCCCTCTGCCAAACTGGGCTGGGAATGTGACTGCCATGTCAAGGGGAAATGGGGCAACACTCAACTACCCTCCTCGCCACTCTGCCATTTTGGCTCTGCCTTGGTTCTCTGGTCTGTGCTTGGCCTGCCTGATTTTCCTCCTCCCTGTTTAGACTCAGGAGAAAGGAAAGATGCCACTTCACAGCTGCTTGGGCCCCATCTGTCCCCAATCCCGAGTCAGCTCATTTGTGCCAGTGAGGTTTTGAATGGGTCAACAAGTCACTGGGTCCAGGAAGCTCCCTCACTTCCCTCTGGGAAGTTTAAGTAACCCGGAAAGGTGTGCCCAAGGTCCACAACAGAGACTCACCTCCTTAAGATTGGGTGATTGACTGCTGGCAACAATCTGCTTTCATCTAGTTGACCAGGCTTTTCCAGTTAACTCTTTGTAGTGTGTGAACTTATAGCTTAGCCTTTTTTTCCCCTAATGAATTGAATCTTTTAGGGAAAAAAAAATTCAGGCAATGATCAAACTAATGGAAGGCAGACAGTGTATACAAGTGATGAAACTTTGCTCCAAGAACATTCTTTTGCAAATGCCAAATGCTTCTTTAATTCCTTAGTTTCATCTCCCTCTGCTGGTGAAAAAGGTAAAGTCCTTTCTTTGCAATCTGTTTCCACTTTCTTGTGGGTTTAAAGATCACCAAGATCTCTTCCCTTGCCCTGGCCTCCTCTTCTCCTCTTCTGAAATCTGTGAAACCTGGTTTATCATGAACAAAATACTCTTTCATCCTGGGTCTTTTCTTCTTGCTCACTTTCCATCTTGCGTTGGTCACAGTGTCCTGGTTTTCTTCATTTCAAGCCATTCTACTCTTATGCTCTTGTCACCCTGGCTCAGAAGGAGGAGTTGGCATGCTTCTGGAGCCCCTCTACCCCTTTCATAGCCCTCCTTCAGCAACCACCCTCCTTTGACATTTACTCTATTTTTGCTCCTCTTTTCAGATCCTTTTTGTTCCAGGCTATTTCCTTTACCTTTTCCTCCCAGGAATTGGGTACCTGGTTCCCAGGCTTCCTCTCCATTACAACCCAATAGTCACATGAATGACCAATAAAGTGTCCTGCTTTTTCACTTAATCAATTCTCATGACTTCCATCTTTATTCCATCTTAGCTAGCCCCAAGGTAATTCTATCCTCATAGTCTGAGTCCTGGAATTTTCCTTTATCTTATCTTTCCATCTCTCCCTCTGTCTTTGCCTCAGTCTGTCTAAACTTTCTCTTAGTAGTCATCATCAATTTCTCCTGTCTTTTCTTGTCTCCCTCTTCTGCTTTATTATCTCTGCTCCTTTCAGTAGTGAGTCATTCAAAGGTCCATAGCCCCCCCTCCCTGGAGTACCTTGTCTCTAGATCATCTCCCTAAACTTCTGGCCAGTTCCCTCCCTCTTGTTTGTCCCATGAGCTCTGCCCTCTGCTCCTAGGAAAGTTGCAAAATAGAATTTACTGCAAATGTGTGTCATCTTACTTTAATGGGTCCCCATTGCTACACAGAAATCATTTTATTCATCTCCTACTGACTCTTCTAGGGGGTCTGTTTCAAACTCTTTAAACTTTCTTTAGAGCCCAACAAGGCAGCTCTTCTCTTTCCTTAGAACAGATGACCTTTCCTCCTGTCTTATTGAGAAGATCAGATGGTTAGCTCCCCCATCTCCCCACCTCCCATCCTTGGCTTCCATTTCCAGGGTCCCCTTTTCTTTGCCCAGGCCAAGGTTCTTGTCAAGTATGGAGGACACTGATGAGCTGGAAAGCATGAAGAGTATATTCAGGATGGCAAAGGACTTCAGTCATTAAAGGGACTAGGATAATTGAGTCTGAAGAGAAGACATGACATGACTGTCTTTAGAGATGTAACAGACTTCTGTGTGGACTATGCATTAGGCTTGTTTTTGGCCTCTGAGGATGGTACTTGGAGCAGGGGGTCAAAAATGCAGAGAGGAATGGTGAGACAATTTCTAACACAAGTGTCCAAAAGGATAGTGGGCCTCAGGACTTGATGAATCAAGTAAAAACTGACTTGCCACTTGATATGTGTGTGTGTGTTTGTGTGTGTGTGTGTGTGTGTGTGTGTGTGTGTGTGTGTGTGTGGTGAACTAGGTGTTCACTAATGGCAAACTATAAATCCTCCCAACTCTGACATTCTCTGATTCTTGGACTTAGTAAGCTGATAACACCATGATCCTCTTCTGCATCCAGAAATCAATGTGTCATCTGTAAATGTAATTAATTCCCAGTGTCTGCATCGTGTCAAAAAGCACACATTTACATGTAGCTGACAAAAGTGGCAAAGAGAGGAATTTGTGGTGGGCCTTGTTCTGCATCACAAATGTTTTTTTGGTGGAGTCACAGAGAATACCTTTGTGTTTTATAGGTTTTTATAGTTTGAGAAATTCTGTCTGCTGTTGGACTGCATATCACTATGGTCTTAGGACATCATCAGGAGGTCCATCCTACTTTCTCAAATCCTTCCTTCAGCTCTCTTGTCATTCTCTGATTCTTATTGAGTTCCTGGAGCTGCCCATCTTTTGTCCATTCTTTACTTCTAGCACATTATCAGCCACCTTCCTTCCCAAGTCACTCATCTTTGAACCCAGCTCTTCTGCCACATTTCTAAAAATTAATCATTTAGAAATTGTAGCCTCCTCCTGCCCACCAGGCACCTCTATGTTGCCATTGGAATGATCCATAACCTTAATACTGGCATAATATTGTTTTTAAAAAGATATACTTTTGTTCTGAGAAGAGCTTGAATTCAGTTTCCTATCTTTGATCAGTGTAATCTCCTCTGCTTGTTTTCTGTTTTGATAGGTAGGGAATAAAATAGGGAAATGAATGCTTACCAAAGCATTCCCAAAGCATACCTTTGGGATGATGTCCACATGCAGTAGTAAATTGAAAGAAGATTTCCCTGTAAGTGGGGATGTCATCTTGAGATGGTCTTGACATTGGCTGTATTCCATCAAATCTTGATAGATTGTAGAGCATCCTAAATGAGATCTGGAGATACTTAAAAGTGTTTGGCCTATTTATACCCAAAGAGGTAATAAAATAAAGGAAGATTGCCTATTATATGTGTGTTTTGAATTATGCATATGTTTGTGTGTGTATGATAGACTATGTATATTGATAGACAAGGTTAGAGACTCAGATTGAACAGAATTAATGATTAGGTATGTTATAAAGAAAATTTAGAATAAATGACTCCAGATAGTTGAATCTTATCTAATTATACAGGAAAATAAATCCAAGAAAGTACAAGAAAGAGTAAAAAATACTTAGTAGTTAGAGAAGTCTATATGTTTGTAAGGCATATGATTAATGGAGAGATTATTACATTGTTAAGGAAAATAGTTCATTCGAGAATTTTCTTCCCAGCCCAAGATCTGTATTTCTTTATACCCTGTGTAAAATGGTTTATCACTCTTTCCTTTCTTTTAAAAGGAGATGATATAATTTTAATCAATTGATATTCATAAATACAACTTAGATTCTTTTCCTAATAGAAATACTGATTTGTGTATCTCTTAAACTTTTCATTTTATGAATTTTATTTTAATTTTTTGATATCTAAAATTTTACTTTTTCTAGAGAAGATACTCTTCCTGAAACCTCTTCTGAATTTCTTAATTTACTTGATGGACTACTTCAAAAAGAACCTCAAAAAAGGTATTTTGTTATCAGCTCATAATTTTTTGGTGGGTGTACTTTTTCCTCTCCCTTCACTTTCCTTTGCTTATAATTCAGAAATTTTCTTCTGTAAACACTTCAGATTTTTTTTTAATAAATTGATCTTTTTTCTATCTTTGAGAGGAGAGTAAATTTTCTTAATTTTTAGCAGCATTTTTGGTCAGAGTTATTTAAAGTTAATTATTTTGTCTTTACATTTCATGTCAAATCTCAGTGGAATGAATAAATTGTAATTCTTGAATTCAGGTAGTGTATTTCCCTTTCTTTCTCAGGGTTAGGCCAGATAAATGTCAGATTGTTGAATTGGGGTTCAAACCTTCAAAAGGATTGTTATCTCTGTGGGGGGGGCATCTATATGAAAACCTAATTGTGTATTGCAATACAATGTTAACCAAAATGATTTTAATTCATTTCACTTCAGTGAATATTACTGTTTTTTTTATGGGAGACCTAAAGGGGGAGGAAGTTGGATTATTTTTTTAAAAAGATATGATCCCTGTTCTTCATGTATGTGTCTATGTCATGTGTGATATGATACATGTCTAACTCTTATGCCCCGAAGTGCAAAGGAGAGTTATAGTGGACATAAGTATGCTATAATGTTGGCATTCAGGGATAAAGGGAGGACCTGAATTACACATTCTTCATCTTGTACCATAAATAATGACAGTAAGGTCATTGGTTTGGACATCAGTTCTAGGTCTTGTGCACTGAACATCTTTGAATCCCTCTTATCTCACCTAGAAAATAAGTGATTTGAACTACTTAATTATCAATTATATTTTAATTATCTTAAAGCTCTGTCCAGTTCTAAAATTATGATTTTATGCATAATCTTTGTAGGCAGGAGACTTCATTTGAATCATAGTATAAACAAGTCCATGATGCCTCTATGTTACTATAATGTTGTTATAAGAAAAACTGTAGGGGGGAAGAGTCAAGATGGTGGCCTGAGAACAGCCTTTCCTAGGAGCTCTCTCCAAAATATTCCAAAAATCTTAAAATTATGATCTAACTAAATTTTTGAGAGACAGAACACACAGAAAGATCCGGTGAGGCAATACTCCAGCCCAAGGTAACCTGGAAGATCATGGGAAGGCTCTGTTCCCCAGAGTTGGCAGGGGTGGCAGCACAGCCAGGATTGCCACACCAGAGCGAAGGAGGTCTGGCCTTTCAGGAATAGCCGACAGGGTGCCTGTGTCCCTGGCGGCACTGGCTCATGGCATCAGAAGCAGTTTCCTGACCTGCCAACCGAGGGAACACCAAGCACAACTTAGAAGATCAGCAAGGAAACCTCTGCCAGAGTGAGTGGGAGCCAACATGGCCCTCAGTGTAGCCCAGATCCCTGGAAATGGAAGCAGATGTGCAGAGCCACCCAACAGGGAGCCACTGGGCAGCTGCTTCCAAAGCACTCTGGCCCCAGAAGGTAAGGTGGTGAGGGAAGACTGTCAAGATCTTCCATAAGACAGGACTCTTGTGTTTTGTCCCTATCCAGACCCTGATCCCAATCTGGGGCTCCCCACTGCCATAGCAGAGCAGGGATCCTCCTCATGTCTCCAGGGCAGAGAGGTGTGCTTGTGGTCATCCACAGACCAAAGCACAGGCCAGGAGAGCTGTCAGAGTTTCTCATAAGACCTTGAAGGAACTAAGGTCCTTGTGGAGGTGTCCCAATAACAATGCAAAAGCTCAGCAAGCAACCCAAAACCAGAGCACAGACTGGGGAAATAAGTAAACAACAGAAAAAAAAGGAACCTGACCATAGACAATTAATTTGGTCCCATGGAGAATTAAAACATATATTCAAAAGATGACAAAATCCCAAGCTTCTGTGTCTAAAGCCTCCAAGAAATATAGGAGTTGAGCTCAGGCTATAATAGAGCTCAAAAAAGATTTTTAAAATCAAGTGAGGGAAGTAAAGGAAAAATTGGGAAGAGAAATTCAAGAGAATCTGGAGAAACATGAAAACTAAGTCAGCAACTTAGTCAAGGAGATTCAAAAAATGCTGAAGAAAAAAAGTTAAGAGGGGTGGCTAGGTGGCACAGTGAATAGAACACTGGCCTTGGAGTTAGGAGTACCTGGGTTCAAATCCGGCCTCAGACACTTAATAATTACCTAGCCGTGTGGCCTTGGGCAAGCCACTTAACCCCATTGCCTTGAAAAATCTAAAAAAAAAAAAGAGTAGTTTAGGTCAAATGGAAAAAAAAAACAGTCTAAAAAGTTAGTGAGGAGAAGAATACCTTAAAAAGCAGAATTGGCCACTTGGAAAAGGAGATAAGAAAGCTCTCTGAAGAAAACATCTCCCTCAAATGTATAATGGAGCTAATGGAAGCTGATGGCTTTGTGAGGACTCAAGAGACAATAATACAATACCAAAAGAATGAAAAACTAGAAGAAAATGTGAAATATCTCATTGAAACAGCAACAGATCTGGAAAAAAAGATCCAGAAGAGACAATTTAATAATTATTGGGCTACCTGAAAGTTATGATCAGGAAAAGAGCCTTGACTTCATTTTTAAAGAATTTCTCCTGGAAAATTGCCCTGGTATCCTAGAAGCAGAGGGTAAAATAGAAATTGAGAGAATCCACCAATCTCCTCCTGAAAGAGATCCAAATAAAATAACCCCCAGGAATATATTATAGCCAAGTTCCAGAACTTCCAAGTCAAAGAGAAAATATCACAAGCAGCCAGAACAAAACAATTCAAAAATCATGGTGCTACAGTCAGGATCACACAGTACTTAGCAGCATCCACATTAAGGGTTGTAAGGGGATAATAGATAGAGTATGTGGCCATGAGGAGTTCATCCTGAGAGTCATTGAGACCTGGGACAACAGGAATGTCCATACCAGAGTGCTCTGAACTCAGGAAGGAGCTCTGGCCCTTCTCTCTCTTTGTTCTCCTGCCTTTCATCCTTATCTTGTTGAATATTCTCAGGAAGGACCTTTTGTCCTTATCCCTCTGCCTTTCATCCTCATATTGTTCAACTGTCCCAGGAAGGAGTTCTGGTCCTTATCTCTCTACCTTTCATCTTTATCTTTTTGAAGATTCCACATTTTTCCAGGATACAGACCTTTTGTGGCATACCTGTTATACTTCCACAGGCCTGGAGATGAGGGATGCTGATACAAGGGGACTAGGCTTATATATACCCTTATTTCAACTATGTGAGTCAGAGATGTAGCATATACCTGCAATAAACTCCTTGCTTATCTCTCACTGGCTGACTTTCATTATTGAACATGTGGGACATGTCCGGCGGAGCTCCCCGAAGAGGAGAGTTTTAATTCATACATGAATTAAACTGAGACCTGGCTGCCCAGAGTGGACCGCAACAAAGGGTGTGTAGTGCTTGGAATATGATATTCTGGAAGGCAAAAGAGTTTGGAATGCAACCGAGAATCAACTACCCAGGAAAACTGAACATCCTCTTCCAGGGGAAAGGATGGACATTCAAGGAAATAGGGGACTTTCAAACATTCCTGAGCTGAACAGAAAGCTTGATCTTCAAGTACAGGATTCAGGTGAAGCATAGAGAGAGTGAATGAGAAGGATTAATTATGAGGGATTTAATGAGGTTGAACTACATGTATTCCTGAATGGAAAGATGATACTGATAATACTCGTGTGAACCTTCTCATTTATTAGAGCAGTTAGAGGGAACTTTTATAGTCAAGGCACAGGAACAAGCCAAATTTGAAGGTATAATAATTTGTAAAAATGGAGTCAATGAGTGAAAGGGAAATATACCGGGAGAAAGGGAAAAGAAAGGTGGAATAGACTAAGATATTACATAAGAGTCAAGAAATAGCTTTTTGCAATGGTATGGAAGCAGGGAAGGTGAGGGGGAATAAAGGAGCCTTTCTTATTGGAAATGGATCAGAGAGGAAACAACATACATACTTAATAGAGTATAGAAATCTAGAAGAAAAAGGAGAGAAAGGAGATAGGAGGAAGAGTACAGGGTGAGGGAAGGGGGGACGTAGGTGATAGAGGAGAGGATAGATCATAGGTGAGAATAGTCAGATATAACACATTTTCTTTTTTTACTTTTTGCAAGATGGGCTGGGTGGTTGCTGGGTCTCTGGGGTGGGATGTAGAACCAGGGCTGGTTCTCTGACCACTATGCCACATGGCTGCCCCACAGCACATTTCTGAAAAGGGACAGAGTGAAAATAAAATAAATGGCAGTGGAGAGGAATGGATGGAGGGAATTACAATCAGCAACAGCAATTGTGGAAAAGTATGGAAGTAACTTATCTGATGGACTTATGATAAAGAATGCTATCCACTCCAGAGTCAGAGCTTATGGTATTGGAACACAGACTGAAGGACATTTTTTTTCTCTTTCCTTCACTTTATTTCTCATGAGGTTTTTTAATTTTGTGTGTGGGGGGGTATTATGTTTACTTTTACAACAAGACTATTTTAGTAATGTTTAAATAAATTAAAATGTAAATTTAAAAATCATTTTTAAAAACTGTAGAAAAAAGAGCTTGACTGTTGTTGAATTTGTACCACTGGCTCTCCTGAACCTATGAGGAACCTAAAATGACTCTGTTTCTCATCCTAAAGGGATTATTTGAGAGGCTGTCAGTACAATAAAATCAAACTGTTTTATTGTAATACATAAATATATAAACTCTCTTACTGAATAATTAGAATGTAATTTTTCTTATCAACACATGAATTATCCCACTGTAATACTGTTTATTTTTTATGTATGGAGGCAACTTCAGTAGTAGGTAGAGTTATGGCTCGAGAATTCATAATCCCATTTTCTTTTGTCAGAGGGATTCCATAAATGAAGTCTAAGACTATGGTGAATTTATTAATCTAACATTTTTTAAAGAACATTAAAAAAGCATAAAATTAATAGGAATTTTCTTAATAAAAGATAGCAGAAGATCAATCTCATAATCATTTTTCTCCAGAAGGCAAACTGCTTTTCTAACAACTTAAAGTTTTTCACCCTACATTAGTTCTTATCCATTTTTTGAATCCTGAGCCCCTGGGCAGCATCTAGACTTTTTTTTTCCCCTGGATAATGTTTTTAAATGCATAAGATAAAATTCAGGGGATTACCAAGGACACTAATCACAATGAGAACAGATAGCAAAATAACAATAAAGAAAAATTCACAGATTCTAGGGTAAGAACTGCAAGTGTCTAACAGCCTACACAGCATTCTGCTTTGGAGTCCTGCAGAACTCCCCAGAGAAGAGGGAGACATGCGCCATCTCCTGTGCTCCTGGAAAAAGTTTGACCATGTAGCTATTCAGTGTTTATTTGTCTTTACATATTTTCATCTGATTATTAGAGCCATTGTGTGTATTCTCTTGGTTCTCTTCAGTTCAGTTGGCATCAGTTTGTCCAAGTTTTCACAGACTTCTTTGAATTTCTGCTATGTACTATTTCATCTATCATCATTTTTTAAAGTTATTCCTCAATTTTTTTTTCTAATTTGTGCCACTAAGAAACGTGTTGCTTTAATTATTCTGGCATATCTGAAAACAAAAGTTTTTAGAGCCACATTTTATGGATAAGGTGAATGATCAAACTGGATTCAGAACTAGAGTATTGATGAGAAAATTAGACCACTTCTTTGTGATGTCTTATGAAATGATGCTCAAAGTGATTCCTGAAAGAGGGAATCTCAGAACATTTTGAACAGTGACAGTTTTTTGGAGTAAACATGGCCTCTCAAGTGACTACCTTGAAGCTGTTACATATTTGAACACATCCTTTTTTAATATTTCAATCCTGGACACAGAATTGCTAATTTAAAAATCATTCACATTAATTTATAATTATTTTCTATAGACTGCAGTGAGCTTGGAATAGGTCACTTACAGATCTTAAACTCTGGTTTGGTTTGGTCTCTGGAATTGTAAAGCATAAACTGCCCCTTTCTGTACCAGCTGAGACAACTGGATATTTTCTGAAAGTGTTTATCCACTATTTGTGAGTGTTTATTTAGCATGGGTCACATCTTAAAAAGAGATTAGATTGAAAGTTTTTTACTCTTAGATTTATATTTAAGGGGAAATAATTTATAAATTTCTACACTGCAATTCTTCTCTGAAACTTGTTGTAAGAACTAGTTCTAGGAGTATCTAGCAAGTTAGAGGGGCCTTCAGTCTTGCTTCATTGATGGCTTGTTTTGGAGGCTCATGTGTAGAAGGGTGGCCATCAAGGACACATTTATATGGTCCCAGACTTGGGAAACCACCATTAAGAAAGAGTGGGTAGCAATTTTCATGAGTACCCACACTGGTAAAATCACGGGATGTAATTTGTAACCTGTGTTAAGTATTAAGGATATCTTCTGGGGATTATCAATTCCACTTTGGTACCAATTTCAGTCTTTTTTCTCTTTTTTGACAGATTAACTTGGGTAGATGTGTTACAGAATCTATTTTGGAAGAAAACTTTAAACAAAAAAAGATCATGATTCTCCAAACACCCAAGATGCCAGCTTCAAGTGAGGTTCATTGTTTAAGAGGATTTATAGGGGTGGCTAGGTGGTGTAGTGGATAAAGCACCAGCCCTGGAGTCAGGAGTACCTGGGTTCAAATCCTGTCTCAGACACTTAATAATGACCTAGCTGGGTGGCCTTGGGCAAGCCACTTAACTCTGTTTGCCTTGCAAAAACCTAAAAAAAAAGAGGGTTTATAAATTTAATTCTTTACATGAAGTGTATTTATGAATGCACGAAACATCACTGAGCTCTAGTCTATGACATTTTTGCCTAAAGCAGTAATATGAATTTATATTCCTTTGTAAAGAGGAAAGTCTCGGGCATTTAATTGCAAATTTGCACACATGTGCACACATATGTGTAATGTATGTACAGCATGCATGTGGATACTGATACTTGTTTATTCAGATATTGAATAAACAGTATGTGTAGGCACACATATATGCATGTGTATAGAGTACTTGTTTGTTTGGAGATACATAGAATCTAACTCTTTATTGAGTCATGTGTACATGTCTATATTCATGTGTAATATATAGAGCAGAAACAGGAGAACATTTGAACACATTATCAGCAACACTGTATGATGATCAACTATGATGAACTTAACTCCTCTCAGTAGTTAAACAAAGACAATTCTAAAACAGTGGTGATGAAAATGCCATACACATCCAGAGGAAAAACTTTGGGGTCTATAGACCAAAGCATAGTATTTTCATTTTTCAAAACTTGTTGTATGTATTTTTCTTTCTCATGTTTCTTTTCTCTTTCATTCTGATTCTTTTAACAACATGACTATAAGTAAATATGTTAAATATGATTGTACATAAGTAGCCTATATCAGATTACTGGCTGTCATGGGGAGGGGGGAGGTAGGTAAAAAAATGTGGACCTCAAAAGTTTGCAAAAGAATGAATATTGAGACCAATCTTTTTTTTTTTTTTAGGTTGTTGGGTTTTGTTTTTTTTTGGCAAGGCAATGGGGTTAAGTGGTTTGCCCAAGGTCACACAACTAGGTAATTATTAAGTGTCTGAGGTCAAATTTGAACTCAGGTATTCCTGACTCCAGGGCTGGTACTCTATCCCCTATGTCACCTAACCACCCCAAAACCAATCTTTACATGCATTTGAAAAACTAAAATAACATAAAAAAAAGAAAAAAGGGAAGAGGAATTTAGGGACACTTCTTTTTTAGATTATATTTAGTTTTTGTATAAAGGTATTTTGGGGTAAGGTATTTGTGAGAATTAAGTTTTCCTTAGGTTTTGAACTATTAGTTTAATTGAGATTTTGGTTTTTATATACAGTATTTCTGGAAGAATTTCTTGATGTAATTGTAGATTAAGATCTCTTATGTTTAAGAATGTTCTGACACAAGCTGTCAGTGAGATTTGTTTTTACTTTTCTGTGTTAAAAGTATTCAATATTTAATTGATTTGATATTTTTTCAATGGTTAGAACCTTGTACTGAATTTTAAGAGCCATTTTAACCTTGCTTTTATCCCATAAAATGTTTGTTATCCCATTGTAAATTTAAGTAATTTTTGTATTCCTTAATATTGAGACTTGGTTTGTCAAGAGGAATCATTGCCTTGTTTTGCTGTGTGAACTATGGGCAAATCATTTAACTTCTCTGGGTCTCTCCTAGTTTATAAAAATGAGAGGTTTGGACAACATGTCTACAGTGGCTCTTTCTTGCTCTAAAGCTTAATCCATGTTTCTTGGACCTTTGAGTGCCTTTTAAGAGTTTTCTAATGATCATATTTTGTATGTTTTTAAAGAGAAATTTAGAGTTTACCACTGGTGCCATATGACTGATGTTTTTCAGAGAGAAAGAAAAAAATGAGAGAGAGAAAGGGATAGAGACAAAGACACTGTGTGTGTGTGTGTGTGTGTGTGTGTGTGTGTGTGTGTACCTATATACATTCACCCCTTAATTCTCTGAACCTCTGTGTGTGTATGGATGTGTGTATGTGTTGTATATATATGTATGTTTGTTGTGTGTGTATGCAAATTAAAGTATCTATGAGATACCACCTCACACCTCTCAGACTGGCCAATATGACCAGAAAGGAAAATGATCAATGTTGGAAGGGATGTGGGGGAATCTGGGACACTAATTTATTGTTGGGGTTTAACCTTTCTGGAGAGCAATCTGGAATTATGCCCAAAGGGCAATAAAAATGTACATCTCCTTTAATCCAGCAATACCACTACTAGGTCTATACCCTGAAGAAATGATGCAAAAGGGTAAAAATGTCACTTGTACAAAAATATTCATAGCAGCCCTGTTTGTGGTGGCAAAGAATTGGAAATTGAGTGAATGTCCATCATTTGGGGAATGGCTGAACAAATTGTGGTGTATGTATGTTATGGAATACTATTGTGCTACTAGAAACCAAGAGGGATGGGAATTCAGGGAAGCCTGAAAAGACTTGCATGAACTGATGTTGAGTGAGATGAGTAGAACCAGAAGAACATTGTACACCCTAACAGCAACATGGGGGGTGATGATCAACTTTAATGGACTTTCTCATTCCATCAGTGCAACAATCAGGGACAATTTTAGGGTATCTGCAATGGAGAATACCATCTGTATCCAGAGAAAGAACTGTGGAGTTTGAACAAAAGACCATTCTATTACCTTCATTTTTTTTTAAAAAGTGTCTTATGAGCTATATAATTTTGCTATCTCTAACATTTTATTTTCTCCTCAAGGATATGATTTCTCTCTCAACACATTCAATTACAATCAGTAGATAGTATGGAAGTAATGTAAAGATTATCAGGGAAGGGATGGTGGTGGTGTAAAATTGTAAAATTCAAAACCTTACAAAAAACTACTATTGTATATAATTGGAAAACAAATAAAATATTAATAAAAATGAATTCTTACTTTGCTAAGATATTGAGTATAGTCATATAGTATCATAGAATGTTAGAGATTCCTTAGGGATTCTTTGGATTGTTCAACATCAAAATTTTCATCATACAGATGAAGAAACTGAGGGTCAGAGAAGGGACAGGATTTGCTCATGGTTTGTAGTTAGTTCTCTAGTTAGTCTAGTTTCTATAGACAGTTCTAAAAACAGTTTTATCATGAATTATAAACTGGTTTATTTTATTATAAGCAGAAAAATTATAGAGTATTCTTTACCTGAACAATATGATGTAGTATTGAAAAACAAAGAGTATGTACAGGCGATAGGGCTGAATATCAGCCAACAATTTAACAAGTCTTTTAAACTACTTAAGATTTTTATGTCAGTAAATGCCTCTAAAATTGCTATGGCTAATTATGCCTCATTTGCAAGGTAGGATGACCTTTCTATCACAGCCACTGGCTTTATTCATGATTTGTTGTTGTTCCTTTATGGGTGTTAATAAGTTGCTTTCTTATCACAAAAAAACCCAGCTGACTTGTGGCCCAAGTGTACTCTGGGAAGTAGTCAGTTGAAAGAATCCATTATTTCTTCTCAGGTATGTAAAATGAAAAAACAGGAAAGGATTCAATTGAAAATAAAATATGCTGATTTATGACTCATGTAGTATATCATACAATTATTATAAGAACTGTTTGAAAGCTTATACAGGAATTTAAGTCCTTGCCTCTAGTTTTATATTAAACACCAATTGAAACATATTCTTTTTTTGATTTATTGTGAAGGTTAGTCTAGAGACAAATTTTGATGGGGAAGCTAGGAGAATCCTTCTAGGGCATTCATTAGGAAGGAAAATTCAACTTGTGCTGTCCCTAGAGGACAGAGCTAAGAACAGTGGGCAGAAGTGGCAAAGGAGAATGTTTGGGTTTAAGGATATCCTGAAAAGTGGGATTGTGTAGATGAATGGCATGAGGTGAAATGGTAACTACAACTGATAGGCCCAGGCAACAGACTGGTAAAGTCCAGCGATGAAATTAAAGAGCCTCAATACTTTTGCTGATCCCCATTGTCTTTAATTCTCTCTCTCTCTCTCTCTCTCTCTTTGTGTGTGTGTGTGTGTGTGTGTGTGTGTGTGTGTGTGTGTGTGTGTGTGTGTGTGCTTAGAACATGGTATATCAGAATCTGGGAGAGGGCATTGTTATATGTATCTTATGGAACCCTAACAGGAATATGGGGGTGATGATCAACCTTAATGTACTTGCTCATTCCATCAGTGCAATAATCAGGGACAATTTTAGGGCATCTGTGATGGAGAGGCTTTATGATTAATTTTTTATAGATGAGAAACTGAGTCTGAGCTAGGTCTTTGGGAAGGTGGCAGTTAGGGCTTGGGGCATGAAGTAGTAGTTTGGATTTGACTGAGGAGTTGGTAGCCGATCAGAAAGATTTATTTCTGCAGCCAGGTCCCCGTATTCCCCTAGGAAGGATGATAGAAAGCTTAGAAAGACAGTGGCTATTGAAGGCATATAACCTCTGAAAATATGGTAAACTAGGATTGGCCAAGTATGTGCTAGGAGTCATAGTATTTATCTCTGGGTCTGCAGTGACCTCTTATGGAGGCCCAAGGACATTAGGCTTATTGAAGCAGAGCTGCTCTTTTTCTTCCTTTGCCAACCTAGCATGTCTCCCAATTGCCTGTTTTACCTTGGGACTCTTAGAATACCTCTCCTCTAATGATATTTGGCCTTAGGGACACTAACTTGTCCTGCAAATACTGGTGGAAACTGGAGTCTTGAGAAGGAGGAGGAAACTAGTACAGAGACCCTTAGGGTCTAGAGCTGGAAGAAAAGGTTATATTATTTATTAATTTTCTTAAATAATGATTATTATTTATATACATTATTCATATATTTATTTATATATAAACAATATATATAATATAAATATAATATATAAATAGATTTATACATTCATATATAATATTTATTTAATAATATTAATAAATAATAATTAATATTTATATATAATATATATTATATAGTCACCAACTCCAGTGACAACTGAGTTTAGCCTTGGCTATTCACCACTGCAGCTCTCAAGGGCAGAAAGAAGGTCCAATCTGGGCAAGAATTGTAGAAGAAAGAACATAAGACTGGGTGTAACTTTAGAAAAGTGAAGGTCAGAGCTAAGAAAGAACTGCAGAACAGAGAATATCCAAGCTGGATGAAACCTTAAAGTGATGGTCATAGTTGGGCAAGATATGTAGAACACAGAATGTCAGGGATGAGTTGAACCTTAGGAAAGAGAAGATCAGAGCTGAGAAGGGACCATAGATGATGAAATGTGGTCTTTGGGATGAATCTTGGAGTTAGTGAAGGTCAGAGCTGGGAAGGAACCATAGAACCTAAAATGGCAGAACTTAGAACATAGAATGTTAGCTCAGGAAGGGAAGGAAAGCAGTAACCTTTTATCTAGCACCTCCTTGGGGGCAGCTAGGTGGTACTGTATCCATAGCATGGAACTGGGAAAGACCCAAGTTCAAATCCAGTCTTGGATACTTACTGGCTGTGTGACCATGGGCAAGTCACTTTACCCTTTCTGCCTCAATTTCTTCATCTGTCAAATGAACTGGGGAAGGAAATGTTAAACTCCTCCAATATCTTTGTCACAGAAACACTAAAAAGGGGTATCAAAGAGGCAGGCACAGCTCAACAACAAAATAGTGCCCATTACACTAAGCATGTTTTTCCCCAAATATTTTCTCCTTTGATCTTCACAACAAGGTTGTTATTACTATCCCTATGTCACAGATGAGGAAATTGAGGCAAACAGAGTTGAAATGATTTGCCCAGGGTCACAAAGCTTGTAAGTGTCTGAAGCAAGATTTGAATTTGAAGAATCTTTCTGATTCTGGGCCAGCACGCTAACTACTGTACCACCATCTGGGAAGGATTTTAGGACAGGAAATGTCAGAACTAGGAAGGTTGTGGGAACCTAGGTCACATAGGATTGGTAGTCCACAGTCCTTTAGTCTAAAGCTTTCCTTTAAAAGAGGATCAAGGGGTGGCTAGGTGGTGCAATGGATAGAGCACCGGCCCTGAAATCAGGAGTCCCTGAGTTCAAATCTGGCCTCAGACACTTAATAATTACCTAGCTGTGTGGCCTTGGGCAAGCCACTCAACCCCATTGCCTTGCAAAAACTTAAAAAAAAAAAGAGGATCGATGTGAGATCCAAAAGAGAACAAGAGAACATATGGCTCTCCAGTTTAGTGACAGAGGTCAAGCCAGACCCCAGGTATCCCATCCAAGTCCGTGACCCTCTCTTTTCCCTCCTTGTCTCCTGCCAGGGACTAATCCTCCAAATATATGGCCTTGCTCATTCTGTGTTTCTCACATAATGTATTAAAAAATCTGTCCCCTACACACCCCAGATGCATATGTTATGAAAACAGAAATGAAACTTGCAAAAGGCCAAGGACTTGGAAGCGGCTGTGGTCAGCTGGGAGGGGTGGGCAGGGAAAGAGGAATGGACCAACTGATCCACCTCTGGAAGCTCCCATGCTCTCCTCATATTGCCTAGTCTAGGATCAAGCTGGTCAGTCGTGTCTCCATGACCCCACCCCCAGAACACAGCACCCCAGGCCCTTCTCTCCTCCACATTCTCTCCAAGTCTGTCCAAGTTCACAGGCACAAGTAGCTGAGGAGAGATCTGAGAGAAGATAGTACCCCATGTCACCCAGAAGTTCAGTGGCAACTTTGCCCCACTCTAAAAAACCATTCAGATGGGTTCTAAAGGAAGGTTGAATGTGGCATCTTTCAGGGAAGGATGCTGTTTCTAGTCCATCATCCACAGAGTTAGGGAGACTTTTTAGAACTTTTATGAATGGAAGGCTCTCTCTCTCTCTCTCTCTCTCTCTCTCTCTCTCTCTCTCTCTCTCTCTCTCTCTCTCTCTCTCTGCATCTCTCAGATAATCCACTAGGAGTTGTGGGCTGTGTTGTAGTATTCTCTTCCTCATTACCATACCTCCATTACTAACAGTATTGAACATTTAAAAAGTACTTTTTAGCTCTTCTTTTCTCTCTTAAAGCATGTCTACCTTAACGTGGGCAGGGTAAAATCATCATGTTCATTTTACAGATGCCAATACTGAGGCCAAGACCTGGCCAAAGTCACACATCTGAGCCAAGACATGGACCTTAGTCTTCTGAATCCTAACTAGGCCCCTCTCCTATGCATCCTTCTCTCTCCTTGGAATAGATTCCTTGTGCTATAACCTTCCTGTCCTTTTCTTTTTCAACCTCTCCTGCCTCAATGTCCTCTTGACTGTGTACTGGAGGGCAGGCATCATGTCTTTTCTTCCTCTTCTCTCTGCCATAGATGCAGACAGCCATGAGCACAGAAGTGCCTCAAAAATGTTTGACAAAAATGAAAGACAGGAAAGACAGCTGTGACTGGATTTTAAAGTCAAAGGCCCTGGGTTTGAATCTCAGTCATACCCCTTACTTGAGTAAGTTTGGGTGAGTCCTTTAGCCTCCTCAGGACTCAGTTCCCACTCTAAAAAAAGAGAGGGTTGAACTGGATGGTCTCTGGAACACACTCTAAATCCATGGCCTTATATGTGCCCTTAAGTCACTCTTTGCCTCAGTTTCTTCCTTTAAATGAGAGGACTGGGCTAAATGATCTCTGAGGTCCCTTTCAGCTCCAGATCTATGATCCCATGAATCTGTAATTTGAAGGGCTGTCAAATTAAAGAGAGGCACACTTTTTCTGCCTAGACACAGAAGATAGAACCAGGAGCCATGAAAACATCCAGAAGATTCCCTGGTAGTAAAGTGGGGATCTTCTAATGATTAAAACTAGTCCTAAGGGGAATGATATGACTTGGAGATAGTGAGGTCTCATTCTTGGAGGTCAATCTGTGAGTGATAAGCATAAATTTCAATTGTCTTTTTGATTAGAAAAATAAAGTTATTCAATGAGGTGCAATGAACCAAAGAATCCTTCCTAAAGATGACAAACTCAGAAAACAGAGGTCTTTGTAAATTCTGGGGAAAGAACAAGGGTATAGATTAATTCTTAGTTCACCACTTGTTTTCTGCAAATAGAAATGATTTGATTGTACTTGCTGTATGGCCTTCCCCCAGGTGGCATCATGAACTTAAAGTCTCTTAAAGTATCCCAAGCTTTCTTCCTTTTGGACAACATGGCCCCTTGGGGTGCCTTCATTGGTTCTAAGAGCCTAATGAGAGTGCAGGGTGCTTGAGGAGGGGGCTCATTGCCTGATGATTAACTGGCCTCTTAATGAAGTTTATCTGATTTTAATGAACTCTGTGTCTCATAGATTTAAATTTTTTAAAATACTTGGAAAAAACTACTATGTAACATGTTCCCTGTTTGTCATGAAGTGGTAATGAATGTGTTCCATCAGCTGACTGCCCTTTATATAATGATTTTCAGAAATAATTTTGCTTTTCTATTATAGACACATAAAATGTTTTTTTTCAATTCTATTTCACTAACAGAAATAAATCTTGCTGTGTTTAAGTTAGTACCTGAAGTGTGTTTTTTAGGTTTTTGCAAGGCAATGGGATTAAGTGGCTTGCCCAAGGCCACACAGCTAGGATAATCTCAGAAGTCTGCTTGTAATATTGATTTTTTGCTCCGGCTACTAGGTCTTGAATTCCACTCTCATACCTCCAGACTCAAAGGAACAATACAGACAAGAACTTGGGCTTCTCAGTTTCTCTACAGATGTAGACCTAGATTTTGGAGCTAATTCAAAATTGTAGAGTGCTTTGTGTTTTCCAGGGCAATTTCCACAAGTCTTAACACCTTTTACCTTCATAGTAGCTTGGTAGGGAGAGAGAGGACAGAAGTCTCTATTTTTTAGATTAGGAAGCTGACTTTTAGGCTATGATTTAACACTTGGCAGTTTCAGGATGAATGGCCACTTTTCTGGCTCCTGTTTCATTCTTCTTTCCACCTTATCATAATGTCTCTGACTTTCCCTCCTTGTGACCAGAAGTTATAATGTTTGATCCATTTTTTTTTACTCTGCAGTGAGACAATTATTTTATGTTTTTCAATTAAGAATGCTGACTCATTGTTAGCAAGACATAGGTTCTTAGATTCATAGAATGTTAGAGTTGAAATTATCCTTAAAGATCACATAGGACAATGATCCTCATTTTACAAGGGAGGAAACTGAGGTCAACAGCAGCTTAGTGATTTCCACAATTCTCATAGCTAGTCAATCACTGAGCCAGTATTAAAAACCAGGTCTCCTGTTTCCCAAGCTGATCTCCCAAGCCATCTTTATCTTGGCTATTATTTTTGTTCAGTTTTTCAATTGTATTAGACTTTGTCAAATACAAATCAGGTCCTATGGAGCTTATATAACATGTCAGGCCCTTCTATCTTCCACTATATCCCAATCTGTCCAAGCTCATGCTTATTGCTTTCTTGACATCTCATCCACTGCCCTCCCCTTCTCCTTTTTCCTTTCGTGTTTCCCAACATCAGGGTCTTTTCCAATGAGTCATGTCTTCTCATCATGGAGCCAAAGTATTTAAGCTTTAGCTTCAGTATTTGATCTTCCTATGAATTCCCTAAATTGATTGAAGTATTGACTGAGTTGACAATTCAAAAGCATTGATTCTGTGGTGCTCAGCTTTCCTTATAGTCCTACTCTCACTACCATACATTGCTACTGGGGGGAAAAACCATATTTCTGTGTTTTGTTGGCAAGGAAACATCTCTGATTTTCTTAGTATGCTGTTCAGATTTGCTTATAGCTTTCCATCTAAGGAGCAAGTGAGTGGCTTTTAATTTCATGACTGCAGTTGCTTGTGGCCAAGAATATCAATCTAACACTGCTTCCATTCTTCTCTCTCCATTTGTCAGGAAGTGACAGACCCAGTTGCCATGATCTTAGTTTGGTGGGGGTGCTGTTTTGGTTTGGTTTTTGCAAGGCAAGAATTTAAGATTAAGTGACTTGCCCAAGATCACACAATTAGGTAATTATGATGTTTCTGAGTCTGGATTTGAACTCAGGTCCTCCTGACTCCAGGGTTCTATCCACTGCGCCACCTAGCTGCCCCCTCTTAGTTTGTTTTTGATGTTAAGCTTCAAGCCAGCTTCTACACTCTCCTCTTTCACCTTCACCAAGAGACTTCTTCACTTTCTGCCACCGAAGTAGTAACATCTGCATATCTGAGATTCTTGGGAGTTCTTATGCCAGTTTTTCACTTATCCAGCCTAACATTTCATATGTTATATTCTGCATGTATGTTAAATAAATAACAATAACGATATAAACAACCCTTGTCCTATTTCTTTCCCAATCTTTAACCAATTGGTAATTCTGTATTCACTTTTAACTGTTGCTTTTTGATTCCCATAATAGATTCCTCAAGAGACAAGATGATCTGGTACTTCCATTTCTTTGAGGACTTCTCACAATTTGGTGTGATCCACACAGTCAAAGGCTTTAGAACAGTCAGTGAAGCAGAAATAGAGATTTTTCTGGAATTCCCTCTCCATAATCTAACAAATGTTGGTAGTTTGGTCTCTAGTTCCTCTGACTTTTTGAAAATCATCCTGTACTCCTGGTATCTTGCCTGTTATTTCAATTATCTTTTGATTTCCTTCTTTAGCATTCTACTTTCCTAAGATGATGAATATGACATCTATTTTTGGCTTATTTTTAGAAAGTGTTGTAGGTCTTCAAAGATCAACTTTGGCCTCTTTAGCATCAGGGTTTGGAGCACAGACTTGAATTACTGGGATTTGAACAGTTTGCCTTGGATTCAAATAGATAACATTCTGTCATTTTTGTGATTATATTCTAACAATTCCACTTTTCTTGCCCTTTTATTGATTCTTTTGGCTACTCCATTTCTTCTAATTTAAGAGATTCTTCTCCTTAGTAATATATATCACAATATACATTATGATAGCCTGAATTAAATTCACCCTTTCCTTCCATTTGTTCATTGACATGTAGTATGTTGATGTTTAAACTTTCCATCTCCAATTTGACCATATCCAGCTTACCTTTGTTCATAGATCTTACATTCCAAGTTCCTATGCAAATTGATCTTCATGGCACACAACTTTCATCACCAGACTTCGTTACCATCCTGCAGCTGAGCTTTCTTTTGGCTTTGGCCATTTCATTCCTTCTGGGGCTACCTATAATTGTCCTCTGCTCTTCCTCAGGAACATGTCAAACACCTTCTCACCTGAGGGGCTCTTCTAAAGTGTCATCTTTGATCATTTTCATACTATCCATGGGGTTTTCTTGGCAAAGATGATGGAGTAGCTTGGCATTTTCTTTTCCAATGGATCATAGTTTCATTAAGCCCCTCTGCCACAGCATGCAGGCCTAATAAGAATTATTTCTAAAAAATCTGACTGAATGGGAGAGCATTGGTTAGGTGCTAGCAGAAAGGTAACTTTGCAGGAGGTAAGACAGAGTTCTATTTGTGAAGTCCAGAAGTTGGGGAAGGGTTATTATTTGTTTTATATGTTTGTAGAGTCATCTGGGAGGAGAACTTGAGTAATGACAAAAAATGGAGTGATAAGACCCTCACAGGCTGATTGACTTAGAGCTGGAAGGAGCCTTAGAGACCATTTAATCCAAACTCCTCATTTTATAAATGGGGAAATTTGAGGCTTATAGAACTGAAATGAGTTGCATAACATCACTAAGTGACAGAGGTGGGGTTGGAGCCATCCCTTCCTAGTGGTATCTGAAGCTCTGGCACTATGATACATTAGATACACTAAGCCTCTGCAGAACATTGGATCAGGGGCCGCAAAGGCAGGGCAGAGAAAGGGGATCCAACATTTAGGTTAGAAGTCACAAACTTACCCTCAGAGAGACAAATTTTAAAACCCCAACAAAACTACTTTTGAGCATTTATGCAGGTAGGAGAGCCAAGGGCTTGATATCCACCCTCTTGTCTCTTCATTAGTTTCCCAGCCCCCATCCAACTTCTATGCCTGAGCATGGAAGAAGTCTGGGAAATCCCAGTGTCTTAGGAGGGGGAGAGTAGTGGTGGTGCTGAGCGTGGGACTGGAAGTGCTTGTTTAGGTTTTATTTCTGTGGAAAGGATATAGGCTCAGAGGATCCCAGATCTAGCGCTGGTAAGGGCCCGAGAGGCCAAATCACTCACTTTATAGATGAAGAACTTCAGGAAAAGAGAGATTGAGTGCCTTGTTCACAGTCACACAGGTGACAGGCAGAGGAACCAGGATTTGCTTCCCACCATACCACAATGTGACAACCTACTTTGCTTGTTTTTTTTAAATTTATTTTGAGTTTTACAATTCCCCCCCCCAATCTTCCTTCCCTCCCCTCTCCCCCACAGAAAGCAGTTTGTTAGTTTCACAATGTTTCCATGGTATACACTGATCTAAGTTGAATATGATTAGAGAGAAATTGTATCCTTAAGGAAGAAAATTAAAGTATAAGAGACAGCAAAATTATATAATAAGATAATGGGGTCCCCCCCCAAATTAAAGGTAATAGTCTTTGATCTTTGTTTGAACTCCACAATTCTTTCTCTGGATCCAGATGGTATTCTCCATCTCAGATACCCCAAAATTGTCCCCAGTTGTTGCACTGATAGAATGAATGAGTCCATCAAGGTTGATCATCACCCCCATGTTGTTGTTAGGGTATACAATGGTTTTCTGGTTCTGCTCATCTCACTCAGCATCAGTTCATACAAATCCCTCCAGGCTTCCCTGAATTCCCATCCCTCCTGGTTTCTTTTTTTTTGCAAGTGAACTTTAATTTATTATTACTATTATTACAATAATTTTGTTATGAGTAAATATAACCCCCGTTCCCCCCAAGAAAATTAGAAACCTCAAGAATAATGAGAGAGAGAGAGAGAGAATGTACTTCAGTCTATGATAACCTATTTTGAATTAAACTTTTGGAAAACCACTCTTCTGTGAGTAGAGCTAACACTCTCTAATGAGTTGGTCTTAAAACAGCATCTTGTTGGTTGCAGGATTGTTTTTTGGGGTTTTGGGGGATTTTTTGCAAGGCAAATGGGTTTAAGTGGCTTGCCCAAGGCCACACAGCTAGGTAATTATTAAGTGTCTGAGGTCGGATTTGAACTCAGGTCCTCCTGACTCCAGGGCTGGTGCTCTATCCACTGTGCCACCTAGCCACCCCCAGGGCTTTTTTATATGTATACAGCATTAGCACCATTATTGAGATGACAGTGAATCTGTACAGGTCCATGCAGAAACCCACCACCAAGACTTCAGTCAAAGCCTTTTGCAGACTTATTGAGCTTCTCCAGGAAGATTCCTGCATGATATAACTACATTCTATAATAACTGATGACTAGCTCAGGGATCTCTAATGATTTAACTCCTCAAGGGTTTTTGACTCTTCTTAAAGAAAGACCTGGAAGGAATTACACATGCAGATGGGCCTGGGAACCAACACATAAACAACAAAAGCCAACATCAAAGCCTTCATGTTGACACTGACTGACCTTAAACTTGAGTTTAAGTTACTGCACTTGTCCATGATATCCCTGTCCAAGGTACCATGTAACCTTTTGGTTCTCAAAAGTTCTTTTTTCTTGGAAGTTTAAGATATTTTTGGTTAGCTACAATATCCTTCTCATGCTTGCTATCATTTTCTAAGTTTAGCTTTGCAAAATCCTTGCAGATCCAGTGATCTCCAATGAGTTTTATTTGCTTTGTCTGGAATCCAGGCATACTGCCATGAAACCAGGTCTTGATCTTGGGTCTGAGCAGGAGGTCTCAGAGTGGCTGTCCTTCATTTTCTCTTAACAGGCATACAGAAAGGCCATTGGGATTTCAGGCCTTTTCTGCCTACAGTGGCTGAATCTTTGATTCAGTAGGAACATGTGATTTGAGGATGTGTCTTGGGTAGTTCTTGCCTTATAGGTCTATTCTTGAGGTCTTTTTCATTGATCTTCATCACCAATGGTTAGCTGTCCTTTTGAACTGGCTTACAGTGTGAGAAAGAAAATGAAAATTCTCTTACTTGTGTTTCTCAAGGTTTGTGAGTACAGTTTCAAAAGCAACTTTCTTCTTTCTTTCTTTCTTCCTTTCTTTCTTTCTTTCTTTCTTTCTTTCTTTCTTTCTTTCTTTTATTAATAGAAGAAACTCTATTATATTGCCTGGTCTTCTAAAAACAGGTAAAAAACTAACTGCTTTAATTACAAATAAAGGCAGAATAATATCCATTCTTTTTCAGATCTTTTCTTTAGAGGAAATGCAGTTATATAGGAAAATAAACTTGCATTTACAATATTACATTTAAGTTGAAATTTATGGTTAAAAGCTCATAATTAGTCCTGTTTCCTCCTACCCTTTAATAGTGGGAGAATTAGTAACCTTCCTTTAAACTGGTTCAGAAATAGATTTCATATGAATACTTACTGGCAAGCAATAGTCTATCCTAGACAAATTTCTAAATGACATTTGTCCACATGTATGACTGTATAAAAGATTAGTAAAAGAGATTCTTTTCAGTATTTAAGAATTTCAGAGTAATATCTTATGAGTAACAAATTACGAAAATATTGAAATACATCAGTGAGTCAGTGGCAAAGAATTATAATAATGCAGTCATTGGAGAGGGTTTTTTAACTTCTGGTTCTTAAAGGCCAGAGTATACATTTTCCAGAAGCAGTCTGGTTGGGGCTGATGCTATTTCACATGTAACCCAGCACCTTCAACATCAAGCTCTTCATTCTATTTCTGTGGACAAGGTATGTTGTTCAAAGTCATCTTCATCAAATTATGTTGACTTTAAGGGCGTTTGTAGGTCTTTGTCTTTGAACTTTTGTCTTACATATTAGAGCAGACTCATTGCTGTCCTCCCCGAAGTAAGACTACCCTGACTGGGTTTTAGTTTGAAATGTTAGGCCAAGCCTTTCCCTGAAAGTGGCACATGATATAATCATATGTTAATAGTCATCAGTTAAAAAGAAGACTTGCATTTGCAGGCAGTTTTGTGTAAGAGTATGTTTGATGTGTTGTCTGCTCATCCCAGAGCCTAGCAGACAATAATATGCAGAGATTCAGTGCAGGCCACTCTCAACCAATGTCCAAGGAACCTCAGACAATGTGTTTTACTTTGTCACAAGGAAGGACTCAGTCTTGTGGGAGACTTGAAACAAAGAGATGACAAAAGAAGACAATGGAATAGAAGAGAAAAGCACTGTTTCCATTATATAAATATTTCGTTTTCCAATTACATACAATGGTAGTGTGTTTGTATTGAAAGAGACCTTCAAAAGTAGAGTCTAGCTCTGGTATCTGTTTATAGTACATGAGATCATAGCTCTAAGGGACCATGAAATCCAAGTTTTATAAATGGAGAAACTAAAGCCCAGGGAAGTGAAGACTCATTGACCTAGAGCTGAAAGAGAATTCTGAAGTCATCCCCTCATTTTACAGATGAGGAAACTGAGGCCCAGGAAGGGGAACTGGACATCTATTTGTTAGTCTCTCACAACCATGAGTCTATAGACTAAGTTTTGGATGGGAAAGAGAATGATGTAAGGAAGGATGGTAGAGCCTATCCAAGGAGCTGTGCATTGGGATACTGAAGGGTGAGCTCTTGTGGCCCTAAGGTGGGATGGAAAGGGGGCCAGAGAGAGAATTTGAAGAGTTTAGACAGTGGGCTTTCTGGTGGAGTTGATTCCCAATCTATGATTTGAGCAAGGGGATCTTGGCTCTTCTCTGGTGGGTAGAAGAATGGGAGTGGACCTAATTGCAACTCTACCTTCACAGATCCTCCAGTCTTATGGTGGAAAGATGGGCATCTTCCTGGTCTTTTTGGCAAAGATAGGGTTGGGTTTGGGGAACTGGCTTACTCAGGAGGGAGGCAGGGAACTCATGCTCTGCTCAATGAGGGCAGATTAGAGCCCAATGTCCCTTCTAGAAGTCAAATATTTACTATATATGGAATATTTGGGGGAGATGGATACATAATTTAGTTAATTCATTATTCCTCCTCTCAACATGAATTTTAAAAAACAATTTATTTTTCCCACAATTACATGTTAAAATTACAATATGCATATATTAAGTGATAGGCACTGTGCTAGATCCAAGCACTACAAAGTCAAAGAATGAAACAATCCTTGCCCTCAAGAAGCTTCCATTCAATTGCTTTCCATTTCAGGGTGGGAACAGAGAATGGCACATCACTAAAGAAAATACACAATATTATAGGAAGTAGTACATTGGAGAAGAGCAAGGGAAGGAATAAATGTGATTGGAGGGACATCAGGGCAGATTTTCTGAAGGACACAGCCTTAGAATCAGGCTTGAAAAGATAGCTCTGGAAAGGCTGTATGGTATACTCTTTCATGACCCCCATTTGGGGTTTTCTTGGCAGAGATACTGGAGTGGTTTACCATTTCCTTCTCTAGTTCACTTTATGGCTGAGGAAACTAAGGCAAACAGAGTGAAGTGACTTGCCTAGGGTCACATGAGTATCTGAGGTCAGATTTATACTCAAGTCCTCCTGACTCCAGCATTGTAATTCTCCCCACTACACCACCTAGCTATCCCTAGGGCTAGACTGAGCTATCCCTTGGGTGGAAGAAATTTCCTCTTCTAGTTCCAAAGATAGTTCCTATCCCTTTAAATAATGCTTGAGAGTTCAGTAAGCAGGGATAGAAATAAGTTGTTGAGCTGTGAGGGCATTGCTGGCATGGGGAATAGGTGGGGTGAGAAACGTAGCATAGATACAACAAGAAATTTTATTTAACTGGAACTCAAGAGTGCAAGAAATAGAGTGAAAATAAGGGAGAGAATCTGAATGACTGATCAAGGGGACTGAAATTAACTTTAGAAGGTATAGCCTGGGAAGTCAGATTAGGCTGCATGTAGGCAGGAGGGAACCATTGCAGGCTTCTGAGTGGAAGAGGAGAGCAACCTGGCCAGGTCTAGCTGATAACATGTTCTAACAGGTGAAAGTTCCGTGACAGAAAAACCTGTAACCCAGGTAGTGGGGGGAGGGGGAAAGAGTTTACATAGCTACTGCTTATGTTTTGGAGAAGGGTGAGAGTAGACATTGAGTGGAGAGTCATCATCCTGTCTTACAATTGAAAAGATGAGATTAGACCGAATTGAGCAGAAGGAAGGCTGCTCCATTGAACAGGCAGAATCCAAATGGACCTCCAGTCTGTACCTTTTGCCCCTCTTAGAAATAGTGAATGAATGTGCAGAACATTCAAGGAGCCAAATAGAAAAGTGGAGATAGTGGTCAGGACTTCACCATAGCTCAAGACTGCACCATAGCTTTTGAATTTGTCAACTGGGTGCTGGGTGGTGAACTTGGGGTGGGAAGGGGTGGGTGATTGGGAGGATGAATGGTTGCTCTTGAATTCCCTATGCTTTAGGCACCACTTATATGGGCTCTTACCATCAGCCCTGTAGACAATTATGCAGAAATCTAGGACTGGAAGATATATGGCCTGTCTCCTCCTTAGCCATGCCAACTTTCATCATAGATATCTATTTGTTCTGTTCTATCCATCTGAAGGAGCCATTAAGAGTCAGGACGACCTAGAGTTTAGTCCCAAGCTCATAGAAGTCTTCACAACAGTGGATAAGTCACTTGATTTTCCTCAAATATAGAATGGGAAGGAGGGAGGGACTAAATGGCCTCAGATCTTACAGGTCTAGACATATGAACCTATAATTCCATGAGTAGGATCCTTCCTGCCCAAGGTCAAGTGCTGTAATTTGTTCTCAGCTTTGGTTTCTTCCTTTGTCTAATGCAGGGGTGAAACTAGATGGCTTCTAAGGTCCCTTCCACTTTGAAATCTAGGAGCCTTTGGGTTGAGGTGGGGAGTAGTGAAGAGAGCCCTGGACTTGGGCTGGGAAGACAGAAGTTAGAATTCTGTCTAGATTTGTGCCCTTAGGCAAATCCCTTACCTTCATTGGCTTTGGGTCTCATATTCCTTATCTGTAAAATGAGGGGCTGAGGGTGGGTGGTCAGGGGTGGGACTCGGCCTCCCTAGAGGTCTCTGCCAACTTTCCATCTAGGCTCCTAGAATCCTAGCCCCGGCTCTGGTTGTGTGACCTTGGGATCCTTCCAACATCCTTAAATACAGAAGGAGGAGATTGGATTAGGTAAGCCCTAAGGCATTTCTTGTCTCTAACATCCTCTGATTACATATACTCCTTTCAACCTTGTTTCTTCTGCCATACCCTACTAGATCCCACTAGATCTGGGCCTGGATTAGATCCATCTGTCCTGGAGGGGAGAAGGGAGAAGGGAGGGCAAAGTCCTAGGGGGAGTAATTAGTGTCCTTTCATTCCCCTGCCAGGAATGAGGAGAAAGGAAAAGAGTGAAGGTCTGACCAAGGACTCAGTGAATCTCTGGAGAAGGCAGTGGTCACCAGTAATAGCTCAGGGATGTTATTATTGAGCATCTCCTTGGCCAGATGTGAGCAGGTACTGAGGTGGGGTGGGGGGCAGATGGCTGCCTGTTGGCTGGGGAATGAGGCTTCTTGATGCCCAGCTCAGGAAGGAGAAAGGGATCAGTTCAGTCCTTTGGTGACCATGCTTCCAGGAGGACAGAGATGTCAGGGACCTCTGTGAAATGCTGTCAGTTACTCAGTGGCAGTGTCTGTTCTGTTTCTGTTTTTCCCTTATGGAAATCTGGTGCTAGGAGGCAACAAATCTTGGCCATTTTCCCTCCATTGTCCACTGTGGGGATCTTAGTAGTTGGATTCTCCTGGGGATATGAGACTCAGTTGTTTTGGGCTGTGGGAATCTTTCTTGTTGTGGGGGTCCTTAAAACATAGTATGTCAGAGCTAGGAGAGATCTTAGAACAGAGAATGCCAGGACTAGAAAAATGTTTGTCCTTCATTTCTGAAGAAAATCATGATATCAGGGAGCAATGCTATGACAAGCACATGAATTGAATTTGAATGAGGGGGATACTGTACTAAAGTCACCAGCCTCACTTTCTCCCCCCCCCCCCCGAGTCATTTAGCCCCAGTGGCTAGATATGAAACAGGACAACTGAGGACCTTGGATGTGAGGGAATCCAGCTAGAGTGACTTGTCCAAGGTTACACAACTAATAAGTGGCAAGTGTCTGAGGCTGGATTTGAACTCCTGTCCTGAACCCTAGGCCAGTGCTCTAACTTGGGGAAGGGCATTGTTAGAATGTAATTTTTTAATAGAAAAACTGAGTCTGAGCTGGATTTTTAGGAAGTTGATGGTTAGGGCTTGGGGCATGGGATGGTGGTTTGGATTTGAGATGGTTAACAGATCAGAAAGATTTATTTCTGGAGCTGGACCACCCTTACCCTGAATACATTGAATATTGAAGGCATATGGCCTCTTTTTCTCTGCAAGTATGGCAAATTAAGATTGACCAGGTATGTGCTAAGAGTCCTAGCATTTGTCTCTGGGTCTGCAGTGGCGTCTAATGGAGGCACAAAGGACAATGGGCTTCCTGAAGCAGAGCTGCTCTTTCCCTTCTGCCAGCCTGTCATGTTTCCCAATTAACTTAACTCCTAGCCCCTATGGACTCCCAGAGCACTTCTTCTCTACTGAAATTTGGCCTTATGGACATAGTCTGTCCTGCAGAAATGCAGGTGGAAACTGGAGTGTTGAGGAGGAGGAGAAAACAGGTATAGAAGCTTTTAGGGTCTAAGCTGGAAGAAATGACATTTTAAGAGTTCAAACTTTTACACAAGAGGAAACAAAGACCCAGATGTTTGTAAAGTATGTCATACTTTAATAGACATCTCTGATGATCCTTTTCCACCTTTCCTAGTAAAGCAAAGCCCTTTACTCATAGTAACAGCTGAAATAATAGCTATCATTCAGTCATCAAGCATGTTACTAAGCTCCCTCTGAGGATCCAGTTCTGTCCTAAGGCTTGGAAAAAAAGCCAAAGAAAGTCTAGCCCAGTTGGGAAGGCAAGAAACAAGACACATAAAGCAAAATTGTCCGTATTAAGGTATTAAAAATGTGTGATGCATCCTCTTCTGTCCCCTTCTATCCTCTTCTGTCCTCTTCTGTCCCCCTCTGCCCCCTTCTATTCTCTTCTGTCCCCTTCTGCCCCCTTCTATCCTCTTCAGTCCCCTTCTATTAACTTCTGTTCCCTTCTGTCCTCTTCTGTCCCCTTCTATCCTCTTCTGTCTTCTTCTGTCCCCTTCTGCCCTCTTCTATCCTCTTCTGTCCCCTTCTATCCTCTTCTGTCATCTTCTGTCCCCCTCTGTCCCCTTCTGTCCCCTTCTGCCCCTTCTATTCTCTTCTGTTCCTTTCTGTCCTCTTCTGTCCCCTTCTATCCTCTTCTGTCCCCTTCTATCCTCTTCTGTCCCCTTCTGTCCCCTTCTATTCTCTTCTGTCCCCTTCTGCCCCCTTCTATCCTCTTCAGTCCCCTTCTATTCTCTTCTGTTCCCTTCTGTCCTCTTCTGTCCCCTTCTATCCTCTTCTGTCCTCTTCTGTCCCCTTCTTCCCTCTTCTGTCTTCTTCTGTTCCCTTCTATCCTCTTCTGTCCCCTTCTATCCTCTTCTGTCCTCTTCTGTCCCCCTCTGCCCCCTTCTATTCTCTTCTGTCCCCTGTTGCCCCCTTCTATCCTCTTCAGTCCCCTTCTATTCTCTTCTGTATCCATCTGTCCTCTTCTGTAACCTTCTATCCTCTTCTGTCCCCTTCTATCCTCTTCTGTCCCTTTCTGTCCTCTTCTGTCCCTTTCTGTCCCTTTCTGTCCCCTTCTGTCCTCTTCTGTCCTCTTCTGTCCCCCTCTGCCCCTTCTGTTCTCTTTTGTCCCCTTCTTCCCCTTTCTATCCTCTTCAGTCCCTTTCTATTCTCTTCTGTCCCCTTCTATCCTCTTCTGTCCCTTTCTGTCCTCTTCTGTCCCTTTCTGTCCTCTTCTGTCCCCTTCTGTCCTCTTCTGTCCTCTTCTGCCCCCTCTGCCCCTTCTGTTCTCTTTTGTCCCCTTCTGCCCCTTTCTATCCTCTTCAGTCCCTTTCTATTCTCTTCTGTTCCCTTCTGTCCTCTTCTGTCCCCTTCTATCCTCTTCTGTCCTCTTCTGTCCCCTTCTGCCCTCTTCTGTCCTCTTCTGTCCCCTTCTATCCTCTTCTGTCCCCTTCTATCCTCTTCTGTCCCCTTCTATCCTCGCCAATCCCTTTCTATTCTCTTCTGTTCCCTTCTGTCCTCTTCTGTCCCCTTCTATCCTCTTCTGTCCCCTTCTATCCTCTTCTGTCCTCTTCTGTCCCCTTCTGTCCTCTTCTGTCCTCTTCTGTCCCCCTCTGCCCCTTCTATTCTCTTTTGTCCCCTTCTGCCCCTTCTATCCTCTTCAGTCCCTTTCTATTCTCTTCTGTTCCCTTCTGTCCTCTTCTGTCCCCTTCTATCCTCTTCTGTCCTCTTCTGTCCCCTTCTGCCCTCTTCTGTCCTCTTCTGTCCCCTTCTATCCTCTTCTGTCCCCTTCTATCCTCTTCTGTCCCCTTCTATCCTCTTCTGTCCCCTTCTGCCCCTTTCTATTCTCTTCTGTTCCCTTCTGTCCTCTTCTGTTCCTTTCTGCCCTCTTCTGTCCTCTTCTGTCCCCTTCTGCCCTCTTCTGTCCTCTTCTGTCCCCTTCTATCCTCTTCTGTCCTTCTATCCTCTTCTGTCCCCCTCTGTCCCCTCCTATCTTTTTCAGTCCCCTTCTATTCTCTTCTGTTCCCTTCTGTCCTCTTCTGTCCCCTTCTGTCCTCTTCTGTCCCCTTCTGTCCTCTTCTGTCCCCTTCTGTCCCTTTCTGTCCCCTTCTGTCCCCTTCTGTCCCCTTCTATCCTCTTCTGCCCCTTCTTCCCTCTTCTGTCCCCTTCTGTCCTCTTCTGTCCCTTTCTGTCCCCTTCTGTCCCCTTCTATCCTCTTCTGCCCCTTCTTCCTTTTTCTGTCCCCTTCTGTCCCCTTCTGTCCCTTTCTGTCCCCTTCTGTCCCCTTCTATCCTCTTCTGCCCCTTCTTCCCTCTTCTGTCCTCTTCTGTCCTCTTCTCTCTCTCTCTTCCCTTCCTTCTCTTAGGGGACCCAGAGATGGTGTGCTGATCTCAGCTTTTCCTTCTCTTAGGGGACCCAGAGATGGTGTGCTGATCTCAGCCTTTCCTTCTCTTAGGGGACCCCCAGAGATGGTGTGCTGATCTCAGCCTTTCCTTCTCTTAGGGGACCCAGAGATGGTGTGCTGATCTCAGCCTTTCCTTCTCTTAGGGGACCCCCAGAGATGGTGTGCTGATCTCAGCCTTTCCTTCTCTTAGGGGACCCAGAGATGGTGTGCTGATCTCAGCCTTTCCTTCTCTTAGGGGACCCCCAGAGATGGTGTGCTGATCTCAGCCTTTCCTTCTCTTAGGGGACCCAGAGATGGTGTGCTGATCTCAGCCTTTCCTTCTCTTAGGGGACCCCCAGAGATGGTGTGCTGATCTCAGCCTTTCCTTCTCTTAGGGGACCCAGAGATGGTGTGCTGATCTCAGCCTTTCCTTCTCTTAGGGGACCCAGAGATGGTGTGATGATCTCAGCCTTTCCTTCTCTTAGGGGACCCCCAGAGATGGTGTGCTGATCTCAGCCTTTCCTTCTCTTAGGGGACCCAGAGATGGTGTGCTGATCTCAGCCTTTCCTTCTCTTAGGGGACCCAGAGATGGTGTGCTGATCCCAGCCTTTCCTTCTCTTAGGGGACCCCCAGAGATGGTGTGCTGATCTCAGCCTTTCCTTCTCTTAGGGGACCCAGAGATGGTGTGCTGATCTCAGCCTTTCCTTCTCTTAGGGGACCCAGAGATGGTGTGCTGATCTCAGCCTTTCCTTCTCTTAGGGGACCCCCAGAGATGGTGTGCTGATCTCAGCCTTTCCTTCTCTTAGGGGACCTAGAGATGGTGTTTTGATCTCAGCCTTTCCTTCTCTTAGGGAACCCAGAGATGGTGTGCTGATCTCAGCCTTTCCTTCTCTTAGGGGACCCAGAGATGGTGTGCTGATCTCAGCCTTTCCTTCTCTTAGGGAACCCAGAGATGGTGTGCTGATCTTCCATCTTTGTACTCTTTATGTATACCTAACTGCCTTGCTGTTTTCATTGTGATGCTCCTGGCATCCTGATGGCCTTGCCATTATTTAATAAGCAGAGGAGATGAGGTCATGATGATGATGGTGGTTGTGCTGTGTGTGTATACACATACATACACATTTTTATGTCATTGTATGGTCATCAAGTTATAATAATGTGTGACTTTGGTCTACATGAAATTATGTGTATTTTTGCATTGTTGTGCACATGGATTTGTCACTGTGTGTGTTTGTGTGAGTGTGAGGGTGTAACTTAATGCTAGGGTGTATGTCCATGTCTGTGTGGGAGGGTTGGTCTTTGTGGGAATGTGCTTTTTTTATATGTGTGTTTTGGGGCATCTCTAGGCATTTCTGAACATTTGTGTCTAGGTTGTGGATGTGCTCAGTCCTTTTTTGACTGTGTCCTTGAGTGGAGATGATGACATAGAAATAGAGTTGAGCTGGCAGTTGGGCTGAAGGCTAGAGGGTGGGGAGTGCTCTCTCTGCTTTCTGGGGCTGCTCCCCTGGGCTGGCACCTGGAGGGGTGGAAGTCCAAACCCCTGAAATGCTGGGCTTCAGGGGCATGTGGGAATAGAAGAGTCCCTAAGAAAGAAGGAAAAAGGAAGAACATAGTGTTTTGGTGACTTCAGTTTTTTAACCAGAATATTAAAATAATCAGGGGGTGAGGTAAGATGTGCAAATGGATAATTTAATAAGACTTAGAACCAGAGAGGACTTCAGGGGCCATGCAGCCCAACCTCTTTCCTCTGCAGAGAAAGAAACAGGCTCAGAGAGGTTTAGTAATTTGCCCTAAGTCACATAGCTTAGATGTAGCACAGTTAGACTTTGAACTGGGTTCTCAGACTCTAAATGAAGTTCTCTTTCCAGCATCCTATTTTGCCTCCAGGTTCCAGGGTTAGGCATCCCAGGGTTCCCTTCAGCTAGTTGCCCCAGAGTCTTGCTGGAGAGAACTGGAGTCTAGGAGCTAGGGTCATACTTGATATCAAAGCCAGAGCCTCAATGGCAACCAGCCTGAGGATTCACACATAACATCCTGTGTAATTCTTCTTGGGTTTGATCTTGGGGGCAAAGTCCTTGGCATTACTGGCTTCCTCATCATCATTGGCAGTAGCAGTATAGCAGTCAGTCTTTCTCTGTCTTTCTCTTTCTTCCCCTTTCCTTCCCTCCTCCCCCCTTCCCCCACCTCCTCTTTCTTTGTCTCCCCATCTTCCCTCCCTCTCCTCTCTTGTCCCCTTCCCACCTGTCTCCTTTTCTCTTTCTGTCTCTTCTTTCCTCCTTTCCTCCCCCATCTACTTGTCTGTCTCACTCCTTTCCTTCTCTCTCTCCCCCCTCCCTTTTTCTCTCCTGCTCCATCTCCAGCCTAAGGCATCCTTGGGGATTCCCTCTCCCCTGGGCTCTGAGTCTCCAGTAAGGGGAATGTTGGATATCTCTGTCTGCTTGGAGCAATGGAACTCAACCTCACGTTACTAGGCCTGGTATCCTCCACTGTCTGGGCTGATTCATAGAGCCCAATGAAGGCAAGACTGGGAAGCCAGGGTCACAGAATCATGTGATCACAGGACTTGAAGCTGGAGGACAGAGCCCAGAGTCCGAGCCAGAGGACCTGGCTTCAAATCCTGCCCCTTCCTTCCTTCTGTCTAGTATATGTGGTTCGAACCCTTTCAGTTTTAAAGTGAAGGAGGATGGCTAGACTCATGCTTTGTGAGATTCTTTGGCTCTAAATTGATTATCCTAAGAATAGCTCCTATTTTCATAGAGACTTTTCCATCTCATTTGTTCCTCATAACAACACAGTCAGGTGAGTGTGTTTGTTACCCTCATTCTACAGATGGGGAAACTAAGACTGAAGAAGTTGTCTCTTGCCCAGTGTTATATAATTATTAAGTATCTGAGGTCGGGTTCAAATCCACGATTTCCTTACTCGGAGTCCAGCTCACTATCCTCTAGGCTGACCTCCTTCCTTGTTTATTATGATTATGATTTAGAAGGAAACTGAGCTCCAAAAAGAGACAGGGACCTAGCAGGGTCAGTCAGCTAGACCTTAAGTGGCAGGGAAAGTATTCATCCCCCGGTTTAAAAGAACCTCAGAGGCAATCAAGTCCAATTCCCTCATTTTACTGGGAAACTGAGGCCCACAGAATAACTTAAAGGTAATAAGCATCACAGTCAGGTTTTGAACTCAGTTCCTTGGACTCTAGAGTCAGTATTCTTTTCCACATATCACAGACATCCTTTGGTGCTCCTATCACAGCCCAACATTAGAGATTTAGTGGTAGAACACCAAAAGTCTTGATTTATCCCCATATCTTTGTCTTTCCTATATGAATTCTGAATGGGAAGACTCAGAGGGGGCAGGGGATGGGGTTGAAAACTAGTGCAAACCCTAACTGTGTGACTGTGGGTAAGTCATTTCCCCTCATTTCCCCTCCTCTGAGAATTAGTTTCCACAGCTACCCCCTGCCTCTTTTAGAGGTTTGTGACCAGGAGAAAGCTCTTTACAAGCCCTGAGACATTTGGGATATGGGATTTCTGGGCACCCACCCCTTTTGACCCACTGTTTTCCCTTCTACTGGTTAGTGAGCAGCCCAAATTTCACCACAGCTGACCCTTAGGAACTCTTGGAGACCAGGCCAAGCTGAGCATCTTGATGACAATGGGAAGTGCCCACAGGCTTTCCTACCCTCATCACAAATACTTAGCTCTGATGATTTTTAGCTGGGAGCCTCTGTCATGTCACCACTCTGAACTTCAGTTGACTTCTCTGTAAAATGGGACAAGGATACTTAATGGGGGTTTTGGAAGAAAAGCATTTTGAAACATTTCAACGGCTCCAATCAGAGGGTCCTATCTCTAGAGGTGTGTGAGACCTCCTTTATTTTATACAAGAGGAAACAGAAACCCCAGGAGGCTGTCACTTGCCTAAAGTCACATGAATAATGGGCATCAAAAGTGGGATCTGAATTTTTGACTGTGCTCTGTAGGGCCTGAACTTGGACCCCTACTACTGATGTGACCTTGGCCAATCTGTAAGATGAGTAGAGTTGTTCATAATTCAGCAGTTTCAAACTTCATTGGAAACAGATTCCTTCTGGTTGACTTAGAAAGCCACAAATTCTCATCATTCATGTTGTGTTGATTTATTTGTTTTGTTGTTGTTGTGGTTGTTAAACATTTCCCAGTTACATTTTAATCAGATTCTGGCTACACGCAAGAGTTTGGAGTCTCACTTTAGGGTCCTCAGGCCTTGAGTTTGGTCTATATGAGCTTCAAGGTCCTGTCTAGCTATAAATCTCATGGTACAGTGGGTTGGCTGATCCCTCTTAAACCCCAAACTAATAGAATTTAGGATCCTCTGAAGTCTGAGAAAGTCACCTGAATTAGTTGTCCAGGGAAGTTGGAACCCAGATTGGTAGGTTGGGATTAAGCATCTCTGGTGCTGAGCCAGGGTGGATTTTCTTCATGGGGATTAGTGGGGAGAACTGTCTCATTGGCCTGTAGGAAAAGCCTGGGTCCCCTTGGTGTCTTCTATTCCAAGCCTGGCTGAGAATCTTTGAGACAGCTGGCACCTGGGCACTCAGTGCCACAGAGGGTTAAGGGGCATCTTTAGACTTGGATGTACAAACAGCTCATAGAATTTAGAGTTGAAGAGAACTTCAGAAATCAACTTTTTCAACATCCTCATGTTATAAATGGGGAAACTAAGGATCAAGATCAAGGAACTGAGGATGAGAGCTCTAAAGTGGAAGGGACCTCAGTGACTATCAAGTTCACCTCCTTTTTTACAGATGAAATTGAGGCCCAGGGAGGGAAATGAGTTGTACAAGATCATGGCAAGGAGTAACAGGTAGGATTTGAACCCAGACCTCTCCCCCTAAAGCTATATTTGTGTACAAAATTGCAGACACACAAGTATTGATGTAACAGGAACAACAAGGTATCATTCACTGATATATAGACATTCAGTTGTGTATTGCAGTAGTCACAGAAGTGTGCACACATGGTCAGAGACTCCAGAATAGACACAGCTAGAAAATAAAAATGTCCATGGACACGGTACCATGTACCGGTGCATACAAATTTCCTCAAAGTTTTGTTTTCAAAGAGATGCAGGTATAAGCTTACAGGTAGAATACACTATTTATGCAGACAGGTAGAGAAACATGGACACATGCAGAATGTATATGCATTCACACACACAGGCAGTTGCATCTTTGCAACCCAAGGAGCTGGGCTTTTAAATATTGCTTCGCATAGTTACAGGATCATAGGTCTAGAGTCAACCTAGACACCTTAGGTAATGAATGACAGAGAGCATTCTAACTTTCAACTCATACCTCTAAAATGGGTGATATTTCATTCTTTTGAAAATTAAACCTAGAAAAAAAGAAAATCAAGCATGTTTCTTAACTAATAATTAACATTTTCCTTTTATCTTCTTCTCTCAGAGGGCAGAGGGATAGTAAAACAAAACCCTTCTAACAAATAATTATAGTCAAGCAAACCACAAAAATTCCACATCAGCCATGTATGAACACATGATCCATATTCTGAATCTTGAGAAGCTCACTTCTCTGTTGGGATGTGGGGATTATACTTCATGAGTCCTTTGGGAGACAGGACTGTTACTATTATGATCAAAGTTCTGAAGACTTTCCAAATTTTCTTTTACAGTTTTGTTATTGTAGAACTTGTTCTCCTGGCTCTGCTCACTTCCCTCTGCATCAATCCATACGAATCTTCCCAGGTTTCTCTGAAGCCATTCATCCTTTCTCGAAGCAGAATTGCTGACATTTGGGTAGCTTTTTTTTCTGCTGGACCTATTGGGTAAGCCATTACCTTCTCTGTTTACTCAACTATAAAATGGGTCTAATTCCATCTTTTCTATGGAAAACAGTGGGCAAACTTCAGTTAGTACTGCACAGACATATGCAACAGGGTCTCTATATCCCACTTCCTGGGATTCATTTTGCCTTTCTCTCTTTTCTTTTGGGGCTCTAGCCCAATTTCCCTAATACTGCTAGATTCTGTCAGAGAAATCTGAATTCTAATCCCATCTTTGTAATACAAGGAATGTCCCAACTTTGATGGGCCTTAGCCTACTCATCTGCAAGATGGGAGAGTTGGACTTGACCTTGAAGGTTTCTTCTAACTCAAAATCTGAGAGGCTTTGACCTTCCCTTAATGTCCATCTTCCCTTTCTTCTCTCAGTGTTTCTCATTGCTTCCTCCTGTCTGGCTACCCTCATCCATCTCTCAGGTTCCTGGACTCTTGACTCTGCCTCCCCTCCAAGAGGTTCTCTTATTGCCTTTTTCCATCTCCCTCTCTCCTCAGCCCTTGGAGTCTCTGTTAGTTGATCACAGGCATTGACATGTCCTCTGACACACTGAAGTTCACCAAGCTCTACAATTAGTACAAAAATTGCTATGATGCTCATTTTACAGATGAGGAAACAGAGGTGACATGACCATAGTCATATAGTGATTAGTATCAGAGGTTGAACTAGAACTCAAATCTCCTGGCTCCAAGCCTAGTCCTATCTAGTACTGAATTTTTTTTTTAATTCTAGCTACATGCAAAAGCAGGTTTCAACATTTACTCCCAAAATTCTGAACTCCCAGTTCTCTCCCTTCCCCCCACTCTATTCTCCCCACTAAGAAAGCAAGCCACTTGATACAGTTTAAAAATATGCATCCATGAAATACATCACTACAATAAGTCATGTTGCAGAAGTAAACATAACCCCCTCATACACAGACACATAAAGAGAAATCTCAAAAACAAAATGAAGGAAAAAATGTGCTTCAGTCTGTATTCAGACACCATCAGCTCCCTCCTGGGATGGATGGCATTTTCTATCACAAGTGCATCAGGAATTGCTTTAATATTTTTTCCCATAGTTGCTATTGCTAGCTGTATTTCCCTCCATCCTATTCCTCCCACCTCTATTTATTCTATTTTCTTTCTCCTTTCACCCTTTCTTCAACAGTGTGTTTCATTTGAGTACCCTCTCCTGCCATCTTCCCTGTCTTCTATCACCTACACCCCATTTCCTGCCCCCATCCCCCTTTCTCCCCATTCCTTTCCTATTTTCCTCTAGGGTACATAGATTTCTATACCCAAATGTCTTTCCTCTCTCTCTTAGTTAAATAAGAGATAGTGACAGCTGGTGGGATTTGCTCAGGATCCCACAGACACAGGGGTAGAGTCAGAATTTGAACCTAGGTCCCCTCAAGAACCAGCTTCCACTGCATGACCAGAATCTGATCACGAAATCCCATGTGCAGCTGATTGGAATTTGAATTCAGGTCTCTTGACTCTGATTCTTTAACTCTTTCATCTCCTTTCAAAGAGAAAAATGCTTAACCCAGAGGAGTCAATCTAATGGTGGAGTTTCAGGTAGTATGAGACAGAAGATGAATAACCAAAAAGATAGCTCTAGACCTTGGGAGGTTGCAAATGAATGAGGGAGATAAGAAAATGAATTACATTTTGTACCGTATGACAGTGGGCATGAAGGAGCTATCATGGGAGAGTGGGGACAAGATTCTGAGGGGCAAAGCTGAGCAGTAAGTGCCTCCAGATAGAGGCCTCTCAACATGCCCAGGACAGTAGGAGATGAGGCCCAGCTTGGCCAGGCTGTGGATTTTACAGCATCCTAGGTTTGGATCATCTAATACATACTCTTATCTTATAGAGAAGGAAACTGAGGTCCAAGTTGGAAGTAAGAGGTGAAGAGAATTTGAACTCAGGTCCTCCAACTCCCAAACCAGTTCTTGCCTTACGAAGGCTCACGAAGGGGAGTTGAGTGTCCACTGGTGCTTGTGTCACTCTCCTCTCCCCTCAGCCTGAGAGCTAGTTTTACCCTCCTCTGAACTCCCTGAGCACCTGGGGAGTCCATTCTATTTGTAACCTGCAGATGGATGACTTGTCCTAGCCTCCCAAATTCTGCTTCTCCTAAGCCCTCTCTGAGACCCTGCTTTTGCCGGCTTCTTCTGCCTGGCTTACCAACCCATCTGCTCTGCCCAGCCCTCTGCCAGGCCCAGGTTTCTCTTCCAGTCCCATCTACTTTGTCCTTTGCTCTATTCTGATCAAATTCTCCAGCCCTGAACTTTGGGTGAACTGTTCATTCTAATATCTGACATGAGGTGAAGTATGTCTTTGCTCCTTCGCTGGAGCAAAAGGGGGAGGAGAGGATCCCAGGAATTTTAAAGTTAAAATAAAGATAGCTTGTTTTCCATTCAGTTGGATTTCCCCAAACTCTTAGGTTCAATGTGGGGTGTGTTGGAGGATGAGTGTAAGAATGGCACGGCAAGTGATCCTAGGTCAGAGTCCTCAGTGGAGAACTGGGAAGGACCTCAGAGGCTTCATATTAAAAATGAAGAAGCAGAGGCCCAGAGATGACGAGGGATTTGCCCAAGATCAAACAGGTGCTAATTATCAGAACAAGAGTTTGAACCCAAATTCAACTGACTCAACATCCTGCCCCTTCTACCGTGTTGCCTCCTTACATTCTTATATTCTTAGTAGAGGATGGTTTTTGAATTCTTGTCACATGAGGAGTCTCATGAGGGGAAAGCACCCAAGACCACAAGAACTTACCTTTGGTGGCCACATTATGATTTTGATGATCCTTGATTTTTTCACCCCAAATAACTGGCTCATCATGTCATCTCCTCCATCTGGTCCTTAAGAAATTGATCATTTGTACCCAAGTGCCAAGCTTTATTTATATTTATCTTTATTAAGTTTGATTCTCTTAGACTTGGCTCAATATCTAGATCCTGTTTCCCCCATCCAGTGCATTTTTTTTCCTGTTCATTCTTGTGTTTTTTGCAACCTTTAATACTTCTCCTTGGTGACTCCTGAAATTGTCCCAAAGTGGAAATGGGCCTCATTACTTAAGGTCTATAAGCAGAAACTGGAGATCAGTTGACAAAGGTATGATTCCTTTCATTTCAAGTCCATTTTATATTTATTAAGCCATCAGGCAAAGTCTGGAAGAGCATCAGGGTCAAGTTGGGGTTCGAATGAATAGAATGTCAGAGATAGAAGAATCTGGAGAGCGGGATTTGATCCCTAAAGAACGTTTGCAGATATAAATTTTAATACTATAAATTAGACCACTTAATCCAATCCTGACTTATTATATTATATTATATTATATTATATTATATTATATTATATTATATTATATTATATTATATTATATTATATTATATTATATTATATTATATTATATTATATGTAAGGAAACTGAGGTCAACAAAGAAGTAATGAGGTCCCCAAGGTCAGGCAGACTTGAAACTTCTTTTCCCCCTACCTTCCCAAAATCACACCTCATATGTAGCAGAGACAGGATTTTTGAACTCTTGCCATTACTGTATGTCACATCTCTTCCAGAAAGGGAGGGGATCTGGCTCTCTTTTATCACTACAGCTGGTCCCTCCATGGACTCTTTAGTTTTTTGACTCAGGTAAGAACCTCAGAAGAACAGCCCAGAAAAAAAGGATGCCAGCTTTTTGCTACAGTGGTGGGAGTGAAAGAACATAGAATCACGAGGACCCCAGGCTCCAGCTAAATAGATTAAAATGAGTCTGGAACAGAAGTGGGAGGGCCAGGAGGTAGCATCCTGTTGGAACTGGGAGACCACATGAGGCTGGAGTGCAGAATCTGGAACACCAGACCTTAAGGGTAGGGCTTCCTAAGGTTCTCCCAGAGCTGGAGTAGGTGGACAGCTGCCTTGGCCTGAGAGAGGCCAAGGGAAGGTCCCTCTGGAGCAGGGCAAGATGCTGGCTGGGACTGAGAAACAAAAACTGATTTCTCCAGGAATCACTGAAAAAATTATCTAGGTTGAGGAGGAAAACAACTTAAGACTGAGCAGAAGCGTTGATTACCCAGATGGAAGTGGGCAAAATGGGGAACACCTGAGTCACAGGACCTGGGTTCAGATTCTGATTCTGCCACTGAGACCCTCTGTGCCCTTAGGTCATTTCCCTTCCCTGGGAGGTTGTTCAAGGTGGCCTCTAAAGGAACCCTTCAGATTCAGATTTAGAAGCCTGGATGACTTGTATTGGCTTGACACATCATCTAATAAGTCCTTAATAAATGTCTACTAAATTCCTTCTTTTCTCCCTCCCTTCCTTCCTTGGTCCTTCCTTGCCTGCAGGAAAGAAGAAGCAAAGGAAGAAAATGAAGAAGGGGAGGAAAGGGGAGAGGAGGTGAGTGCAGGGGAGGATTGGCTGTACAAAGATGATGGTGATGGTGATGGGGGAATTTCTGTTAAAGAGAACAAGAAGTTGGAGAATTTGGCTGGAACCTAAAATATAGGATAGAAGGGAATGTGTTCTCAGCCAAGTCTATTCAATAGCTTCTTTTATGCTCCTGTTGACCTGAGAAGGAGAATGACTTGTCCAGGGTCACACAGATTCTGATTTTACACCATTAATCCCTCCAGACCATTGGGAGAGGAAAGAAAAAATAGAGGAAGCTCTGAGGATTCAAAAACTCTTGACCATAGACTTTCTCCATTCAGCCTTTTCCTAGTTTCCATTCCCTTATGGGGTCTTAGAGAAGGCCAAAGAGAAAAAAGAAAAGGTTCCACTCCTTCCAGGTGACCCATGGCCCAGGGGATCCTGTTCTATAGGAGGCTCTGACTCTGAGCTCCCATGGCCCTGGACTCACCTTGTTGAGGGGGGGGTGCTGTAAGCCTCCCACCAAAAGAGAGGGGACCAGGTTTCTCTGTCTCTGGCCCGTCACTCCCATTCTGGAGAATCTTGAAGATTTCTGGAGAAATCTCGAAAGCCAGACTTGTCAGATGACCTCCCTAGATTTGTTTCCTCCTCTGTAAAATGGGCCCAGAGACCAGATGAGATAACCTTGAAAGCCCTTCCCAGCTGTAGATCGGGATGCTGGCATCGTCTCACCAGGACAGAGCCTGGGTCTTCCCATCCAGCCCCTTAAAAACCTGGGGGCCTTTCCAGGCAGGGAGGACTTGAGGAAGATCTGTGGAATACAGGAATGAATGGATAGAGGCTAAAGAAAGGTCTGCCGTGTTATCCTCTCTGATTCTCTCGACCCCGCTATGGGGTTTGTGCTGATTGTCCCCGTTTTACAGATGAAGAGATGGAGGTGGAGAGTGTACCCCGAGGCACCCAGCTGGCAGGATTGGAACTTGGGTCTTTGTGCCTTCGAGTCTGAGTTTCTGACCCGTTGCTGGCAGGGGAGGTGGGGCAAGCCTGCCCGAACCCTGGGGAAAGAGGGTATGCTCCCCAGAACCCCCAGGAAACAGTAAAAATGGCAGCTGAGCAGGATGGGAAGGTGCTCATAGCAGCCCAGAAGAGCCTTTTTTCTTTTTTTTGAAGCTTTCACAGGAACTGCACACCAGCGAGGAAGGAAGGAGACCCTTGCACACATGCAAATGAATGGCCTCAATTGGGGCTTCACTTTACACATGCTAACAAGTTCATAAAGTGTTGTTTCCTGGAGGTTTAATGCTCTTTCATTTTTGCTACTCAAGAAGAGAATGTGGATTTCACCGTTTCCCAGAAAAAAAAAATGTGTTTTCTGTTCCTCTAGTAAGTCTCAAGATTTAAGAATGTAGAGTTGGGGTCTTAGGGCGGGAATGGTAGTTGAGAGGTGAAAGGTAAAAAGGTGACCCCTGCGTCAAAAAGGAGGCTGGTGCTCTAAAATGGAAGTGAATGCAAAGCTGTGGGTTGAAGGCCTCGGGGCTGGTGCTCAGGGGGCCGGGGCCCTGGGGGGCTGGACTCCACCGCCTGCGCACCCTGGGCTCTTCCCGCCTTCTCGTCTTCTCTTGGCTTCTTGAGCCCAGCCAGGCCAGCCCTGAGCTGGGCCCGCGGGAGACCCGGATGGAGCAGGCGCCCCCGGGCCGAAAGAGGCAGGAAAGAGGGCGCCCAGGAAGGATCAGCCCTTAATCAGTCCGCAAGTGGCCAAGCTCCCCCTGCCCTGCAGCCCCAGCTACGGCCAGAGGTCTGGAGGCTGTTGGCACCGGCCCACGGATCTCTCTGGATGCGCCAAGGCCGTCCAGGGCAACGTCCTCCTTTGGCAGAGGCCCCGGATTGATGGAGCCATTTGGGAGACACAGACCGGAGCTGCTGGGCCTCCTGGAGGACAAAGAGCCGGGCCTGGGCCACCCCACATGGAGCTCGGCGCCTCCGGGCTTCTCCCCAGACTCGGCCCTGCCCGGCGGTTGCTGCGGCCCCCATAGTTAAAGAATTGCATTTATGGAGGACATTAAGATTAGTAAAGGGGCTTTTCTTCACCAGGAAGGGTGGAAAAGACCATCAGAGACATCTACTAAGCCTTGCCTACTTCAAACAACCTGGGCCTGTTTCCTCTTGGGTAAAGGAAGAACCTGGACTCTTAAATGCCTTTTGTTCCAGCTCTAGAACCCTAAGGGCCTCTGTACCCGTTTCCTTTTCCCCCCCAGACCCCAGTTTCCACCAGGATTTCTGCAGGACAGCTGGTGTCCCTAAGGCCAAAGATCAGCAGAGGAGGGTGCTCTGGGAGGCCATGGGGTTAAGCAGCCTATTGTCTCATGCCCCAAATCCTGACTACCTTCCCAAAGATCCAGCTCTGACTCAGTTTCTCCATTTGCAGAAAAAGGATTAATCATGTCCTGTAAGGCCCCTCCCAGGTCTGACATTTTTTGTTCACCCCCTCCAGCTCTGATATTTCTTGTTGTAAGGTCTTTTCCAGTCCTGGCATTCTCTGCTCTAAGACTTCCTCTAGCTCTGACATACTATGTTCTAAGGGCCCTCCAACAGGAAAGATTGCAGCAGCCCAAAACATCTGAGTCCCGTATCCCCAACTGCGAAGATTCCCCCCATCACTGATTAAAGGTAAACTATCCTGCCATAACCACAGTGGACACTGAAGGGAAGAATGGCCAAGAGTTGTTACTACCTTAGCACTAGATTTCCATGAGGGAAAAACAGAAACGGGACACTGCCACTGAGTCACTGACATCTCTGCCCCTCCTGGAAGCATGGTCGCCAAAGGACTGAACTGACCCCTTTCTCCTTCCTGAGCTGGGCATCAGAAGCCCCATTCCTGAACCAACAGGCAGCCATCTGTGCAGGCCATCCCCCACCCCCACCCCAGTACCTGCTCACGTCTGGTCAAGGAGATGCGCAATGCTAATGAGCTGTCACTGGTAACCACTGCCTTCAGAGATCCACTGAGTCCTTGGTCAGACCTTCACTCTTGTCCTTTCTCCTCCTTCCTGGCAGGGGAGTGAAAGGACACTAGTTACTCCCCCTAGGACTTTGCCTCCCCTTCTCCCTTCTCCCCCACCCCAGTACAGATGGCTCTAATCCAGGCCCAGATCTAGTGGCATCTAGTAAGGAATGACAGAAACAAGGGTGAAAGGAGTATATGTAATCAGAGGATCTTGGATGGGGATTATCTAATCCAGTCTCCTTCTTCTACTATACGGATGTTGGAAAGGATCCAGAGCCGGGCTAGGATTCTAGGAGCCTAGATGGAAAGTTGGCAGAGACCTCTAGGAGGCCCAAGTCCCACCCCTAACCACCCACCCTCAGCCCCTCATTTTACAGATAAGGAATATGAGACCCAAAGCCAATGAAGGTAAGGAATTTGCCTAAGGGCACAAATCTAGACAGAATTCTAACTCCTGTCTTCCCAGCCCAAGTCCAGTGCTCTCTTCACTACTCCCCACCTCAACCCAAAGGCTCCTAGATTTCAAAGTGGAAGGGACCTTAGAAGCCATCTAGTTTCACCCCTGCATTAGACAAAGGAAGAAACCAAAGCTGAGAACAAATTACAGCACTTGACCTTGGGCAGGAAGGATCCTACTTATGGAATTATAGGTTCATATGTCTAAACCTGTAAGATCTGAGGCCATTTAGTCCCTTCCTCCTTCCCATTCTATATTTGAGGAAACTGATGCCCAGGGACATCAAGTGACTTGTCCTCTGTTGTGAAGATTTCTATGAGTTTGGGATTAAACTCCAGGTCTTCCTGACTCCTTCAGATGGATAGAGCAGAACAGATAGATGATATCTATGATGAAAGTTGGTAAGACTAAGGAGGAGATGGGTCATATACTGAATCAGAAAGGGAGTAACTAACAAGCTGTTGTAATAAGACATTGGATTGAAGTAAACTTTCTACATGATTCTTTTTTTAAAAACCTTAAGCAGGGGCTGCTAGGTGGCGCAGTGTATAGAGCACCAGCCCTGGAGTCAGGAGTACCTGGTTTCAAATCCAGCCTCAGGCACTTAATAATTACCTAGCTGTGTGGCCTTGGGCAAGCCACTTAACCCCATTTGCCTTGAAAAAGACCTAAAAAAAAACCTTAAGCAATTATCTCTAAAATTAAACACATTTATTGACTCTCCTAAAGTGTGAGTTCTGCTGCTGGTGAGGCCCAACAGCCCTTTCTGGTCCAGTTATGGTGTGGAGTCATTTGTTTGTTCTGGCTATTTGTCACTAGCTTCTTTTCCTCTAGTAATCTGCATGTACACTGTCTATATATCCTTTCTTGGCTTGACCTTATCACATAACAGCCTTTGTACTTTATAATCCCTTGTGTTCTTCCCCTTGTCAGACACAGTGATATTCCATTACAGGGAGATCCCTTGGTTTATAAGGTTTCTCACCAACTTAGGGCAGTTAGATTTCTAGGTCTTTTACACTTAAAAAGAAATAAAGATGTTCCTAAAATAAGAACATCTCTGAAATGATAGCCTTTTTGTTTTGATTTGAAGGTGACACTTCTGGGAAAATGTGAGATGTCCAGGGAGGGAATACCTGGGTCCAAGGTAAAGATCCTCTTTGGGACCTTGGTGGCTGTGCTTCATCTTCCAGGATGCACCTGTGGTGGAGGTGAGCAACTCTGATTCTGAAGAACAAGGTTCAGGAGAGAGTTCTGGATCTGAGGATGAAAGCAGCATCGCTGGAGAGGTCTCCAAGGAGAATGAAGCTTCCTCAACTGAGAGGAAGAAGAGGCAAGAGAGAAGTTTTGGATAATTGATTGAAGCCTCCCATCTCTGACCACATGTGTGCCTGCTCATGGATTCTGTGTGACAGATTTGTGTCCATTTCATGGAATATCTGCCATGCTCTATTACTGCTTAGCTATTACATATATACAGTTAGGTCTTCCAGGGTAGAACAAAGAGTAATGAGGGAATGGAAGTGCAAGCATTGTGTATGTGCAGCATCTTGCATTACAGGATAGGGGGGTATGTTAGGGAGGAGATGATAAGGCACAGCTGTGTCTGGTGCCCTTGGTCAGCGGGGCAGAATGACCAGCTCCCAAGGACTCCAGCTCACCTTATCTCTTAGGGTGGCTTGCCAGCTCCTGAGACTAGAACAACTGATATTGAGTGGGAAGTCCTAGTGTCTTATTTTGCAGCTGAGGAAGTCAAGGTCTGGTGAGGTGGCGTGGCAGACTATAGACCCTACTCCTCCTGCCGTCTTTCAGAGCAGGCTCCATGATATCATGTTCTGGCTTGGATAGACATTCAGGCATCCTTTGGTCACCTAACTTTCTAACCTCCAAGGCGTCTTCAATTTCTCTCCCTCATATCCAGATCCTTAACAAGGCTGGAGGATTCTCCTTCCACAACCTATCTTGATCCTACATCCATCTCTTCTATCAAGACCACCCCCTGGTGCAGACCCTTGTTCCTCCCTAAATTGTTCTCTGTTGGGCTTCCTAGTTGGGCTCCCTGCTTTCAGTCTGGCTTTCTTAAAATAGTCAGCTCTCTTTCTATTGCACAAATGGGATTGTGTCACTCCCCCCACTCAAAAATCTTTCATGGTTCTCTAGTGCTTCCAACAAAGATTCTTAACCTAGGGCTCCTAAACTTGTTTTTTTTTGGGGGGGTTGGGGTTTTTTTTGTTTGTTTTTGCAAGGCAATGGGGTTAAGTGACTTGCCCAAGATCACACAACTAGGTAATTATTAAGTGTCTGAGGCTGGATTTGAACGCAGGTACTCCTGACTCCAGGGCTGGTGCTCTGTCCACTGTGCCACCTAGCTGCCCCTTGGAGGAATTCTTTAGAACTCTGGTGACCTAATATTCCAGAATGACTGCCTTTTTTTTTTTTTTCTGGTACTCACAGAGAGCCTCTTTGCCTGGAGGGGAGAACATTAATGAGTGACAATGCATACCGACTTATTATCAGATGAGTACTCAGAACTTCTGTATATCAGTTGTTAAAAAAAAAAAAGACAGTGGGAGGTGGAGGCAGAAGGCCTTCTTCAAGAGCTTCTCCAGGACAGTTTTAAACCTAGATGCTTTTTCTTCCTTTCCCCTCTTCATCTTTAACTTCAGGCTGTTTAAATAAAGAATGGGGATCTCTTTAGCAAGTTATAGTCTATGGCAAGAGTTCTTCACTTTTTTGATGTTCTGGGCCCCTTTGGTGTTTAGTTTGGTGAAGTCTTACTCCTCAATCACATTTTTAAGTGCACAGAATAAAATACAGAAGATGACAAAGGCAATCAGTTATTCTGAAATAGTTAACAAAATATTAAAAAAGGTCAAGGCTCCCAAGTTAAGGCTGTTTTCCTTAAAAGTCAGGAAATCCAATGAGATTGGCATCATGGGATAATTGATTTAGAGCTAGAAAAGACTAGAAGCCATTAAATCCAATTAACTTCTGGGAACTAATTAACTATTGCCCTTTTACAGAATAGAAGTTAAGATACTCGTTTCTTACAAATAAACCTGATTATAAAGTACTCAAAGGATTTTAGAGGAGTAAATAAGCTTCACTAACCTGGGGAATCTTTACTGGACCATGGGTGACAGCAGCATCCTCAGAGTCCATTTACCTGGTATGTTAAGGGTCTTCAAAAAAAGAAATGTTTCCTTCATCTACCCAATGGAACATAGAACAAGTGATCCATGGTTGAAATTGCAGAGTGTTAAGAAAGAATGAATGTAAATTATACTGAAGAATCATTTAATGGCATCTACTGAAAATCCATACTCAGGGAAGTGTAGCCATCCCAATAAAATATGGATATGTGTTTTAGTTAAGCCCCAAATGACTTCAGTTTAAGCTTGTCCTTTGTGGAGAGCACACTGGAGAAAATGTACCTCCTGCTTTGTGAACCAAGTTTGGGACACCATGACCTGCCAGTCTGGTTCATAGAGATTCTGTTGACCCTGTCACATTCCACATAGCAACCAACATTTACTCCTGGTGCCTGGCCATTGCCCATGACCATCCTTCCTTTTTTTCCCCCACTTTTCCCATAAGGTGATTTATTCAATGCAAAAGATCTAAAGGGCAATTGAGGATCAACTAAAAAAATTTCCACTCTTCTCATCTCTAAAACAGGTACAGTCTTTTCCTCTTAAAGTTTACCTTGGGCTTCAAAAAGTCAATTGCCATTTCAGAATACCTTTTAATATGTGATTTTTCAACAGTGCTTCCTTGGTTGGTGCAAAAGCCCTTAGAAATGGCTCTAAATTTTCTCAAAACAGACTAGAGTCTTCTATGACAGGGTAAGCAAAGGATCATGAGTACAAATACAACCTTACCCAAGACTTTGCCGAAACCCGATTGTTTCATACCACCAAATGGGGTTGCCACATCAGTCTTGCTGTAGGTATCAATGAAGATTGTTCCCACTTCTAGATTTTCACTCACAGGCATAGCTTTGTTTATATTTCTTGTGAAAACCCCTGAAGTCTGGTCATCCCCTGTATTATTTTCTTGTTATAACACTATTGATATCCCTGTAAGTTTTTTTAATCATTTTATTAAAATTATACACATTTGACTTCATTCTCTTAATGTTTTCTGCAAGCTGTTTCACACAGGATAAAACAGTAAATTATTTTGTAAATAAAATTTACTACAAACCACTCTTCCTCCCTCCTGCTATGGTTATAAGATGTTGGAGGGATAGGGATTGTACCTGAGATTCCATTGATCTAGGGAGCAGGTTGGCAACTGGGCTACAACTTCCATTCTTAGAAAGCTACATGGGATATACTAAAGGCTTAAAGGACTTGCCAGGGGCTATGTGTTGGGGTAGGAGTTGGGACTTCTACCCAGATCAATTCCCATGCATTCCATGTCATTGAACATTTAATAAGACTATCAATGGTATCTATCATTTAATAAAACACGTCACTCACAACAACTCTGTGAAGAAGAATCCTTCTTATTGCTCCTCTCTAGGAAATGTCTACTTCTGACAAAATGACCTCATCACTTTCCTTGGGAAAAATCAGATCATCTCTGCCTCTAAGGACCTAGATGGGATGAGATATCTTTTTGAAAGAGGGACTGTTTGAAGAAGAGAGAGAGGTCAATTATGGAAAGGATCATAAGGCAAAAAAAAGTTCATAGCAGAATCACACATGAGCTGGGTTTTGGAGGAAGGGTAATATTTAAATAGTAAGATTACTCTAAGCAGGAGATGTACCTACCCAAAAGAACAGCAATTTCAAATGGCAGATTGAATTCACAGAAAGGTTCATAATTGAGTTGGGCTGAAATGCAGAATAGAAAAGAGGAAGTAGAATATGATAAGATAGCCAAAGTTCAACAGGGTCCAATTTATGGAGAGCTTTGAATATCAGGTTATGGAGTTTGTATCTTACTCAATAAGCCATGGAAAGTTCCCTGAAGGTTTTAGAACAGGAGGAGCACATCAGTGGTAGAAAAGAGGGTCCAAAGTTAGATAAACACAGTGAGGGGGTGCCATAGTGCAGAGAGCACCAGGTCTGGAGACAGGAAGACTCAAATTCAAACAGCCTCAGGCTGGATGACCCTTCACCCTGTTTGCCTCTGTTTCCTTTTCTGTACAATAGACTGGAGAAGGAAAGGTCAAACCACTTTAGGATCTTTGCCTAGAAAACCCCCTAATGGGGTCACAAAGAGTTGGACATGACTAAAATTGGGTAAACAACAACAACAGAGATAGAGAAACTCATCAGAATATTAGAAGAGTCCAGAGGACTTGAACTAGCAGTAGTAGTGCTAAGGAGAATACAACTACAGGAGAGAATGCAGAGACTGGGTCACCCAGAACTCAAAAACTGGTTGGATGTGGGAGGTAAAGGAAAAGAGAGAACTAGATGGTAACTGGGAGATTGGTGATTGAGCAGCAAGTTGGGGGCAGACTTTGACTAGTTTTAAACACAGTGTGTGTGAGGGGATGACAAGACAACTTAGCAGGGCAACCAGCTGACCATTGTATATGTTGGTCAACCAAGCCTCTGAAGGGGAGAGGGAGCAATGAGAAGAAAGAAAAGGCCACATTGGAACACAGTCACATTCAGAAGGTGGGAGAAGAAAGAGGAGATGGGCAAGGAGGCAGAGAAAAAACAAAGAGGTGGGAAAAGCAAGGAGTCCAAGGGCAAGAGGGGTCAGTAATAGCAAACACTGCCAAAAGACCAAGGAGAATGAAAACTGAAGAAAGGACCTGGAATCTGGTGATAAGTCATTACTGATTTTGGGAAGAGCAATCATAGAAGAGTGGTGAGACTAGACACTAGGGAGAGAGAAGAAAGTAGACTTATTGTTTCCTGGGAGACTGGCAGTAAAAGAGAGGCAATGATGATTTGAAGAAGGCAGTGAGATCAAGACTAGGCTTGGGAAACTGAGTGAAACCTGAGCATATCTGAAATCAGAGGAGGAAAAGCCAATAAATGAAAGATAGGATACATAAGAGAAAGGATAAGTGACAGGAAGATATGGAATCAAGGCATAGCTCTGGCTTGGAGAAGGACCAACTCATCTTCTTGGAAGAAAGGGAAAGAAGAGATTCAGGCAGGTAAAGACAGAGCTTCTGGGATATGGGGGAGGAGGCTAGGTGAGGGAGCTCACATCAGCTATTCTATATCTGTTCAGTAGAGGAGGAGGTACAGTGGTCTGGTGAAAAAAGAGAGGGGGAATGGAAGTGACATTGGGGTGGAATTTTACAGAGAACAGAAAGTCTGGAATAGTTGATGTGGTAAAGCTAATGGGGAGATGATGAATAAACATGTCCCTGAAGCAGTCAGGGTCTAGTGGAGGTCAGAAGCCCTAAGTTTATGCTTGATATATCATCATGGTTTGATTTCCTCCAACAGCCCTCAGTAAATCAAAGCCACTGTCATACTTGGTAGCAGAACCTATGCCACATAAATTACTATGCATGAATGCTATGACTGTAGCTGCTGGCTACTTGAGTTTGGTTCTGCCTATAAGGAATCTTAAGTCAGACTCATGAAAACAAGGGTGGAAATTAAACAAAAATTTATTAAAAAGGTTACAAGACATAGGAAGGACTAGGGAGAGAGAAAGAGAGAGAGAGAGAGAGAGAGAGAGAGAGAGAGAGAGAGAGAGAGAGAGAGAGAGATAAAAGAAAAACCAAGCAGCATTGACTGAGCCACAGGTCAGAGAAGATTGGTGGCCATGAGCTGGAGTCCAACCCAGGTTTTTATCTTGCCTCTCATCTTGAGGGCAAAAGGTGAACTCCCTTTCTTTTACTGGACCAAGAATTAGGTAGAGGGAGAAGCCACATCTTACATTAAGCTACATTAAACTGTTTAGAATTTTTAAGCTTGGAAGAGATAAGTTGACTCTTTTTGCTCTGAACCTGCTCAGTAACTGCCTAAAAGGAGTCTTTTACTTGGCTTATGCACTCCACATGATGGGACCTTGTGCAATCCGCTGACTTCCCAGCTTCGCATACCTTAGAACTGCTTAGTTAAGGGAGATTTCTCCGGAAGACTTAACTCTGTAGTGACCCTGAATCCTTGCTTTATCCCTATTTCCTAGGGGGCTCTATCTCCTCTGCTATTTCAAATGGTTGACATTTCAACATTTAGCCCTATTTAATATTCTTTACCTCTGTACCTGTCTAACTCTCAGCCTGTCTAGGCCTTCCCTTCTATGAGTAACTTTGGCTGCTTAATAATGGAGCTTGCTGTAGTTCACATATTGCTCCAGTGGTATTTCAAGGTGTGATGTTACAATTTGCCTGGAAGCCATGATATCAGGTTTATTTCACTAGGCATGGATTTTGGTGAGAATAAGGCATTCTAACTTCCTAGTCTAATCAACTCTTAGCTCATCACCAGGGCCCTGGCCTCTACAAAACTTCCTGAAGTCTCCTCAACATGCTCCCATGCCCCCCTCCAGCATTCCACCTTGGTATTTTCTCCCTCCATTTGAACATAAGCTCTTGGAAGTTAAGGTTATTTTATTGGTTTGGATCTGAATTTCTAGAACTCATTACAGTACCTTACACATAGTAAATTTTTAATAAATAAAGGCTCACTCTATCCATTCACCCTCCTATGTCTCTATCCATCCATCTCTACCCACCTTTCTGAGTTCATATATCTTTCCATTTGTCTATCTACTTATCACCATCTCAGTCATAAATTGTACAGGAAACCCCCAAATTTCTAACATGTCTGACTTCAGGACATATCTTTATTGTAGGTGATTAAACCAATTAAAGGAAATTTATGTGAAGCTAATCTTAAAAGAGGAGACTCAAGCAGCAGAGATTTTCTAGTCCCTAGGGATCAAGGGAAAACATGCCAGAATAATAGCAGAAGAAAGAAACAAATGCATGCATGACTAAGGCAAAGGGAAAAGGTCCAAGTGGTTTAGGTGTCATCGATATGATAACTAGAAGAAAATGTCGAAAGGTATCTGTGATGTTATCTGGAACATCCACTGAGTTTGCCCCAGATTTAAAGAAGCCTATGGAGTCCTCAATGGCGGAAACATTTCTCAGAATTCCTACCCAGATAGTCTACACAAGAATAGAAATAGTTAAGTGAGGAAATAACATTTTAAAAAACAGCAATATAGGAACTGAGGGCAGTTTCCACGCTGGCCTTATCACTTCTTCATGCATAAGATGGAACAGAATTCAGATACAGAGTTAGAAGTTCACCTTGATTTCTTATCTACCACCCATGTTTTTCCCCCACTGAAAAATATTTAGAAGCAGGGATCATTCTACCATCTTCAAATGGAATATTTCTCACCACCAGCTGCAAGGTGAGAAGAATAACTGGGTTAACTACAAAATTAAAACGGGTTAAAGTGGGGGAAATCAACATTACAATCAGCTTGGGGAATCTAAGGGCAGAAGGCATCTGAAATTCGCCTAAAATTCCCAAACCTAGACTTTCCAAGTTTCAAAATACTCCCCTACTAATTAACCACTGATTAAGGTTAAGAAGTATGCAGTCACTTGAGATGAACTTCCATTCTTTTCGTTTATCTTCCAGTAAACTTCCTAATGTTAAAATGACTTTTAAAAATAAACCAAAATGGCAGCAAGTTCAATGGGATCCATAGAGTTCCCTTTATATCCTTTTGAATGTTTCTGGGAATGTCTCTATTAATTGCCCTTAATCACCAATCACCCAGAGCAGGTTGAGGGCTGACAAAAGCTCAGTAGATATGATCTTGATGGTCCAGGTGAAAGGGTCCCAAAGACAGGGGGTCTTATTTTGCAGGCTACAATTTGTGTTGTCTTCAGTCACAAATGCAGTATTTGACAGACATCTGTCAGTACAGGCTTAAGAAGTCTGGTCCCAGGGAACTAATAAATGTTCAACAACTTAAGGGGGAAGAGTCTGGGAGGCGAAACATATGTAGGACTCCCTTTTAAGGAATCTGTGTTAACATTTTTTCCCATATTCTTTCTATACATACTGAATCTTGGATTTTGTGGAGTTTTGGATTGGAAATGCTGCTGGTGGAAAATGTATTTTAAAGTTCACAGATCCCTGCCTTGGAGAGTGATTCACTAACTCAGCACCTTCTCAGAAATTCATCATTTAGTGGACCATTATTGAAAAATGCCAAAAAATATCTACAGAGGACTTATGGAATATTGGGGAAACATTATGGCCTGTATTTCCTTTCTCTTACTAACCACAGTTTCTTTCTTTTTTTTAAAATCTCTGCTAATATTTCCATTACCCTGGAATATAGTAGGCACATAAGTGCTCATTCATTCATTCATGAGAATGAGTTCATTTGAAACTTTGCTTGGAACATGTATATAAATGGCAATTGGAATCCCACACTGGTCTCAAAGTTTATTTAATGTAACAGAATTGTAAAAACTATAATAGCATTAGAAATAAAAAGGTGGATTATAAATATAAGAAGTGTGTCCCAAAATTTCCAGCCAAGAAATGAGAAACACAACCCATCTGTTTAGAAAGAGGTATTTCTTGTATCCTGTGATGGGACCCAGTTCCTACCTCTGAAATTTATGGCCTGTATCCCCCATGGGATGTTTTTATTTATTTTTTAGGGGTTTTTTTTGCAAGGCAAATGGAGTTAAGTGGCTTGCCCAAGGCCACACAGCTAGGTAATTATGAATTGTTTGAGGCCGGATTTGAACTCTGGTATTCCTGACTCCAGGGCTCTATCCACTGTACCACCTAGCCACCCCCATGGGATGTTTTTAGAGGAGGAAATGGCTCCCATTCCTTAGGTCAGATAGTAATTCTTTTTACTAGTATTAAGAAAAGATACATTATCAGTTGCATTGACTAATTAACTGTCCTATGTCAAAACAAGTACTTGATCTCCTAGTGAGCTAAAGTGTCTGTGATTTTTCCCTTTATTAATGTAGATGCTGTCAAAGATGATTCCTAAGGTTGAGCAGTGATAAAAGCAGTTGGACCCATTCCAAAGGTGCTTGATGTTCTAGCCAGGGAGTGTAGATACTCATAGAGCCCACACCTTAATATACTTCTTAATCCAGTAAACTTATTATCTTTGACCAAAGTGATAAACACAGAACAGTGGGGGGGGGGGAGCTGGGGTCACTCAACATGTCAATCATTTTAGTCAAATCAACCATGGATGACAGACTACATGGGGGCAGGTCTTTTTACTTACAAAAAGTTAATGGGTTAGACCATAACGGAAATAAGATTTAAAAAAAAAATCAGTGTTCCAAGAACTCATCATTTTTTCATTATTACTAAAAAGAACTAGCCCACTTTTGGTGACCAAACCAGGTTTCTCAGAACCTTTGATTGTTGGGGTTCTCTAAGTGGCAAAGAACCACCCAGTAATGATGAGCCAAGAAAGCAGCCACCTAATATGGACATTAATAAAGACATTTTGAAATAAGCATCAGTTTTTCCTAACTAGAACTATCTAACATTGTTGGCGGGATCAGAAAATGGTAAAAATGTTTAGGAATGTGATGTGATAATTTATTATAGAAAGCACAAGAATGGTCATATAGTTTGACCTAGTATATGTTAGGACTTGATCCCAAAAAGACAATAATTGACTGATATGGAAATATGTTAGACACAGCTGTATATGTACAACCTATAATAGATTACTCATTGTCATGGGGAAAGGGGAGGGAAGGGAGGGTGATAGAAAAATGTGGAACTCAAAAACTTACAGAAATTTGAATGTTGAAAACTATTTTTGCATGTAATTAGAAATAAAATAAAATAATATTTTTTTTAAAAAAGACAATAAGAAATCTTTGGTAAAGTCCTCCTCTTCTGCTGCCTCATTGTGGTGAGGAAAAGACTGTGGTTCCTACAAGACCATGACAGTAGAGCACCAACCTCCTGAAGAATTCAAAGACCAGCCTGCCTAAATTTGAGGATATTCATCAGAGTTTGGCCCTGATGGTATGATTTCTTTACCATGACCATTTCCTAAGCTGAAGAGAGGCTGCGATCAGTATCAGTGGAGGGAGTACTTGACTCACCTCAATTGTTATATTCAGATTCCCCAGATATGAGTGTCCCACCATTTCTCATCTCTTGAATAGTTATTTTGAATATAGCCCTTATTTATTTATCTGTGAACATATGGAATTCCTCTTGGTACCATTTTTGAAGGAAGAGATTGTTTTAAAATTTGCATTATTAGAGCCTAGCATAGTACTGGTAAACATTTAATAAGTAATAGTATGTATTTAATAACTTCTTGTTAATTGATTGTAGCAGGGTTTTAATGGACTTTAGTCCACTAAAACTATCAACTGGTGTGATTTCACAATCCCCCTAAGTTTCTCTTCCAAAATAAGAAGTTAATGCTGTCCTAAGCTACATTAATAGAAGGCTATTTTCTAGGACAAGAGAGAGGATTGTCCCCATTGTAACCTGTTTGGAGGACTGTTCAGTAAAGCTATTGACAAGCAGAGGCATCCAGGGGTAATGAACAGGATGGGGAAGGGTCTTGAAACTGTAATGAGAAGATGCATGAAAAGATCTGGATGCACTTGGAAGGAAAGGAAAAGGCAGGAGGAGGTGATGGCTAAGAGGCTGAGGTCAAGAAGAATCTGGTTACCATTTGTAATACTTCTAACAGAAAACCAAGAAAAGTAAATAAGATGCAGTCCTTTATGTACCTGGTTGTCCAAGCTCCCAGAACTTTGTCATGACTCGAATTCAATTGTACAATGCTTCTGCAGGCTGATCTAGAAAGGTGTAATATCAAAGTTACTTCTGCACTGGGTCATGTGGGATGTGCATGACATTTCTCTTACTAGTCCATGATTTGAGGCATTTCTAGTTTAACTGTCTCATTTTACAGAGGAGGAAATGGGAGCACAGAAAGGGTAGGAGATTTTCTCAGGGTTACATAGGGAGTAAGAGGTAATCCAGGATCTGATCCCAGGCCTTCTATGGTCTTCCCTTCAGTCACAGTAAATGTAAAAATATATTGAGGGCCAACTTGAAGTCTTTTCTTCAAGAAAAAGATCTTCCTAAAAGATTTGTATTTCCTAAAAAGATTTGTACTTCCTAAAAGTTTGTATTTCTTTACATATATGTGTAGAATATTTACATATACATAAAATATATATATATATATATATTACCATATCACTGGCAAAGTATTAGTCAACAAGCATTTTTTAAATGCTCTTTATGTATCAGATCTGTGCTAAGGTCTGGGGATTCAAAGAAAGACAAAAATACAATTCCTATCCTCAGGAGCTTATACTCTAATTTGAGAGACAACATGTATATAACTATAACTTATATATGTCATATATAACTATATTTATATGTATATATATATATATATATATATATATATATATAACTATATCAGTGGAGAGAGCACTAAACTTGAAGGAAGATCTGGGTTCAAATCCAGCCTCAGACTCTTACAAGCTATGTGACTAGAGACAAATCATTTAACTCCTATGTACTTCAGTTCTTCATCTGTTAAAACAGACAAACACAAAACAAAGAAATAAATTAACAAAACCAGCAACACTCTGGAGAAGAAAACGATAAACCATTCCAGTATCTTTGCCAAGAAAACCACATAGAAATCATATAGAGGATATGACTCAGTAACAACAAAAAAAATTCTAAATTTAGAATTAGAGAACTAGAGATCAATATATAGATATATAACTATAGTTATATATCTATATATAGATTATATTGTTCTATATATAGATTTCAATGTAGTATATATACATATAAAATGGGTAACATATCTATAAAACTATATGTATGTATAATTATAGCATGTGACTAGAAGATAATCTGAGAGAGAAGGGATTGGAGGGGATGGAAGGAAGGATGAGAGACAGGGAAAGTTCTGGAGAACGTTAGATTTTAAGTGAGTCTTGAAGAAGCCAGGGTAACTAAGGTTTTTGAAGGTTAAGCCTTTAAGGCATGGGGGACATTTAGTGCAGATACAGAGAATAATCAAGAATGTTTGCAAGACCTTAAATGGATCTTTTTTTTTTAAATGAGAGAGGGAAAAGAGAAAGGATGGAGGAGAGAAAGAAAAGAAGAGAAGGGAAGGAAAAGAAAGAAGGGGAGAGGAAGCCAGGAGAGACAAAGAAAAGAGCAAGAAAGAGAAAGAAGGAAAGGGAGGGGAAAAAGAGGAAGAGAGGAAGGGGAGGAGAGAGAGAAACAGAGAAAGGAGGAAGGGAGAAGGGGAAAAGAGGGAGAGAGGGAAGGAGAGAGAGAGAAAAAGGAGGGAGACAGAAGGGAAGGAAGAAAAGAGAGAAGAAAGGGAGCAAGAAAGAAGGAAGAGGAGGAGTGGACAGAAAAGGAAGGAGGGAGAGAAGAGGAAGAAAGGAGGAGAGAACAGAGAGCAGGGAAGAAGAGAAAGAAGGAAGGAGGTTAAAAAAAAGAGGGAGAAAAGGGAGGAGGAGTCTCTACCAGAAAACAGAATCCATATGAGATGAAGAAAACTAGATATTGTTACCCTGGGTGCTTTATCGTCTTCCCTGTTGGGCATCTCTACAAGTAGGGAAAATGAGACCATGGCAGGAATTCAGAGAATTACGAGGTAAGGCTTTGAGACAGGCTGGCACCACAAAAATCTATCTCCTGAGACTTTTGAGGCAAGTAGGATTTTTTTTTTAATCTGGGACAAAAAGGGTTGGGAGGGAAAGTAAGAAAAGGGGGGTAGCTGATGTACTGCAGGAAGGGTAGGCAGTTCCCATCAGAGAAATTCTTATTAATCATCTAAGTTTGTTCCAGTCAAGACCTGTGGTTATGCTGCGAAGCAACCTGGAGCACTCCTCCCTGTGGTCAATCTGTTTGTCCTGGGCTAGTTGTGGTCTGAGTTTGAGAGAACCCTAAGCAGAGTACTCCTGGAAAGAACATGGGAATTTCTGAGTTTGAATGTTGTCCCTTCTACTTCTGGGGCAAGCCTCTCTAGGTCTCAGTTTTCAAGGAAAATAAGAAGTAGGACTCGATAGGGGAGCAATCTCTAAGGTTCCTTTCACCTCTAGATCCCAACATTTCATATTCAGTCAATGAGACTTTTAGCATTTTCTCTTTTCTGAATATCTTCGAATATTGCTCCTTCTTCTGACTGAGGGAGCTTTGCCATCTGCAATGAACTGGACAGCTCCTACCCCAAAATAAATATAAACATCACCTTTGAAAATCCAGAGTAGACTGTTCTCCATTGAGAGGGGGGAATGGGTTGCTCTATTTAATTTATTATTTTAGTAAGTTAGGGGGCTGCTATCTATATAACAAGAACTTCAGAGATTTAGATATAAATTCTATACTTGCCACTAGAGACTAGATTGAAAATGATTGAACCTGTCCTTGATGATTCAGAAGGCACTTGAGGATCTGCCAAGTCATTACAAGAGAAAAGCAACACTGAGGAATAAATGCTGAAGTTTCAGAAGAGAGATTCTACAACTGATACCAGTACACTGGGAAAGAACACTCAGCAGTTTTTAAAGGCTCTTTCCTAAAGTATAGGAATGTGTATTTTTTTTTTTTGGAGAGATTAGTGGTATAAGCATAGATACCTGAAGAAAAATATAGATACTTGAAGAAAATTCCCCTTGATGGCAAAAATAGACCTACCATAGCTTTGATTCCTTCTGAGAAAAGAAATCTATCATAAAGGGCATCCACTGTGTTGTTGGGCTCCACATCACATTCCCAGAATGAAAGTCCTACAAAATTAATGATTTCTACTTAAAAATAAAGCCAGAATAACTTGAAATTATAATAAGTTCAGAACTAATTGCCATCAAGAATTCACATGAATAGTTAGAAGACAGAGAAGGATTAACCTTTTGGATCTCATAAGAATCAATTATCGTTCATGTGCTTTTTCTCCATAGTTCTTTTTTTTAAATTTCAGCAGAGTCTTTCAATTTTATGGTTGTTGCTGTAGTTCAGTCTTTTCAGTTATGCTTGACTTTTCATGACCCCACTTGGGTTTTCCTTAGCAAATATACTGGATTGATTTGCCATTTCCTTCTCTAGCTCATTTTACAGATAAACTGAGGCAAACAGGGTTAAGTGACTTACCCAAGATCACCCAAGCCCATCACTCTAAACACTATAGCACCACTTATAATAGGCCTATATTGTCATTAAGAGGAAATTCACATCTGAAACATCTATCATTATTTGCCTTTCTGTCAACTTCCTGCTGGAAGATCATCCCCCCCCCAATCTATTGGATGCTTTCTATATTAAACACAAATGGGGAAACTCAGGAATAATCAGACAATCTGATCAGGAATACCTGGTACAAACAGGAAAGGGAAAAGAGGGATTTACTTTAGGCTGAATAATTCCTTTGGAATTCTGAATTGGCTATTTACTCTTTGATATTTAAAGAACTTGAGATTTCAATGGAGTGGACTTTCACCTACTGATGTAGTCCCCAAGCTCCCTTCTTTTCACATTCCTCTAGTGACTGAGCTCACATGGATGGACTCAGTGACCTCTCTGCCCTTTACACCATTATTCTTCTCTTTGTATTCAGTTCTGGTCTTTCTTGAGTTCAATTCCCATATTATCAACTATTCATTTGACATTTTGAACTGAATGCTCACATCTTAAATTCAACTTGCACAAGAAATAAAATTATTTTTCCCCTGAATACTCCTTTCATTTTGAACTTCCCAATTTTTGATGTGGGCACTAACATCCTAACAATCAACCAACAAGCTTTTATTAAATGCCTATGATGAGTTGTCATACAAGAACGAAAAGGAAGTAGTCTAATTTAGTCAGATAAAACGACATATAGCAGCTAAGTGGTACCAGAGTGCTCTTCTTCATGAGTTCAAATTTAGCCTTAGATACTTATTAGCTATGTGACCCTGGGCAAGTTATTTCACCCTTTTTGCCTCATTATCCTCAACTAATATGAGCTGGAGAAGAAAATGGCAAATCACTCTAGTATTTTTGCCAAGAAAATCCCCCCAAATGGGGTCACAAGGAGTTGAGCATGAATGAAACGTTCAACAACAACCCACAAGATAAATGATTTGAGGGCAAAGGAATTCAAATTGGAAGGACAGTAAATAAAAGTCTCATGGTAGAAGGTGACACTTTGAGCTTTGCCTTTAAGCAAAGGTGCAATTTTAAGAGATGAAGATGAGGAAAAATTATAGTCTAGGTATCAGGCTGGATTGTAAAGGGCAAGTGGCAAATAGATTTCTAAGGTAGTAGTTAACAGAATATCCAATCTCATGGGAAAGAGCTTTCCTGAGCAGCAAAAGTATAGTCCTTCCCAAGCTTTAGGGAAATTACCTTGTGTAATTTGTGTGTGTGGGGTCTGGTTGTATGGTATATATGTGTGTGTTGTCTCTCTGTGCTGTGTGTGTGTGTGTGTGTGTGTGTGTGTGTGTGTGAACATCACCCACCTCCACTATCTTGGAGCCATCTACAACTCTGCTTCTCCTTCATTCTACCAAGTCTGATTGATTCTCCCTATAGAAACTCTTTTATATTCATCCCCTTCTCTTCACTCACATGACCACCACTTTAGTTCAGTTTTTATAAATTCTCTTTTAATAACCTTCTAAATGGTCTTCCAATTTGTTCTCGACACAGCTAACAAAGTGATATTCCTAAAGTACAAACCTGATCACGACATTCCTCTGCTCAATAAACTCCAGTGGCTCCTTATTAACTCCTGGATCAGATCAAAATTCAGTTCTATTCTGTTTGTGTCTTTGCTACTTGAATTCTATAGGCTCATAATTTCTGCTCATTTTTGTTTCTTTTGAAATCAAATACATTGAATTAAAGAAGATGGTGGAGAGAGGACAGGCACAGTTCTGAAGTCTCCTGATCTCTTCCCCATCTATCACATGAAAGAAACCTCTTAGAAGGAGTCTGATCCAGGAAACCCAGAGAGAAAAGCCAGGAGAAGGAACAGCTACTTCCGGATTTGTCTCCCGCAGCAGCCTTGGACGAATCCAGGCGGGTGAGTCTGGGCTCCAAGGGAGGAACGGCCCCATATCAGCCAGATTAACAGCTGAATGGGAACTGGGAGTCTGAGAGCCGGACCTGCTGGATCAGTGGTGGGGCTGGACGAAAGGGGCTTGGGTCCGCGGGGGAAACAGAGGTGCTGGTGTTGGTGCTGTCCTCCTGGAGCTCGGGAACCAGGCTGGGGGGAAGTATTCTGGTGCAGGAGAACGGCAGACACCATCCCTGGGCTTCTTGGGTCTGAGAAACTCTGAGGGCAGGTCTCCATTGCACAGAGGCTTCTCCTCAAACAAAGGCAAATGACTTCTGCCTCAGGCCCAGGTGTGTGAGCAGAAGAATCAGCCCATGCCAGGGTAAAGCCCACCATTGATTGAAGGCAAAAGAATTCAATAGTTCCAACTCCTCCCTTTGGGCAAAGGGAGAAGGCCTCGCAACCAAGGTCACAGACACCCCAGAGAGGGCAACCAGCACCTCCTACTGGCCAGCCAGAGAAACTGCACTCAGTAAAGACTTCAGCGATCCCAAGCTCAGGTGAACCAGCCCCTCCCCAACTTAAGGTCTTAGCATAATGAAGAAGGGTCAGAGGAAAGGTGGATCCATAGAAAAATTCCTGGAAGGGAAAGACCCCAACTCACAGATACCTCTGAGGAGAATACAATCTGGTCTCCAGCACAGAAAGACTTCCTTGAAGAAATAAGGAAGGAGCTTAAAAATTTGGGAGAGACAATTAATACCTTAGCAAGTACAATTGGACAAACACAAAAGGAGAATAAATCTCTCAGAACATCAATTGGACAATTACAAAATGAGAATAATTCTCTCAGATCCTCAAATGAGCAAATGCAAAAAGAAATTAATTCTCTCAAAACCTCAATTGGTCAAATGGAAAGCTCTTTCAAAAGTAGAATTGACCAATTGGAAAAGGAGTTGCAAAAGGTTAATGAAGAAAACTCATCCCCCCCAAAAATAATGGAGTCTATAGAAACTAATGACTCCATGAGACAGCAAGTCAGTTAAACAAAATCAAAAAATTGAAAAAATAAAAGCAAATGTAAAATACCTTAACAACAAAACCACTGACCTTGAGAATAGATCGAGGAGGGGCAACCTGAAAATTATAGGACTTCCTAAAAACATTGAAGAGAAAAAAAAGCCTGGACTTAATATTACAGGATCTAGTGATGGAAAACTGCCCTGATATCATGGAATTGGAGGGCAAAGTAGTTATTGAAAGAGTACATCGATCCCCACCAGAAAAAGATCCTAAAATGAAAACACCAAGGAATGTTGTGGCCAAACTGCAGAACTATCAGATAAAAGAGAAAATCCTGCAAGAAGCCAGAAAGAAACAATTTAAGTATCAAGGAGCCACAGTAAGGATCATGCAGGACCTGGCTGCATCAACTTTAAAGGATTGAAGGGCCTGGAACGAGATATTTTGAAGAGTGCGGGAACTTGGAATGCAGCCAAGAATCTACTTTCCTGCAAAGCTGAGCCTTCTCTTCCAGGGAAAAAGATGGACATTTAACGAAATGGAAGAATTCCAAAAATTTCTGATGAAAAGACCAGAGCTAAACAGAAAATTTGGACCTCAAACAGGAGGTTCAAGAGACACATGAAAAGGTAAAAAAAAAAGGGGGGGGTAAAAGGAAAAAAAATGCAATCCAGTAAGTTGAAATTGGCTAAACCCCAGCATGGGGGTAAAAGAAAAAAAGATTCTCATAAACCTTGAGAAATGTAACTCTAACAGAGAGAACACACCTAGCCAGAAATGATGGACATTCATGACCTATCCATGAGACTACTATCTAATGGGATGTAACTGGCTTTAACCCCACTTGGGAGAAAACTCTAATAACTCTCAGGAATTCTGACTCTATTCAACAGAATGTACAGAAGTAGAAGGGACAGACACTCAGAATTTTCTATGACTTAGACAGAAGGATCTAAAAAAACAAAAACACTACCACTCTAAAAAGGGGGACAGAAAAGAGATGGGAGGAGGGAGGGGATTGAATAGGGTAAATCTCATTACACTAAGAGGTACAAAAAACCTATGGTAACAGTGGGGAAGTAGGGAGCAGAGGAGAAACACCTGAATCTTCTTCTCATCAGATATGGCTTAAAGTCAACCTACACATACTCAGTTAACTTATAAAACATCTAACCTTTCAAGTATTAAAAGGGGAAAAGGGGAGGGGGGACAGAGAAAGGGTAGGGGAGTGGGGGAAATAAGGGGAAATAATGAAAGGAAGGGAAGGGAAAAGGGAAAAAGGGAAAGGGGAAAGAAAGGGGAAGGTGTGATATAGGAGGGCAAACACACTGAAGGGGGTGGTTTTCAGAAACAAAAGACGGGAAAATGGATAAAAGGAGGGAAAGGGGGAAAATACAGAGAGAAGATAGCACAGAGGGCAATAAAGAATTAGTAATCATAACTTTGAATGTGAATGGGATGAACTCTCCCTTAAAACGTAAGCAAATAGCAGAGTGGATTAAAAACCAGAATCCTACAATATGCTGCTTACAAGAAACTCATTTGAAGCAGAGAGATACATATAGAGTAAAGGTAAAAGGTTGGAGCAAAATATATTTTGCTTCAGCTGAAGTAAAAAAAGCAGGGGTAGCAATCCTTATCTCAGACAAAGCAGCAGCAAAAATAGATAGTGTTAAAAGAGATAAGGAAGGAAACTTTATCCTCCTAAAAGGTACTATAGACAATAAAGTCATTTCAATATTGAATATATATGCAGCCAGAGGGACAGCACCCAAATTCTTAGAGGAGAAGCTGAAAGAATTACAGGAAGACATAGACAGCAAAACTCTACTAGTGGGAGACCTCAACCTCCCGCTATCAGATCTAGATAAATCAAATCATAAAACAAACAAGAAAGAAATTAGGGAGGTAAATAGATTGTTAGAAAAATTAGATATGGTAGACTTATGGAGGAAACTGAATGGGGATAGAAAGGAATATACCTTTTTCTCTGCAGTACATGGAACTTATACAAAAATTGACCATGTACTAGGACATAAAAACCTAATGATCAATTGCAGAAAGGCAGAAATAGTGAATACATCTTTCTCAGATCACAATGCAATAAAAATTATATGCAATACTGGGCCAAGGAGATATAGACCCAGAACAAATTGGAAACTGAATAACCTCATTTTAAAAGATGAGTGGACCAAAAAACAAATTATAGAAAGAATTAACCATTTTATCCTAGATAATGATAATAATGAAACAACATACCAAAACCTATGGGATTCATTCAAAGCAACTCTCAGGGGATATATTATAGCTCTAAATGCTTATATGAATAAATTGAAGAAAAAGGAAATCAATGAACTAAACATGCAACTAAAAAATTAGAGAAAGAACAAATCAAGAATCCCCAAATAAGTACCAAATCAGAAATTCTAAAAATTAAAGGAGAAATTAATAAAATTGAAAGCAAAAAAAAACTATTGAATTAATAAATAAAACCAAAAGTTTGTATTATGAAAAAACCAATAAAATTGATAAACCTCTGGTCAATTTGATTAAAAAAAAGAAAGAAGAAAACCAAATTGCTAGTATCATAAATGAAAAAGGTGAACTCACCACCAATGAGGAGGAAATTAAAGTAATAATTTGAAATTATTTTACCCCACTCTATGCCAATAAATTTGATAATCTAAGTGAAATGGATGAATATTTACAAAAATATAAGTTGCCCAGGTTAAATGAAAAAGAGATTAAATACCTAAACAACCCTATCTCAGAAAAAGAAATTCAACAAGCCATTACTGAACTCCCTAAAAAAAATCTCCAGGGACTGATGGATTCACAAGTGAATTCTACCAAACATTTAAGGAATAATTGGTTCCAATCCTATATAAACTCTTTGGAAAAATAGGGAAAGATGGAACTCTGCCTAACTCTTTCTACGATACCAATATGGTACTGTTACTTAAACCAGGAAGAGTTAAAACAGAGAAAGAAAATTATAGACCTATCTCCCTAATGAATATAGATGCAAAAATCCTAAATAAAATCTTAGCAAAACGATTACAAGAAGTCATCACTAGGATAATACACTATGATCAAGTAGCATTTATTCCAGGAACGCAGGGTTGGTTCAATATTAGGAAAACTGTTAGTATACGCAATTATATCAACAACAAACCTATCAGGAATCATATGATCATATCAATAGATGCTGAAAAAGCTTTTGACAAAATACAGCATCCATTCCTATTAAAAACACTAGGGGGTGTAGGAATAAATGGACTGTTCCTTAAAATAATTAGCAGTATCTATCTGAAACTATCAACAAGCATTATATTCAATGGGGAGAGGCTAGAGGCATTCCCAGTAAGATCAGGGGTGAAACAAGGATGCCCATTATCACCACTACTATTTAATATTGTATTAGAAATGTTAGCAGCAGCAATTAGAGAAGAAAAAGAAATTAAAGGAATTAGAATTGGGAAGGAAGAGACAAAACTCTCACTCTTTGCAGATGACATGATGGTCTACCTAGAGAATCCCAAGAAATCATCTAAAAAACTACTGGAAACAATTAGCAATTTTAGCAAAGTTGCAGGTTATAAAATAAACCCCCATAAATCCTCAACTTTTCTATATATGTCTAGCAAGAAACAGCAGGAAGAGCTAGAAAGAGAAATCCCATTCAAAGTAACCTCAGACAATATAAAATATTTGGGAGTCTATTTGCCAAGACAGATTCACAATCTTTTTGAAAACAATTATAAAACACTACTCACACAAATTAAATTAGATTTAAATAACTGGGCAGATATCAACTGCTCATGGATAGGGAGAGCTAATATAATAAAAATGACAATTCTACCAAAACTAAACTATCTGTTTAGTGCCCTACCAATCAAAATTCCACAAAATTACTTTAATGAGTTAGAAAAAATTGTAAGTAAATTCATAAGGAGAAATAAAAAGTCAAGAATTGCCAGGAGCTTAATGAAAAAAAGTGCAAAAGAAGGTGGCTTAGCCCTACCCGATCTACAATTATATTATAAAGCATCAGTCATAAAAACCGTTTGGTATTGGCTAAGAAATAGAGTGGTGGACCAGTGGAATAGACTAGGTGTAAAAGCAGGAGATGATTATAGTAATCCGCTGTTTGATAAACCCAAAGAGTCTGGCCATTGGGATAAAAACTCCCTCTTTGATAAAAATTGCTGGGAAAATTGGAAGTTAGTATGGAAGAAACTTAGATTAGACCAACACCTCACACCCTTTACCAAGATAAGATCCATATGGTTACAGGACATAGACATAAAAAACAATACTTTAAGCAAATTAGAAGATCAAGGACTAGTTTACCTGTCAGATCTATGGAAAGGGGAACAGTTTATGACTAAGGAAGGGTTGGAGAACATCACCCAAATCCAATTAGATGACTTCGATTACATTAAATTAAAAAGTTTTTGCACAGATAAAACCAATGTAATCAAGATCAAAAGAAAAGTAGTAAATTGGGAAACAATCTTTACAACTAATGATTCTGACAAAGGACTCATTTCTAAAATATACAGAGAACTGAGTCATATTTTTAAAACAAAAAGCCATTCCCCAATTGACAAATGGTCAAAGGATATACAAAGGCAATTTACAGATGAGGAGATCAAAGCAATCCATAGCCATATGAACAAAATGCTCTAAATCATTATTAGAGAAATGCAAATTAAAGCTTCTCTGAGGTACCACCTCACACCTCTCAGATTGGCCAGTATGACCAGGAAGGATAATGATCATTGTTGGAAGGGATGTGGGAAATCTGGGACACTATTACACTGTTGGTGGAGCTGTGACCTCATCCAACCCTTCTGGAGAGCTATTTGGAACTATGCCCAAAGGGCAACAAAAATGTGCATACCTACCCTTTGACCCAGCAATACCACTACTGGGTCTATACCCTGAAGAGATGAGGAAAAAAAGGGTAAAAACATTACTTGTACAAAAATATTTATAGCAGCCCTGTTTGTGGCAGCAAAGAATTGGAAATCCAATAAATGTCCTTCAATTGGGGAATGGCTTAGCAAACTGTGGTATATGTATGTCATGGAACACTATTGTTCTATTAGAAACCAGGAGGGTCGGGATTTCAGGGAAACCTGGAGGGATTTGCATGAACTGATGCTGAGTGAGATGAGCAGAACCAGAAAAACACTGTACACCCTAACAGCAACATGGGAGTGATGTTCAACCTTGAAGGACTTGCTCATTCCATCAGGGCAACAATCAGGAACAATTTTTGGGCTGTCTGCAAAGGAGAGTACCATCTGTATCCAGATAAGGAGCTGTGGAGTTTGAACAAAGTGCAAGGACTATTCCCTTTAATTTAGGAAAAAAAAACACAGCTTATTGTCTGATTTTGTTACCTCTTAGACTTCTCTTCTCTTTAAGGATATAATTTCTCTCTCATCACACCCAATTCGGATCAAGGTACAACATGGAAAGAAAGTAAAGACTGACAGAGTGCTCTCTTGGGGGGGAGGCGGGAGGGAAGCAAGATTGGCGGAAAATGAAAACTCAAATAATATCTTTAATAAAATAAATTTAAAATAAAAATAATAAAGTGAATTAAAGGAAAAAAAGAAATCAAATAGATCTTGGCTTATGGTCATGATTTCAATAATATCAACCCAACTTAGGAATAGGACTTTTTTTTGGACTTTTTTCATTTTTTTTAAATTTAAGGCAATGGGGTTAAGTGACTTGCCAAGGTCACACAGCTAGGCAATTATTATGTATCTGAGTTGGATTTGAACTCAGGTCCTCCTGACTCCAGGCCTGCTGCTCTATTTACTGTGCCACCTAGCAGCCCCAGAAATATGACTTTCAAGAATAAATGATACTAGTTAGTAGCATACCTTTATACCCTCTCTACTTTGAGGTGATGTTTTCTAATTCATATATAACAATATATTTAATGAAAGAGGGGCTTTCTTTTGAAAACTTTTTCAGTTTACAAGCATTTTGTTTTTGTCCTTTTCCACCTTCCAACTTAAAAAAATAAAAATGAAACCCTTATGACAAAGATAAAATCAAGCAAATTCATGTATTGACCATGTCCAAAACCATATTGGTTTCTTTATTTCAAGCCTATCATCTCTCTATAAGAAAGTAAATAAAACTCTTCATCAGTCTTAGCAGAGGTGTTTTAAAGTAATGTTTTTACCAATATCTAAGGGATTCCTAAGGTCTTTTCTAGCTGTAATATGATTTTTATGAACTTTTCCAACTTAGATGTAGAGGTTGAATATTGACAATAATTAATATGTGTGTCTTTGTGACAGATGGTACTATTTCCTGAGTACAATTTAGTGTACTGTTAGATTGGATATTATAGAGCTTTTAAAAAAATTTTCTTCATAATTGAGACATTAAAAGAATTGGAGGGAGGTCTCCATTTTTCTGACTGCATCCTGTATGGATGGAAAGACATGGAAGGGAACAATATTCTTTTCTTCAAAAGAGAAAAGAGAAACAACATGAGTTTTTGAACTGCTCTAGGTCTTTGTTGTTTGTTATCATTGACAAGGAAAACTTTTATCCCTGTCTCTATTAAAAAACCTTTCCATTTTCTTCCAGCAGGATTATTCAGTTTTGTTGGTGAGGTGATTCTTGGTTGTAATTCTAGGTTCTTTGCCTTACAGAATATCATATTCCAAGCCTATCATTTCTTTCATGTGGAAGCATTGAATTTTGTTTGATCCTATTAATTTCACAATATTTGAATTGTTTCTTTCTGACTGCCTGAAGTATTTTTAGTTTGATCTGTAAGATCTGGAATTTGGTGATAATATTTCCACGAGTTTTCACTTTGGAATATCTTTAAAAAGGTAATTGGTGGATTCTTTCAATTTCTTTTTTATCTTCTAGATCTAAGATAGAGGTAATTTTCCTTAATAATTTGTTGAAAGATATGTCTAGATTCTTTCCTTGATCATGGCTTTTAGGTGGTCAAATTATTCTGAAATTATCTCTTCTTAATCTGTTTTCCAGTCAGTTGTTTTTTCCAAAGAGATATTTCACATTTTTTTCTACTTTTTGACTTTGTTTTATTGTTTCTTGATGTTTCATGAAGTCATTAGCTTCCAGTTGCCTACTAATATATTTTCTTTTTTTGCAAGGCAATGGGGTTAAGTGGCTTACCCAAGGCCACACAACTAGGTAATTATTAAGGGTCTGAGGCCGGATTTGAACTTCAGGGCTGGTGCTCTATCCACTGTGCAACCCAGCCACCCCCTGCCTACTAATTTTTTAAGGAATCTTTTTCTTTAGTGAGCTTTTGAACTTTGTCCATTTGATCAATTCTACTTTAGCAAGTTCTTTTCCTCAATGAATTTTTCTGCCTCTTTTACCATTAGGCCAATTCTGTTTTTAACGTATTATTTTCTTCAATATTTTTTATTTCTTTTTTGTTCAGTGCTCTCACTCATGTCTGATTCTTTGTGCTCCCATTTGGGGTTTCCTCTGCAAAGATACTGGAGTGGTTTGCCATTTCCTTCTTTAGTTCATTTTACAAGTGAATAAACTGAAGGAAACAGGATTAAGTGACTTTCTAAGATCACATAGCAAGTAAATATTTTAAGGTTAGATTTGAACTCAGAAGATTAGTTTTCCTGGTTTCCTGTCAGGAAACTGTCCCACCTGGCTGCTTCTTTTACCAAGCTTTTAATACTATTGTCATGATTTCCTTGAATCAGTCTCATTTTTTTTCTGAACTGTTTTTCCTTTACCACTTCTTTTTCTTTCCTTAACTTGTCAGGGAATTCTTTTTTTGGGCTAGTATACAATTAGCATTTTTGGCAGGAATTTTGGAGTTGTGTCATTGTCTGAGTTTGTCTTGGTCTTCACTGCCACTGTAGAAGTTTTTTAGTGGTCTAGTTCTGTTTTGATGTTGTTTACTTATTTTTTCCAGCCTATTTCTTAGGGTTTTTTTTTTTTTTTGGCAAGGCAAATGGGGTTAAGTGGCTTGCCCAAGGCCACACAGCTAAGTAATTATTAAGTGTCTGAGACTGGATTTGAACCCAGGTACTCCTGACTCCAAGGCTGGTGCTTTATCCACTACGCCACTTAGCCGCCCCTCCAGCCTATTTCTTGACTTTGAACTTTATGTTAAAGTTGAATCCTGCTCACATGGAAATGGGGACTGTCCCAATCTTCAGGCTTTTTTGTGCTATTTTCAGAGCTGGTTCATAAGTTTTTAATGCTTCCAAAGAGTTGTGATCTGGGGAGAGATATGGTTACTGCTTTCATGGTCTTTACTTAGAAAGGACCCCAGCTTCCCTGTAGCTGCAAGCACTGGTGCTGCTCCTGTTGGCCCTGAAACTGAGTGGGTCTTCTGCTCCCTTGTGACAGAACTTCTCTGCCTGAGCCCATGCCCCAGAACTGCTCAGAGGTTATATAGTTGCTAATTAGCACCAATTGTCTTAGTGCCAGCTCTTAAGTTGAAAGGTCCTGAAGCTGCTGCTGTGGCTGCCACTAAAGATGTGGACTTGGGACAGGCCTCCACCCTGGAGTTGGATCTCTTTTGCAGACCTCCTAAGTTTTCGTGGGTCAGAAAAAAATCTCTCACCCTGACCCTTTCTTGGCTCTCCACTCCAAAATTTGACTTGAGACTATTTTAAAAGTTGTCTGGAGGGAAATGAGGAGAGAGTTCAGCTAGGTGGTTGTGTCTATTCTCAGACTTGGCTCTGACCCCACTGTTCTACTTGTAACAACAGTGTTATGATGAACTAAGTATTTCCTGCAACACTGTTTTGTTAACATTCTATTTTCACAGAACCAGTTAATGTTACCATAAGGAAGAAATCATGGCAGTTCAAAAGTGGCGATAGAAGAGCCAAAATTGGGGTGGCTAGGTGGCGCAGTAGACAGATCACTGGCCCTAGAATCAGGAGTAACTGAGTTCAAATCCAGCTTCAGACACTTAATATTTACCTAGCTGTGAGGCCTTGGGCAAGCCACGTAACCCCATTGCCTTGCAACTCCCCCCCCCCAAAAGCCAAAATTGATGTCAATGGCCCCAAGAAGACCAACAGTTTCCCCAAACTGAGACTGACTGGAGCTGCTATAAAAAAATTTAGAAGCAGCATGATTCTTAGCTGATGTGAGCTTGCCCCACACCCCCAGAGCTACATGCAGGAGACAGATGAGTGATCCCCCTTTACAGAATTTTGGTCTGATTTTCCCCTGCATATCTCTAGGCGTTCCTGAGGAGTAATGTGTGCTAGACCAAGCTAAGAACTTCCTGAAATCTGGAGAATAAAGAATGCTAATGGATTGATAATTACGTTGTAACAGGGTGACAGCTAAATCCTTGACAACATCTTCTGAATCTTTTACCTTTTAAAATTTCCCTGGGTCAGAGCCCAAGATATTCTGAAGTAGATTGCATAGAATACAATAGCTATATTTATTTAGTCTGGATTTAAAATGATGGTGCAGTTGAAAAATGGAATTACATATAATTTATTTGAGGAAAATGAAGGATTGTAAAGAACTTAAATATTATTGTACCATTCAAAATCTTTGTCTTTTCACTGTCTCCAAAGTTGTCTTTTCTTCACATCTGAGTGTCTGGAGCTCAAATGAAGTAAATCTCTAATGGCAGGTATAGTAGCTTGGCATTCTCTTAACTAGGCAGGAGCTGGTCTTGTGTTCTTCCACATAGACAGCACATATCAAGGGACTGTCCATCAGCAAAATACCTTGGGCAAAAGTCAGGTAATATTAAGGAGCTGAGCAAAATAAGACTTTCATAAATCTTCTAAAGATAATAAAGATTTATTAAGTACTAATTATGACAAATACTGGAGATACAAATAGAACCCAAATCAAAACAGTTCTTGACCTCAAGAAGCTTATATTCCAGTAAAAGGAAAGGCGGAACTCAAAAAAGTGAGTGGAGCAGTATTGTGTTAAGAGGTATAACGTTAGAAAGTAAGCGCAGAGCCAGGAACGGAGTGCAGGTTGACCTGCTAGACCAACTCCAAAATATGAAGGCACCAGGAAAAATTCACCAATGGGAGGAGGAGGCCAGCATAGCAGAGAGACATTGGGTGAGAAGATCACAGAGAATGATGAATGCTCCTAGGTAAGGAGGTCCCAAGGGCTGAAGAAAGTTCCAGGTGGAGATTACAGCTCCTGAAGCATAGTGGAATATCCAGAAAGTTACAAGTGGGGTTTTAAAATGGACAGAATCCTTGAGATCAACACTCATATAGACATATATCACATATGGATATATGTGAATAAATTGCCTACCATGTGCCAAGTACTGTGCTAAGACCTTGTTTAGTCACTTGCTTCTAGGCTGCTACATCTTTAAACCACCCATAGAATAGTAGTTGCTAGTAGTTTTAAAAGTATTTTTCAAGGGGCAGAAGTGAAAAGGGTATGGTTCTTCATTTTTGTCTTAAAATGCTAGTGGCACATTCTGTTAAACATGACCATAAAGATGGTAGAAGATTGTATTAAGGGGTAAATATTATTTAGAAGTCTCAGCTGACATCAACTACAACATATAGTTGGGTTTTTTTTTAGGTTTTTTGGCAAGGCAAATGGGGTTAAGTGGCTTGCCCAAGGCCACACAGCTAGGTAATTATTAAGTGTCTGAGACCGGATTTGAACCCAGGTACTCCTGACTCCAGGGCTGGTGCTTTATCCACTGTGCCACCTAGCCACCCCTACAACATATAGTTTTAGAGCAGTTTAGAATTACAATGAAATCAAATACCAGTTTGAAAAGTCACAGAATTTTACAGCAATCTAATATTTGGACTATTAGCTGTCATTTTCTGTTCCTAAATCCAAAAATTGTTCATGGGTCTATTTTTATTTTTAATTTAATAGCTTCAAAGTTTAGTCCACAGAGTATATAAAAACCTCTATATATGCTCTTGTAGCAGTTTTGACAGTCTTGTTTCTGGAATGAACCAATAGTTGTCTTATCCTATATCCTCAATTGGTATGTCATTAAAAGAGGAGTATCACTTCTCATTAATTATGGTGTTGCTGTGTGTGGATTGGCAAAGAGTTAGTTTGTGATCTGTGAGGTCTTTCATTTCTTCAGTGTTCTGTTGACCACAAATATTTGAGAGTCCTTGCATTACATTAATATTAGCTTTCTTCTCAAACCTTAAAAATAGGGTTCAGAGTGGGAAAGGCTTACAATGTGAGGAACTGAAGCTGAATAGGCAGAGTTCATTTCTGTTGGGTCTGAAGCCTTCAGAATTATAAATAGCTCTAAATTCTATTACAGGAATATTCTATTTTGCATTACTTTCATTGGTATTCTAATGACATCTAGAGAGCTCAAGCATTGACAGAGTAGACAAAATGTTTAATCACTTTTCCCCTCAGATGGTGTTCTTAATTTTCTGTGCCTGCTCAATTTCCTCATATTGAATAATAGGGACGATCATATTCATATTATCTTCCTCAAAGATAGGACCAAATGAAATAACTTAATATTATTCAAGGCATTATGCATATATCAGCTGTTCATCTTTAAGGGTAGAATTTCTTGTCTCTCCACTGTCTCTTAGAACAACACTCTGCCCACATGAATCATTTAAAGCATTTCATATTTCATATTTTTCTTCCTATTCTACCATATTGTGGAAATGCTTGCTTTATTTCTTAAATGAATGAATAAATAATATTTAAATCAAATAAATAAAAAAATTAAATTAATTGATCAAATTAAATAAAATCCAAATATTTCATTTAAATAAATCAAATAAATTAATAAATGAAATAAATCTTAATGTTTTATGTAAATAAATGAAATAAATAATATTAAAAAGAAAAGAATTCCTCTGCCTCTTGGCTCCAGGCATCTTTCCCGGTTCTTTCTCTCCTCCCGCCCTCAGGAGCAGCCCCGCCCCCGGGGCAGGCTTGGGGCGGGGCTTGCTGATTGGCGCTACTGGATTGGGTGAGGCCTGGCGTCTCTTCCGGGTTCACTCTGCTTTCTCTCCAGAGGGCGTGTGGCCTCCGCCCCCGGCGCGCCCGGTAGAGGGCGCTGCGCCCCGGGTGTGGCCGCGGCCTCCTCCAGGCGAGTCTTCGTCCCCACGGGGCTGCGTGAGGCCACCCGGGGCGCTTTTCTGCGTGGGGGCATCGCGGAGGGAGAGGCTGAGGGTCTCTCGTTCAAGCCCCTAGATCTGCAGGAGAACCCGAGGGTCAGGGCGGGCCGGTCGGGGAAGCGAGAGTCAGAGAAGGTCTTAGAACACAACCGCTGACTGACCGCCCTTCCGGTTGCCAGGAGCGACGGCGGGACGCCGCCTCCCGGCCCCGCCAATGAGGAGCGAGGCTGCCGGGCCAATGAGCGCCCCGGGCTGCTTCCGGCGTCCAGCGTGCTACCTAGGCGACGGACCGGACGATTCCAAGCGGGAGGCGGGGGGGGCAGCGGTACCCGAGTTCGGAAGATCTGAAACAAAGATTCGGAACCTTCGCCCGTCTCCCCCCGCTCCTCCGTGAGAGTGGAGCAGCGCCGGGGGTCGTCGCGGGCAGAAGCGCCACGAACTTCCTGGAGCCGGGGGGCTTCTCCCTCCCCAGCCGCCGAGCCCCGGAGCCGGCGCCCCCACCACGGAGCCGGCGGACGCGGGTTCGTTCCTCTCCCTCGGCGGAGCGTGGGGGGCTGGGCCGGGGGGCTGTGCGCGGCGGGAGGCGGGAGCCGGCCCTTCCCGCGCGCCTCTGCCGGCCGTTGGCGGCGCGGCCTGCGCGAGGCCCGACATGCGCAGTGCAGCCGCCGCCGCCGTCCCTCCCGCGCCCACCCCTCGTACGCGCCGGGGCGCACCCCACGTACGCGCCGGGGCGCACCCCACTTACGCGCCGGGCGCACCCCAGTACGCGCCGGGGCGCACCCCACTTACGCGCCGGGCGCACTCCACTTACGCGCCGGGCGCACCCCTCGTACGCGCCGGGGCGCACCCCACGTACGCGCCGGGGCGCACCCCACTTACGCGCCGGGCGCACCCCTCGTACGCGCCGGGGCGCACCCCACTTACGCGCCGGCGCGCACCCCACTTACGCGCCGGGCGCACCCCTCGTTCGCGCCTTTGGGGCTCAGGCCGAATCTCACTATTCCCGTCTTAGCGATGGGGGGCGAGGCTGGGCCGCCCGGCTTTAAAGGGGGGCCGCAGCGGCCAGACCTGAGTTCAAATGCCGCCCCTGGCCCTCTGGCAGTGGCATTTGGGGCATTCATTGCCTGGCCAAAGAAATAAATAAAGGAAGGAAGGAAGAAGCAGCCGGACAGTTGAAGGAGCTTAGGAACCGGCAGTCAGAAGCCCCGGGCTCTGTTTCTAGCACTTCTGCCAATCAGCCTTGACCTTGGGCAAGATGCCCCCCCCCCCCCCCCCCCCCCCGCCTCCCATTCAAAGGAGAACCAGAAAAACCCCGATCTTTCTCGAAATCCTAAAATGACGATTCCCTAGCTATTGAGCTTTCACGATTGGGCAAAATACAGGGTCTGGTAGATGTGTTAGAACCGGTTTTACTTTTCTCTTTATTGAGAATTTTTGGGTTCATATTTTTGCCTTTATTTGGAGAGTTTTGTTTCTTAAATTCTCATTGTCCATAAATGCTTTTGGAACTTTTTTGAAGTGCTAGGACGATTTTAAAAAGTTAATCACCGGATGTTCCGTCCTTTGTTTAATTCTTTCTGTCTGGAGTGATCTTGGTTTAATCCCCGGACAGTTTGCTGTTTAGTTGGAATTGTAATATTCCAAGTAGATTCTTGTTTATTTCATTATTTTTTTCTCTTTTTCTTGTTTTCATTCATTCTACATACTTCATTAATACTACAGGATTGCTCACGTTTTTTTTTTGTTTTTTTTAGGTTTTTGCAAGGCAAATGGGGTTAAGTGGCTTGCCCAAGGCCACACAGCTAGGTCATTATTAAGTGTCTGAGACCGGATTTGAACCCAGGTCCTCCTGACTCCAAGGCTGGTGCTTTATCCACTGCACCACCTAGCCGCCCCCAAGGATTGCTCAATTTTTTAATAATTTCCTAGATGATATTTTTCATATCATTTTTCTTTGAAAATTACCATGGGGGGGCGGCTAGATGGTGCAGTGGATAGAGCACCAGCCCTGGAGTCAAGAGTCCCTGAGTTCAAATCCCAAATCCAGCCTCAGACAATACTAGCTGTGTGGCCTTCGGCAAGCCACTTAACCCCATTTGCCTTGCAAAAAAACAAAACAAAAAAAATAATTACCATTTAGGGGGCAGCTTGGTGATTCAGAGCACAGCCCTGGAGTCAGGAGGATTTGAGGTCATATTTGTTCCCAGACAATTATATCTATGTGACCTTAGGTAAGTCACTTAACCCCACTTCTCACACAAAAAAAGAAAATTACTTTTAGTAATGTGTTGCAGCATCCTTAAACCTGCCATGAATTTGCTCCACCTTCCTTTAGAGTATCAACTATGTTGAATTCTTTGACTTTTGAATCATTTGCAGAATCACCTGGAGTATATTGATGTAAAAAAAAAAGATGCTTTTGTGTTAAGGGCCAGCTTGCAGTTATTGATAGTTTCTCAGAAAATAAAAAAGTTTCAGCAAATTCATTCATTTTTTAAGCATTTGCCAAATAAAAATAACAAACCAACAATTCAAAAAGGAAAAAAGTATGCTAGTATGCTTTGATCTGCATTCAGATCCCATTACTTATTTCTCTGGAGGTGGATAGAATTTTTCATCCAAAGTCTTTCAGAACTGCCTTATATCTCTGTATTGCTAAGTCATTCAGTTGATCTTCATATGATGTTATTGTTTCTGTGTATAGTGTTCTCCTGGTTCTGCTCACTTCACTTTGCATCAGTTTGTACAAGTCTTTCCAAGTTTATCTGAAAGCATACTGCTCATCTTTCATACATGTACCACAGGTCGTTCAACCATTCCCAGTTGACGAGCATCCCCTCAATTTCCAGTTCTTTGTCACCACATAAAGAACTGCTATCAGTATTTTTGTACACGTAGGTCCCTCTTTTCTTTGACTTCTTTGGAATACAGACCTAGTAATAGTATTGCTGGGTCAAAGGGTATACTTATTTTTATGGCCCTTTGGGCATCGGTCAAATGACTCTCCAGTCCTTCATTTTCTTCTTAGCTCTTTTCATCCTGACTTCTGACATCATCATTCGATTGGAACGTCTTTCTTCAAAATGATTAGTAATCTCTTAATTGCCAGATCTAATGACCCTTGCTCCATGCTTGTCCTTCTCTTTCTTGACCTCTCTGTAGCCTTTGACACTTCCAATCACCCTCTTCTCAATATTTACTTCTCTGGAATTTTGTGGTCTTATTCTCTTCAGATTCTTCTACTTGTCTGCCTGCTCCTTGGTCTCTTCAATTGGAATGTCATCTAGGTCAGGGCTGTCCAGTCTGAGGTTATTTTAGGGCTGCATTAGAATAAAATAATTATTCAAGGGCCACACCCAGAATAAAAAATACTGTCCTAGTTCCTCAGATGTAATACTACCTGAGGGCTCTGGGGCCAAGGTTCTTAGATATAAAAGGTTGCCTCATTACTTCTTAGAAAGCTGGGGAAGGAGCATCATCAGCATGACAAGTGAAGGTGAAACACAAAAGCAAACCCAAAACAACAGACAACCCAGCAGTATAAAGGTAGGTGCATACTGACCAATCTGCATTGTACAGATGGAAAGCATTCTAAGACTATTGAGGGTCACAGGAAAGTCATTGTGGGACTGGGAATGACTTAAAGGTCCTCTTGCCCATGGTACACCTTGGCCTACTTACCTGGGTTGGCTCTTCAGTTCTTATCTCTTCCTTATGTTTTGGTAGTTCCTCCTGGAACATTGTATGAGAACACCAAGCCTGACATAGCAACACTGTGTGAGAGTACTAGCCTGAGGAAGTAAACTTTTATCACCTGCTGTCCAGGAGCACCAGAGCATGTTTGACTGATTGAGAATGCCACGTGAATGGGAGTGAACCAGGGACTAAAAAAGGGTATTTAAGCTCTTGCATTCTGTTAAATAAACAGAGAACTTGCCATCTTTGTCTCCTGAGAACTTGACTACAGCTGGACTGAGTCAAGTAATAGGTTATGTATGAGTAAAGTGTAAGTTAGCCAGCAGGCACATAGCAACACATTCCATAGATCGATTGACAATTCCATGCAATATGTTCCATGTGTAATACTGCTTAAAAACACCAAAGAAAATTAACATCAAGATTATTTATTAGTGATGGAATTAAAAAAGTCTAATACTCATTCCATGTAAACTATCATTTTATTTTTTTGCTCATGAAAATTGAAACTCACAGGTGGGTCCTATAAAACTGCATTGCAGGTTGCAAGTAGCCTGCCATCCATGCTTTGGATAGCCCTGATGTAGGTCATACCAACAAAACAGAAGGTTTTCAAGACTTTGTCCTGGGATCTCTTTTCTCCTCCTACTATAGAATTGAGTCTATATTATCTTTCTTGGTGATATTTGTTTATCCAGCCCTAACTTCTCTTCTGATTTCTTGTCTTGTTTTTCCCTTGCCTATTGGATAATTTGAACTGGATGCCCCACAGACATCTTAAACTCAATAAGTTAAAAATTAGATTTCTCTTTCCCTCAAACCTTCTGTTTCTAACTTCCTTATAATTGTTGAGGATACACCATTCTCCTCCTAGCTATCCAGGCTTGAAATCTAGATGTCATCTTCAACTGCTCCCTCTCTATCAACCTCCCTATCCAATCTGTTGCCAAATTTTATTATCTGGAGGTAACAGCTCTCCATTTTACAGACATGCCCCCTTTTCACCTCTGACACTGCCACATCCCTAGTTCAGACCCTCATCACTTCAAAACTGCATTATTGCAAAAGCCACTGGTGGGTCTTGCTGCCACAAGTCTCTCTCCACTCCAATCTATCCTCCATTCAGCCACCGAAGTGATCTTCCTAAAGCAGAGGTCTGACCAACCATGTCACCCTTCTTAGTAAATTAGTGCCTCCCTCTAGGATGAAATCTAAAACCCTTTGTTGGACTCTTAAGGCCCCTCAGAACCTGCCCCTTCCTATCTTTACAGACCTACACTTTACTCTCTTCTTCCTCTTGGGCAGTCTTGTAACATTGACTTCCTTACTCTTTCTCACATAAGACATTCCTCCCTACTCAATTCATTGTTATCAGTAGTCTCCCCCCCATCCAAGAGAATTTCATTTTGGGACAGAATAGAATAGAAATATAGCATTTATGAAGGACCTACTACATGCTAAACACTTGCTAAGTATACAAATGCTCTCAAAAAACTTAGTGTCCAGATTAATCGAGGGGAAAAGCATCTAAAGGAGAGTTCGGCTGCCAGGCAGATGGAAAGACCTCTAGTGATCCTTAAAGTATGGCAGCAGAGGGCAAGGGAGCTTCTTTGGAACCTGGGAGGGTCAGGTGTGAGTGTCTGAGGGAATGGGGGTTGAGTAGTTTAGGGGGAGACACCGGTTGAAATCTCTCTGGATGAGCAGGCAAGGGATTGACTTCACAAATATTATTACATGATTTTTCAAATCCAGACCATCCATTTATTAAGCATCTACTATGCATCATATTCTGTGCTAGGCTCTGGGAATGCAAATTAATTAGTGTTGCAATCTCTTCTTGAACATTCTTATGCTCCAAAAGAGAAGACAAAAAAGTATGTCAATTTTGGGAGCTTGAAACTGAACTAATACTTTTGGGACACCTGTCTCAGATGTACTCATGCAAATCTGTACAAGATCTTTACATACAAACTGGTTTGGGAGGGAGGGAACTGACTGATGGGAGATTGCAAGAAGCTTTGTTGAGCTGGGTTCTGCAACTGGAGAAGGATACTAGTTCTAGTGACCCAGTTTTTCCCAACCTCATTGTTCTCTTTGATTCCTTTCTCACAAGTATTCATAATGTTTATGTTTTTTACTGCAGGAGGACATATATGTAATCTGAAGTAAACAAATGTTGGTGTACAGTCTCAGAAAAGTTTTAGGAATTTTTTTGTGTGTGATTTTTAAAACTGATATGTATGTGATTCACAAGTGAGACTGGAGACTACTGGCCTGAAGGACATTGGTTACATGTGATGACTGAAAGTAAAACTGTTAATTGAACACATTACTTTAAGACTTGATGAATTGCATTAGAAACCTAATGTTGGTTTATCAATACATTTTATAACACATTTTGTTCTAGAATCACTTGTGCATTAATTTTTTTTAATTTTGGAAGCTTTTTTAAAAGAATGAATGTCATCATAAGATTTCTTTTGTTTATTAGACCTTTATGTAATCTTTATGAAGTTGGAAAATTATATCTGGTTTCTTTTTTCATTTTTAGTCAACAGAAATGAAACTGAGGAGGAAATAGTTACCCTTTAAGATGGAGAACTTTATTCTTTATGAAGAGATTGGAAGAGGAAGCAAGACTATTGTTTATAAAGGTCGAAGGAAAGGAACAATCAATTTTGTAGCCATTCTTTGTACTGATAAATGCAAAAGACCTGAAATAACTAACTGGGTAAGTTAATTATCTTATTTGCCTTCCTGGAAATATACAGCTATAAATTATGAATACTAAATCATTCCCAATTAAATTGATGTCATTGAATTTAATTAGCCTGTACATTACAGGGATAGGGATATAAATTTTCCTGAGAGCTTTAGGAATGTTGCTGATTTTAGGGAGAAATTCAAGTGAGAATCAGTAAATTAGATAACAGTAAATTAATTTTTTAAAGAGAAAAATATTTATTCATTTCATTACTTTTAAAATTGCATGACAGAACATTACTCACATGGATTAATTATCTCATTGACCTGGGAATTCTTTCCAATAGGACATTACATTTTATTAAGTAGACATAACCAATAATGCAGGTATACTTCATTTTCATATTATAGTCAATTAAGAGTGATAGGAACATTAAGGGGTAAGAGAGAAAGATTCCAAGCTTGGAAATGAAAAGGAGATGGAGGCATTCAGGGGAGGAAGAATAGTGAGTGTGACAAAAAGATCAAAGGATCAGGGATAGCCAGTGTCCTTGCCAATCCCATACCCCATCTGTATTGCTTCTACCTTATATTCAGAAACCTACAGAGAAGTTCCACTGAGAGCATGGCATGTGTTAGACACCGTGTCCTCTCATAGGCTTGCCAGATTTTCTGGTTCCTCAGAACTCTGACTTAGAGATAGATTCTGCCCATTTAAAGCAGCCCTCATCCTTACAGAATTTTAGGACTGGAAAAGAGCTCTGCCATCATGTGGTTCCTGCACAGAAGTCTCTTCTCTGACATCCCAGACAAAGTCTTTTTCGCAGTGAAGGCTTCAGTGATGTATGAGCCTCTCTGCCTCTTGAGATGGCATCTTTCTTTTATGAATAGCTATAATTTAGGGGACATTATCCCTTATGCTAAGCCTAAATCTCTGCAATTTGTATCTCTTTGCTCCTAGTTTTATCTTCTGGGGTCATTCAGAACAAATCTCATCCTTCTTCCTTCACATATTTGAAGACTATTGTGTTTCCTAAACCTTCTCTCCCCAAGGCTTGACAAATTAGTTACTTTTGCTGACCTTTGAATAACTTGGTTTCCAGTCCCTTTACTATCCTGTGTTGTTCACTCTTCTCTGGGGACATTTCTGCTGCAGTGTCCTTGTCGGAAAATCATATGGTGCACTCAGCACTACTCCAGATGTGGTCTTTCCAGGGTGGAGACCTTCATTTCTAGTGTTCATTCTCTCTGCCTAAGGGTAGTACTCCTCCAAAAGTATTCTAAATCAGAGGTGTCAAACTCCCCACTGACCTGAACCAGAGTACAGTGTAATTGAGAAATGTTTCACAATATAAGTAAAAATACAATACAGCATAGATTCTGTTAATTTGTGATTTTCTATGTCATAATGGAGCCTATAGGATCTGTTTTTGTTGAAGTTTGACCAGTGTCCTGGAGGATTATAAATTTTTAAATTTTTTTTGTGGCATTTGCAGAATCTTGCTAGATTTAGAGTCATCTTTTTTCCATGCCTATTATTTAGTTATCTTAGATCTATTATTAGGTAGTTGATTAATTAACTGCTCTGCTTTGTGAATCTTCTGCTTTTCTTCATTTGAACTAATTTTTTTAAAGGGGCCTTTTCTTTTTTTTTAAAGTCTTTACTTATTCATTGATGAATTTTTTAAAATTTATTTAATGGGGTTAACTGACTTGCCCAAGGGCACACAGCTAGGCAATTATTAAGTGTCTTAGCTTGGATTTGAACTCAGGTACTCCTGACTCCAGCGCTGGTTCTCTATCCACTGCGCCACCTAGCTGCCCTAAAGGGGCAGCTTTTTCTGATAACATCTTTGATTTTAATAATAATTTAGCTAGCATTGGTATAACCTTTTAAAGTTTGCAAATCTTATTTTATCCTTGTAATAGAAACAACCCTTAGTCAGTCAGTGAAAAAGAATTTTTAAAGTAACTACTATGTGCTGAGTCCTGGGGGTACAGAGAAAGACAAAAAGTGGACCCAGCTCCCAAGGATCTCTCAGTTTATTGGGAGAGACAACATGAAAACACTTAAGGACAAGGGATACATTGAAGATAGTGTTGGAGGGCTGGCACTGAGTTTAAGGAGGCCTGGGAAAGTGATTGAAGGGATTTTAGTGGGGTTTTGGAGAAAGCCAGGGAAATCAAGAGATAGAGATGAAGGGCAAGGGCCTTCTAGTCATGGCAAATAACCAGGGAAAAATGTTGGAGTTAGAAGGCAGAGAATTTTGTACAAAGAAGAGCAAGGATTCAAGTGTCACTGGATTGCAGGAGATGTGGAGGCCAATAATAGGTAAGAATACCGGAAGAGTAGGAAAGGACCAGGTTATGAGAACTTGAAATGTCAAACAGAGGCTGTTCCATTGGATCCTAAAAGTGATTGATCAAGTTGGGGGAGAGGGATTGATCTATTTAGACTTGTGCACAGCAAATTCTTTTGCTGAGTGAAAAATGGACTGGAATGGGAAGACAATGGCTGAGAAACCAACCAGTAGCTATTTAAGTAGCCTAGGTATGGAGTGAGAGGGGTCTTCACCAGGGTGGTGGCAGTTTCAGTGGAGAAAGAAGTCTGTGAGAAAAGTGGAATTGATAAGACTTCTTAACTTATTGAATTGGGGGGGGGGGGCTAGAGAAACGAAATAGAGCTTATTATTATTATCTCTCTGATTCAGGAAACTTAGACAGGTGATAACTGACCCTCCTGGGTGATACAACTTGTAAGTTGTTTGAGGCCAGATTGGAACTCAGGTCATCTTTTTGTTTTAATTTATTTTAATTTATTTTCTGACTATATGTAAAGTTAGTTTTCAACATTCATTTTTGTAAAATATGCTCCCTCCCACCTTTCCCTCTCCCTTCCTAAGATAGCAAATAATCTGTTATGATTATGTTACATATAAGTCATTTTATGTAAAAGATTCAGAACATAAGGGAAAAACCATGAGAAAGAAAAAACAAAAAGAGAAAATAGTATGTTTTGGTCTGCATTCAGACTATACGGTTTTTCTCTGATTGTGAATAGTATTTCCATCACAATTCTTTTTAAAATTATTCTTGATCACTGTTTTGCTGAGGAGAACTAAATCTGTCCTCACCCAGTGTTGCTGTTTTGTGGACAATGTTCTGGTCTTGCTCACTTCACTTAACATTAAAAGCTCAGATCTTCCTAATGTCAGATCAGACTTTCCAAATTAGCCAAATTGTATTGTATTTTTTACTTTTTTATTCCAATAAATTGTTCTTACGAGTTGTAGTCTGATTTAATACCAACATTTAAGTTGATTTTATAAAACTGAATGATGACGACATTGAATTGGATTGTAGTCATTATTGCAGAGTAGAATAATGTTGCCACCTGGTGGACTTTTGTGGTATTTTCAAAGACTACAATTCTACATTTTTTACAACTGCTGACCGAAATTTAATTCAACAAACATTTAAGTGCCTACTATGTGGAAGGCACTGTTTATAAAAGTTAGTTAATGCTTTCTTTTAGTGTAAATAGAGGCTTATTATTTGTTCTTTTCAGGGGTAAAGTTAAGTGGCATCGACCTTTTTTTCCCATTTATATTTCCCTTTTTACATATAAAGTCCTTTAACTTAAAATGAATGACTCATATCAGATTATTTCTAGAATCATTCAATCTTTGATGTTATGGCCTCTGCTTCTTTCCTTTTTCTTTATTCATATAGTTTCTCCTCTTCAGTCAAAATCAAATCCAGAGTAACTATGATTTCATTTGATCCTGACTAACTAACAATTTGTGATGTAGGTACTAAAGGTATTATTATCTTCATTTTACTGATGAGACAACTAAGGCTTAAAGTGGGCTTAAGCTAAGGGGTAAAGAGCCTGTTGGTCACACGAATTTTAAGTGTTAGGACTTGAATCCAGGGCTGGGGTTCTAGATCCAGTATTCCTATTGCAACACCATCCTACCTTTGTTATTCTAAGCAAGAGGTTCTTAATCTGGAACCTCTGGATCCCTTTGGGAGGTAACCATGGGTAGATTTCAGGGGGTTATTGAATGTGTATGGGAATGAAAGGGCATCTTTTTTTCACTAATCATCAACTGAAATTTAGTTATTTCCTTCAGTTATTTAAAACCGTTATCCTGAGAAAAGACTCATAAGCCTCTCTAGACTGGAAGAAGGGTCATGGTAGGAAAAGTGGTAAAGAAGCCCTGTTCTAAAGGCAGTGGAGAACTGCTGAGGACTTTTAGTGGGAGTGTGATACAGTTATTGAGATAAATTTGTTTTTTTGTCATAGAAGATTATAGATTTGAAAATGCAGCATCCTGGAGACAAAACACCTGGACTGGAATCTTGACTCTGATACTTAATAGTTGCTGTCTAGAGAAAAATACTTAGTGTCTCTGAGTCTCGGCTTTTCCCTCTGTCAGAGAGAGAGAGAGAGAGAGAGAGAGAGAGAGAGAGAGAGAGAGAGACACACAGAGACAGAGAGAGACAAAGAAGGACAGAGAGACAGAGACAGAGAGAATTCAGTATCTGTCTCACAGAGTTGTTGAGTGAAAAAAAATTGCCATACAATTGAGTTTAATATGTTCAGCAGGGGGTATTAAAAGTGATGATTTTACCTATAGTTTTTGAAACCACATGTTTATTTGGATACAGGACTCAAATGACATGCAAGATGGGGTTATGTGAAAGCATATCTAAAAACTAGCACATGCAGTATTTAAAAATTTAATTTAAGTTTAAAGTAAGAAACAGGTACTTGAAACTGGGTAATATAGTTTTCTTAAATTAGGGTAATTTAGAACCCCCACCATTATGCTATCATTAGATAAATATGGAGAACTTTATTTCTTTGGGGTTTTGTGTGATTATGATTAATGATATATACATATTTTGTGTATGTTCCTGAAAATGCCTTAATAATAAAGTATCTTCCCTTGTATTAATTGATCATTGAAGCACTTTAGGTAGTGGGAACATGACGTAGTATAATAATTTCAATATATAGAAATGGCTCCTGATGGGCCACACATTGACATAGAAAACCACAAATTAGCATTATTGATAGTATATAGTATTTTCATATATTGTCAAATATTTCATAATTATATTTTAATCTGATTTGGGTTGCACTCAGAGTTTTGTGGGCCTCAGAAGGAACATGGCCTTGGTTTGAGACTTGGCTCTGCTTCTTATTGCCTTTGTGAACTTGGCCAAGTCACTTAGCTTCCATAGACTTTTTTTCTGACCTGTAGAAGGAGGGATTTGAATGAGAGAATCTCTTAGATTTTTTTTCCAGATCAAAATCTATGATCCTAGGTTTAAAGCAGGTTTTAAAGTTGTAATTGAATAATATCCTCTTTTCCCAGGAGTTTAAGGAAAGAGGGTTGTAATTCTTCAATGATAAGGTTCTTTTTTTCAAAGGTTTTATTTACTTTTAGTTTTACAATTTTTCTCTTAATCTTGCTCCCCCCCCCCCGAAGGCAATCTGTTAGTCTTTACATTGTTTCCATGGTATACATTGATCCAAATTGAATGTGATGAGAGAGAAACCATATCCTTAAGGAAGAGAAATAAAGAAATAAAGTATAAGAGATAGCACAATTACATAATAAGATAACAGGTTTTTTTTCCTAAATTGAAGGTAATAGTCTTTGGTCTTTGTTCAAACTCCACAATTCTTTCTCTGGATACAGATGGTATTCTCCATCATAGATAGCCCCAATCTGTCCCTGATTGTTGCACTGATGGAATGATCAAGTCCAAATGTTAAGTTTTTAAAACTGATTTCTCTCCAAATACATTATCTTATTACTATTTTTTAATAGGTTCGGCTTACCCATGAAATTGAACACAAGAATATAGTCACTTTTCATGAATGGTATGAAACGAGTAATCACCTCTGGCTTGTAGTAGAATTGTGCACAGGTAAGGAGTATGAAGCAGGTTTTGTTGTTGTAATTCTCTTGAAAGTCTTTGTTCTCCTTTTGTTTTCTTTTTAAAGTTTTACTGATGCCTTTTGTATCTTGGCAATTTCTCAATATTCCCATGCCCTGCTCCAAGAACAGAGATTTAAGGAAAGTTGCTGTCAGTCATCGTATTTGATTTTAATCACTGTTCTGCACCTGCAGTCTCTGAGCTCTTGGATGAGAGTAGAGGATCATGATAGATTTTTCTTTTTTAGATTTTTTTCAAGGCAAATGGGGTTAAGTGGCTTGCCCAAGGCCACACGGCTAGGTAATTATTAAGTGTCTGAAGCCGGATTTGAACTCAGGTACTCCTGACTCCAGGGCCAGTGCTCTATCCACTGCGCCACCTAGCTGCCCCAATGATGGATTTTTTTCATACTTCTTACATTGATTAGTTTTAAACAAAGAGCATGAAAAGTCCAGCGAAGAGAAGCAAAAGTTGACATGCTGTTATTTAAGAAAACCCTTCAATTGATCCCAAGACTGGTACCTTCACAAAAATCTTACTTCTATGCCTAATCGTGTTGGAGACTAGGTGACTATGCCATTGGAGTGGAAGCCAAGGCAAATTCCAGAATACTGACCAGGCTAGCTTTCGGTATAGTTGTTAACTCTGTTTACTTTTTGAGGAATAGTCTAGAAGGTATGGAGAGTCTCATTACCAGTATATTGGTAATCATTACATAATGAGGTGGTTAGCCATAACAGACTGTGGAACTTAGAATCATACAATGGTTGTCAGTTCTGTGTGACCTCCTTTGACAATGTTTTAATCTTTTTCAGAGAAAAAGGATACTGAGAATAATGCAGTTTTTAGCTGGGCCAGGAACAGCAATTTAACTATTGGTAGTTTAAATGTGATATTCTTATCTAATGGCAAATGAATGAATATGGTATAAGAAGACCTAATATTTTATCATAAATGAAAATAGAAGATTTGAGATACTTGTAACCAAATGGGGTGATGATTTACATGTCCTCCTAAGAGAGACATATAAGGGAATTGGAAAAGTAGGTTTTGTTGTGTATTTAAAGACAATAAAAATTATCATTTAATAGTCTAGTTAAATGAATTTTTTTTTTTTTTTTTTTTTTTTTAGTTTTTGCAAGGCAATGGGGTTAAGTGGCTTGCCCAAGGCCACATGGCTAGGCAATTATTAAGTGTCTGAGGCCGGATTTGAACTCAGGTATTACTGACTCCAGGGCTGGTGCTCTATCCACTGCGCCACCTAGCTGCCCCTAAAATGAATTTAAACTAAAAGCCCATAAAGATAATTTTAGCTAATGGGTCAGAGTATGGCAACATAGAGAAATTATATAAAAGGACTTTATAAGATCTGTCCCTCTCCCAACTTATTCAGTATATATCTTAACACTTAATGACTTCAGTAACGCAAAGCATAGGGGAAGCGTAGGGGAAGACAGTGAAAAGCATAGGGGAAGATATAAGCATAGGGGAAGACAGTGAAAAAATGCTAGAAAATATGAACAAGTGTTAATAAATCAGACATGCCAAATGCCACATATTAGTATATTATGAATACTTTCTTCAAAGAAGAAGTTAGAACATGCTAGACATCAGAAACACTAAAATAAACTAACAAAAAATGAAATTAATTACATTCCAACAGACAGTTGTTGATGTGAAAATTATTTCTAAATCAGCTTTCTGTGTACAAGGAGACATTTGACTTCTTGGAAGGAAGAGCAGAATCAACACTAGATTAGAAGAATAAGATGAAAGATAAGAAATGAAATTAGGTTTGAAGTTAATTCAGCTATAACCTGATCTGTTTTAACAAATGGTTAATACAGAAAAACAGGAAGTGGATGGAAGAATGTATATGTTCATAAATGATTATCTTTTCTTAAGGAAATTTAACCAAGGGAGGTCACTAATCACAATGAAAGCAAAAGAGGCTAGACACTACTTTAGCTTAAAAATTACATGATTTTCTTTCTGAGCAGAGAGAGAGATAAGTCCAGTTTAAAGTATAACTCTTATAAAATTTTATGCAAGAGAATGGTGGAAAATTATGAATATTACTGACTCCTAAAAAAATACCAAGAAAACCAAGAAAAACTTAAATAAATAAATAAATCTTTAGATGGGGCAAGACTCAATTAAGTCAGTTTACCCTTCTTTTATTTTTATTATTATTATTTTTTATTATTTTTAGGTTTTTTTTGCAAGGCAATGGGGTTAAGTGGCTTGCCCAAGGCCACACAGCTAGTCAATTATTAAGTGTCTGAGGCTGGATTTGAACTTAGGTACCTCTGAATCCAGGGCCGATGCTCTATCCACTACACCACCTGACCACCCCAAGTCATTTTACCCTAAGACCATTTAAGGATAGATGTGAGAAGAGTACAGTAAATAGAAAAATGTTGAAAAGAATCTGTCAGCTTTTATTTAACAAACTAGTGGAAAGCTTGGTACAGAGGACAGCTTTTGATTTAGAAAAACAAAATTGAACCTCAAAGACTTTTCTTCAACAAGTCTGTTTTATACATACATACATACATATATATATATATATATATGTATATATTTGTGTGTGTTAAGATTTTACATATTTTCTTGATAAACTGAACCTCAATAGGACCTGTTTGACCCACTGATGATTAATATTGAGTGAAGCCCAAAGCAAGGAGACTTTTGTTCCAGACAAGGGGGGATAGCTGACAGTTTTCATTAAGGATGTCCACTACATTTGCACTTTGCCAGGGTTGTACTTAATTTGCTACACCAGGAATTGGAAGAGGCATTAATGAAAACAAAGATATTAAGAGCAAAAAGATGTTAGGGGCATAGATGTTAGTACATTAAAGGTCCATGCTTGTGGCAATTTAATTTTTTTTAGTATATATAAATAGTTTGTTTTCCAATTATATACAATATACAATAGTTTTTTATAAGGTTTTGAATTTTATAATTTTTCCCCCACCCTCCCTTCCTTCTCCCCAACCCCCTCTCACAGAGGGCAATCTGACAATCTTTGCATTGTTTCCATGCTATGCACTGATCAAAATTGAATATGTTGAGAGAAAAAAGCATAACTTTGAGGAAAAATAAAATATTAGAGATAGCAAAATTATGTAGTATATAAGACAACTTTTTTTTTAAATTGAAGGTAATAATCTTTGGTCTTTGTTTAAACTCCACAGTAATTTCTCTGGATACAGATGGTATTCTCCATCACAGATACCCTAAAATTGTCCCTGATTCACTGATGGAATAAGCAAGTCCATTAGGGTTGATTATCATTCCCATGGCAACTTAATTTTTAGGGGATTAAAGAATATACTTTCTAAAGATCTTAAAAGAAAGGAAGATAACTCAATAATTTGGTTTGGGAGAGAGTCATGACTGGTAGTACTCAAATACTTAAATGGATCTGGGATCTAATTGATGATCTCACATGTTCATCCCTACCTGACTTAAGCAATTCTTGTTTATTTTTGTATCACCACATTCTAAAGCATGTTTCTGGAGTATTCTGGGTATTTCTAATCGTTAACACCTGCTCTGTGCCAGCTATCCTCTGGCAGGGAGTAGGGTAACGTTCCTAGATTCTGGCTCACTATATGAAAACCATGACTGTAGAAAACCTATGAACCCTTGTCAGAATAATGTTTTTAAATCCATAAAACAAAATTCATAGCATTCCAAACTATATCAATTACATTGAAATAAAGATGTAATTTTTTCTTTTCATAATTTATTTACCCTCCTTTACCTCCAGGGTTCAAGGTCCCCAGTTGAAGAACCCCCCCTCCTCTAGAGTGTAGTACTAGATATAAAGAATCCTGACTATTCAGTACTAGTACTTCATCTATAATTTTTATTGTGGAGCCTAGTCATATTTATTTAGCTACTTAGGTTTTACATTTATAGATTGCTCTTAGGGTTCCAGTAGGGAAAGACAACTTTTTATTACTACCTATCTTAACACTTTGAAATAATATAAATGCACATTGTTTAGTATTTTGTGTCTAATTTTTGTAACTCAGTTTTTTTTATGTGATTTGAATGAAGAACCCACAAATGAAAATCCTTATTCTTCCATTCTACTTTATTATTTCCTAGTAATGATCCTTACAAATTTATTGTAGGTGGTTCCTTAGAACTGGTTATTGCTCAAGATGAACACCTTCCTGAAGATGTAGTGAGAGAATTTGGGATTGATTTGGTGAATGGATTACATCATCTCCATAAGCTTGGAATTCTCTTCTGTGATCTTTCTCCTGGAAAGGTAATCAAAACATTGTCTACGTATTGCTTTTGAGAATGTTTATCTTTTCCCCTGAAAGAGGATGGTCAGTTTTGCTGGGTAGTTGATTCTTGGTTGTAGTCCAAGTCCTTTGGCTTCTGGAATATCATATTCTAAGCCCTATGTGCCCTCTTAGTAGAAGATGCTAGATCCTATGTAATCCTGATTGTAGCTCTATAATGTTTGAATTGTTTATTTTTTTGCCTGCTTATAATATTTTCTCCTTGACTTGGGAGTTCTGGAATTTGGCTGTAATATTCCTGACAGTTTTCATTTTGGTATCTCTTTCAGAAAGTAATTGGTGGATTATTTCAATTTCTATATTACCCTTTGCTTCTGGAATATCAGGGCAATTTTAATTTTGGTTACAATTTGCAGGTAGTCTAATATTTTAATTGTCTCTCCTGGATCTGTTTTCCAGGTCAGTTGTTTGTGCAGTGAGATATTTTACATTTTCTTCTAGTTTTTCATTCTTCTGGTTTTGTTTTATTGTTTCTTAATTTCTCACAAAGTCTTCAGCTTCCCTTGGTTCCAGTCTACATTTTAAGGAGTTATTTTCTTCTGAGAACTTTTGTATCTCCTTTTCCATCTGGCCAATTCTGCTTTTTTAAGGTATTCTTCTCTTCATTGGCCTTTTGGGTTGCTTTTTCCATTTGATCCAAACTGGTTTTTAAGATGTTATTTTCTTCAGTATTTTTCTAATTCCTTCACCAAGCTGCTGACTTGGTTTCCATGATTTTCCTGCATCGTTCGCATTTCTCTTGTCAATTTTTCCTCTACCTCCCTGACTTGATTTTCAAAATCTTTTGTAAGTTCTTCCATGGCCTGAAACCAATTTATTTCTCTTGGAGGCTTTGGCTTCTTTATGTTATGTCTGAGTGTGAATTTTGGTCCGCCATAGGACCAAAGTAATTGTCTGTGGTCTGGATTTTTTTTTTCTTCTGTTGCTTGCTCATTTCTCCAATTCTTTGTTAATGTGGGACTCTGCTTACAGGGTGGAGGAAGCACTGTCCCAAATTTTTGAAAAGTTTTGCAGTTTGCATCGATAATTCCCCATGACTTGCATGGTCTCAATTTCCCTAAGGGCTGAAAGCTCTCCTGGCCTGTGCTCTGATCAATGGGTGACTACTAGCATTTCCCTGTGCCCTGGAACATGGGGAGAGTCCTAGCTCTACTGCAGGTCATGAGCTCTGTGTTGCTTCTGCTCCTTTTCCTGAGACTGGGCCCCCAGAATGTAACCTGGATCTAAGTATGGGTGAAGCCACAAGATCCTGCCTCAGGGACAGCAAAGAGACCTCTGCAATCTTCCTAGACCCTATTATGGTCCAGAAACAGTTGCTGGGTGGCTCCCTGCAGGATGGCAGGGCCCCAGGCCTGGATCTATACCAGTGTCTGTGCCAGACTGAGCTCTAGTTTTCCTGTTGAGCTTCCCAATTGTCCTTGGTGATCCTTGGACTGAGAGGTCTGAAATCACCCCCACTGCCAGGAGCCAGGCACCCCTGGGGACCCAGGTTCCCCAGGTCTGTTTCTGGATGGCCGGAGCCAGTTCATGGCTGCTTTGTGGCCCTGTCTAACCTCGATGTAACAGACCTTTCCCATGGATCTTCCGAATTGTTTTGGGCTAGAAAAATTGTTCATTCAGTCTTTTTGTTGCTTCTACCACTCTAGAATTTGGTTTGGTTCATTTTTTAAAGGTATTTGGAATGGTCTGGAGGAGAGCCCATGGGAGTCCCTATTTCCACTCCACCCCTAGGCTGGTCAATTTTAGAAAAACATGGAAAGGGGCAGCTAGGTTGCACAGTGGATAGAGCACCAGGCCTGGAGTCAGGAAGACCTGAGTTCAAATCATGCCTCAGGCACTTAATAATTACCTGTGTGATCCTGGGCAAGTCAATTAACCCCATTGCCTTTCCCCTTCCCCCATAAATAAATAAATAAATAAAGTGAAAAAGGTTTCTGTCTTAAAGAAAAACATTTTAAGACTTACATGAAATATTGAAGAGTGAAGTAAGCAGACCAAAGAGAATGTCATACAGAGGAACAACAATCTTGTTCTGAGAATACCTTTTGATGACTAAGTCATTTGGAGTGTTTCAAAAAGTCAAATCAACTATAAGGGCATTATGAAGAAAGATGCAAACTACTTCCAGAGAAAGAATTATTGAATAAAAGAATGTATAGTATGTTTTTTATATGTTTCTATATGCATATACACATATCTGTGTCTAATGGTAACCTTCTATAGGTTAGGGTGGAGGAGAAGATATAAAAGTTCACTGAAGAAAATAATTCCTGGGGTGGCTAGGTGCCGCAGTGGATAGAGCAGGAGGACCTGAGTTCAAATCTGGCCTCAGACAAATAATTACCTAGCTTTGTGGCCTTGGGTAAGCCACTTAACTCCATTGCCTTGCAAAAAAAAAGAAAGAGATAATAATTCTTTACAAACTAGAATTGGACAACTGGATGCTCCATTCACTGGGCATGAGCTCACTCCTCTGCAGCCTGGGCCTTAGGCCAATCAACACAAGACCTGACTTCCCATGGCAGCAGAGGGTCCTTTAATCTTCCTGTAATCCACTGTCTGATCCCCATACTGTCTGTGAGACAAACATTTCTAAAACTGAGGTTGCTCCTCTGTAGGGTCTTTCCTGAGCTTGACTCCAGTTGTCTTAGGAGAATGACTTCTTTACCTCTACTTTTGATGATTTCTGCAATTCAGAGTTCACTTTGAAGGGAGATGTTTTGTCTCATTTATAGGGGAAGTTTGGAGAGCTTGATATTTCCTGTCTAATTCTCCGTCATCCTTGATAGTTGTTTTCACATTATTGCCTTCTGAGTTTATGACTTGGTCTTATGCCACCATAGTAGCTTTTATGGTCTAAGTCTGGTTTTGTTTTTTTTCCCGCCAATTTTTTGACTTTTAACTTTATGTTAAACTTGAATTCTGCTCACCTGTAGGTGGAAAGGTATTGCCCTAAGCTTCAGACTTTTGATGCTGTTTGCGGAGCTAGTGCTAGGGACCTGCAAGTTTTTGGTGCTTCAGGGTAGTTATTCTGGATGAGGTGTGGTCTTTGTTCTCCTTGTTTAGGCTTTATGTTTACAAAGGAAGGGCCCTTGGTCTCCTGCAGATGCATGGATTAGTACTCTGCTTTGTTCCTGAATCTAGGGCCCCTGCTCTCTCGTGACTGTCCCCCCACCCCGACCCCAGTGCCTTTCTCCACCTTGGAACTGTGACCTATAATTGCATATGGGCAGTCGAGTTGCCTTTCGGCTCCAGCTGTGGCCAGTGCCAACCACCTTTCCTGGGCTGAGAGGTCTTGAAGCTGCTGCTGTTGTGGGTGTGGACTATGGACTCTCTATCAGACTTCCACCTGGGTTTTGCAGACTTCTCTTGTCTACCTCTTAAGGTTTCTTATGCCAGAAAAACATCTTATCCCCAACTTTTCATGGTCTCTACAACCCCCAGATTGTGCCTGCCCCTAGTCTGCCATTTTGGATCCCTCAGCAGTTTCTGTCTATATAGAGTTGTAAAAGATTCACTGTTTAATTCCACAATGGAATTTAACATGTACGCAAATGAAGATTATGAATATTATATTCTAATATTCATGAGCAAACCAAAAAAAATCTCATTTACATACAAGGACAAAATGATTTTCAGTTCAGCAAAAACTTTTCTAGTCTGTAGTGAGACAGTGAAATCTGACTAACCAATCACTGGATAACAGTTTGTATGTACCTTATTCAGGAGATAAAATATTCATTGCTAAGTGACTAATGATGAGAATTGAACTCAGAATAAAAAAAAGCATCAGGGAGTTCTCTCTTCAGAAGAGTTGATCATTGATAATTTATCATTTAAAGCCTTGATGAATGTTTTAAAGAAGGAGCTAGTATGTCTAACTTATGGAAGTTAGAATATTTTTATTGGGTGATAAGAGTACCCAGTGGATATTCTCACTTGAATAGGTCTGTAATTAGAATTTTAGGCACCTTAAATTATGAAATATCAGTTCATGTGTAAAACTGCAAGTTTTTTTTGTGGCTACACCAGACCACACTAGGGAAGAAGAGTAACAAATTTGTGATTTTAAAGTCCTTTTTATGTTTTTCTTGTCTAAATAGATCACCTTACTGAAAACAAATGATACTTCATCATAATATTGTTAGTCCCCAGAGTAACTGAATTTAACAGATATTTTATATTATGGCAATTACATAGTCTCATCTGTTCAGCAACTTTTTGAGTACCAAAAGTATCTTCCCTAGATGTTTAAAATACTTTTTTTGAAGCAATTAAATAAATTCTTATTTATGCTAATCCTTTTATTATGAAATATAAAAGTACTTGCCCATATGCAAATTAGATTCTTATTTTTTGATTTTGGCAACTAGATGGCATACTGGATAGTCTCAGGTCTGGAGTCAGGAGGATGAATCTTCTATATTCAAATCTGATCTCAGACTCTGACTAGGTGTGTGGCCCTGGGCAAGTTGCTTAACTCTTTTTGCCTCAGTTTCCCCATCTGTAAAATGAGCTGGAGTAGGAAAGGACAAACTACTCTAGCATCTTTGACAAGAAAACTCCAAATGGAGTCATGGAGAGTTAGACACAAATGAGTGAAATAGCTAAACCACAAAGGTCATGACTCCATTTGAAAAATTCTTTAAATAAGTAAAGCATGCCAAAATATTGATGCTGAATTTTAATATACCTACAATTTTAATGTGTGTGAGGTACTAGCATTGTAAATATTTTTGTGTATGATGGACTCTATTAATGTTGTTGCCTGGTTTAAGTGACTTTATTGGGTTAGTTTTTATATTTTATTTCTGAGGGATATAAGAAAGTCATTTCTGGGATGGCTAAGTGGCTCAGTGGATAAAGCACCGGCCCTGGAGTCAGGAGTACCTGGGTTCAAATCTGGCCTCAAACATTTAATAATTACCTAGCTGTGTGGCCTTGGGCAAGCCATGTAACCCCATTTGCCTTGCAAAAAAAAAAAAAGAAAAAAGAAAGTCATTCCTGGTGTCATGATCTTGCTTCTCACATGGGATGAGTTGGGGTGGGACCTCATTCCATTCTTGAGAAAACCTAAGGAGAATATTTGCCTTTGTACTGCTATAGCTTTCTATGTGGGGCTTAGAGAATATTTTTTCATTTTTGTACTGAGTTTTAAAAACCACTGAAATCATTCTACTCTGCCTGATTTTCTTTTTTCAATTTTGAAATAGTTTTAATATAGTTATTTAGTTTTTAACATTGTGTTGAAGTTTCAGCAAAGTAAATGCTGATAATATCTTGTATTGTTACCAATTGCCTCCCCTATATACTTATTTGGAAATCAGTACTACAGTGATACAAATTTAAATTAATTAAAATAAACTTTTATTCCTTGAATGGGGTAGAATATTTATAAACAAAGTTCTGTTAGAATTGGACTTCTTTTCAAGTCCTTATTCCCAATCTCCACAGATCCTCTTGGAAGGGCCTGGCACATTGAAATATAGTAATTTTAGCTTGGCCAAAGCAGAAGGTGAAAATCTGGAAGAGTTCTTTGCTTTGGTGACCTCAGAAGAAGGTGGAGGTGATAGTGACAACATCCAGAGAAGATGTATGAGAAACAGAGTCAAAGGTGTGTTTGTCTATAGAAATGACTAAATAATTAATACCAACTGTTGACTGTTGAATAAAATGTATTGTCCATATTTGTTTTAAATATTTTTGTTCTGTTTTGTCAGTTTTTTAAGCTTTTTTTAAGCTTTCTTATTATTAAAAACTTTCTTGACCAACCTACTTAACTTAGAAGTGTGATTTTGTCCACCAGATATGGAGTTTACTATCTAGTCTTCATATTGGATATAGTCATATGGCAGGCCTAGGAAGCTTTGGGCGCTACAATCCAGATCTAGCCATCAGAGTGATTTCATCCAGTCCTGGCAAATGTTCTAACACTGTGTCCATTATTTCCCTTAAGATCAACAAATACATCTTCCCTCCCCATTCCCGCTGCTCCTGCCCTTCTCCTCTTAGCTATGTCTTCCTTACATTCTTTTCTTCTTCGTATTTTTCTCCCATCCTTAAAAAAAAATCTAATTTGATGCTACCATCCCCACTAGCTATTGTTCTGTACTTTCCTTACCTTCGTGGCTAAACTCCTTGAGAAAGTCATCTCTACCTGGGACTCTTCTCCTTCCACTTCCTTCTAAACTCTTTCCAGTTTGGTTTCCAAAATATTCTCTCCAAAGTTATCATGATCTTTTCTAATTGTCAAAACTAATGGCCCTGTCTGAATCCATTTGACAGTAACTAACTCTTGCTTCTGGATTCTCTTCATCTTGTTCCTGATTTTTCTATCTGTCTGACCCTTCCTTTTGGCTTTCATTTGCTGGTTCTTTGTCCAGATTGTGTCTACTCACTATGGCTCTGACCTAGAACCTCTTTTCTTTTTCTTCTGTACTCTCACTTAGCAATCAAGTTAGGTCCCATGTGTTCAATGACCATCCCCTCTAGTCAGAGGATTCTCAGGTGGAGATATTCAGCCCCAGTTGCCCTCCTGAGCTTCTCTTTCCCAAATGTCTCTGGACTAATCCAACTAGAGGGTTCATTATGTCCAGAATTGAAATGGTGTCACTTGGGACTCCATTCTGATTACACATATCATTGCCACATCTTGTTTCTGCTTTAACAAAATATCTCACATATAACCTCTCTTTTGCACCAGCCTAGTTCAGGTCCTCATTACCTCGAATCTTTGTCAAAGGCCTGCAGGTGCATGGGAAGTGGTTATTTTTGGATAGAGAAAATATATGGAAAGAACCTATAAGTACTTTATTCACATTTCCTCAGTAAAATTCCATTTGAATGCAATGTGTTGGGTTAAAAAATTAGTTCATGAGATTTTTTAATAAAATTTTTTAAAAATAGAATGTGCTAAATTACTGTAAAGATTTTATTAAAAACACATTTGAGTGATTATGGAATTTAAAGCATCACAGTATTTTCTTTTTTTTAAGCTGTTAAAATTCAAAGTAACATCAAAGTACATAAGCATCATTTAGATATTTTTGGTCATTTATTTTCTTTGAAGACTTTTTCATAAATACAATTTGTTTAAAAGTGAAGTTTTACTATATAATAATACATTTAGGATTTATTATATGTATGTATTCCATTGAACACGAGAAAAGTCTTTGCATGGGCTTCTTAAAACTTTCTTTGGTCTCTGGTGTGTTTTCATTTGATAGGCTTATTTACATTTTTATAGTGTAATTCTCATTTTCCTAAGGCAAACATATGTACTTTAGTAATTGTTTCAGAAAAAACTATGTGGTAGGGTTTAGCCATTTCCATTAAATGCTGTCTCCCTTCTGAAAAAGAATTATAAAGGCAACAGTGAGGTTAGTAAATGCAGCAGTTATAATTTGGGAGGATAGATTTATTGTCACATTTCAACAGTAGCAGTAAACCTTTAATAAACATCTGGATAGATTGGAAGTGAAAAAAGAAAACATAAATTATTTGCTAAAAATTGTTTTTTGTAATTTAATATAATGGTCTTCTTGGATCATTGGCCAAATACCATTTGATGATTTATATGATGTCCTTAAGAAATTTCAATAATGTTCATGTGGAACAACTGTCAGAGAGCAAAACTTTAGACCCAGAAGCTCTTCTGGCTTTTTCTCTGGCTTTGAAGATCACAGTTGACCAGAAAGGTAATTAGTGATAAAATGTGCTAGAAGTATATTGATTCTATCCCCAAAAGGTAGTTTTATTGCATGTTTCCTGGAGAAAATGAATATATTATATTAAGTTGCCTGTAGGTATTATTTTAGGTTTTGTCATTTTAACATTTTCTTATTAGCTTAAGAAGGGATATATCTAAATGTGTTGTATCCCTTAATTTTATACCGCTGTCTCTTCAAAGTCTGTTTTATGGTTATTTTTTTAAAAAAATCAAACTTTCCAATTAGAATAAAGTAAGTAACATTCTCTATTTGAAAAGTTAAGGCTTCATTATTCATTTATCTCTTTTATGCACTTTTTATTAATCTCATGCTCTTCCAAATAAATTACTTTGGAACTCACAGGACAGTTTGTGTTTAATATTATTGTGCAATTCTTTGTACTATGACTTCAGGCTCTCCCATCTACACTGCTCCAGAAATTATTAAGGGGTTGGACTTCTCCGTGGCAAGTGATCTGTGGTCTTTGGGTTGTCTACTCTATGAAATGTTTTCAGGTAATTTATCTTTCTTTAAATTTCTACTTAAGATAGCTAATAAATATCCATAATGTTTTTTTTACTGAGGGGTTACTAAGTTGAGATAATATTTAATAAAATCTATTTTTTTTGTCTAAAAGTCCCACCTTTAAGGTAATAGTAGGTTTGACCGACTTTTTAATTGAACTACTTGAATTTGATTAAATTGATGTTCATTATGTACAGGTTCACTTAGAGGATACTTCCTTCCCGTCTTCCTCTTCCTTCCTCTTCCCCCTCTTTTTCCTCTTCTCTCTTTCTTTTCCCCCTCTTCCCTATTTCTTCATCCTCTTTCACTTTGCCACTCTTCCCCCTACCCCCTTTTCTTCTCTCTTCCTTCTTCTTTTCCCTCTCACCCTTCTCCCCTACTTTGCTTTCCCCTCTCCTCCTCTCCTTTTCTCTGGTATATATTAGCCAAGTATCTATGAGAAAGGGTCTTTTTACCCCAATGCCTCAGGCAACTCCCCAAGGTTAAGATATAGATAACTGACTGAAATCACCAATCTAGCTCCTCGCCTCCATATTCCCAAATGATAGAATAGAGTGTTTCATCAAGGAGTGTGAGTCACATATATTTATTAGAAGCAGACCTAGTTATTTGAAAACTTCTAAAAATACTCTGTGAAGCTCATGGTTGTCTAATTATAGACCATGGTATGTGTAACTTGCAAAGAATGACTTTTTAACCCATAAAATAATCTAATTTTTTTTAGAAAATACATTTTGAAATTCAAAAATCCAAAAATAAAGACTATTGTCATTTTAGCTGGAAAACATAAGATTAAGTTTTAATAACTTTATACAAAATAACTAATTTTAAAGTTACAAAAGAGTAACTCAGGATGTTTCTGAGAGATAGGAGCATGGTCATTGAATGTTAGAATACAAGGGACTTTCTTTAGGGGTTATCTGGTCCAGATGCATGAATTCCCTCATGGCTTCCCCTGAAGTTCATGATTTTCCAAAGGCAACCGATTCCATTTTTGTGTGACTAGATCAGTCAGGAAGTTTTTCCCTCATTTTGAGTTGGAATCCGCCTCTTTTTAGTTTTCTGTTGCTGGTCCTTGTTCAGTCCTTTGGGACCAAACAAAACCAACAGGATTCCTCTTCCTTTCACATAGTTGAGGACAGCTATTGAGGACAGTTATTTTTCTCCTTTGCTCAGCCACATTTTCTCTTGTGTAAATTTCTCTAATTTCTTCCACTGATCTTTATGTGAATACTAAACCTCCCATTATGGTAGGTGTCCATTATGGGACAAGCTTCAGCTTGTTAGTGCTGTTTTTAAAATGTGGCCCCTAGAAGGTGACTGGGTATTGTAGAAGTGATCTAATTAGGCAGGCAAGCCATCAGTAAACATTTATTAAGGACTTGCTGGAGCCAGATGCTTTGCTAATCTCAGGGGACACAAACCCAAGTTTCAACAAACAGGACAGATCTTGACCTCAAGCAACTTACAATCCAATGGGAAGAACCCAATGAAATGATCACTTGTCTTATTTTGGACAGTCTACTTGTAAAAATGCTGGTGTCCATCTCCACATATACTAGGTACTTCCAATACAAAGAATTACAGTTTTTAAATTGCTTTGGAAATTTGTTAATACCAAAATATTACCCAATTTTATAAGTGAGTTTATCATTTTTAGGAAGACCACCATTCTTCTCAGAAAGTATTTCTGGCTTAGTTGAACAGATTTTATATCAAGATTTTTTGCCACCTACACCAAAAGGTAAATTATTTCATGTTACATGTGTTTACTTACTGTTTCTGTGTTTCTAACTACATTTTAATTCTTACTTGGTTTTTCACAATTCAAAAAATAAACTTAATTTCACCGTACTTCATTTTTCTTATATTTGCTGGCTCTTGCCAAGATAGTGAAGTAGGAAAAATTTCTTTTAATAGTACAACTAATAGTCTTTTTAACAGTTTTTTTTGGTCATTTGCTGAAAACTGCAGAAAATTTTTGATGTTTAACCAAACGTGATGTTTAAAATGTCAGTTTTACCATTGCTATATTATCTAAAACATTTCTGTGATCTGTGTTCAATTCCAGTGTCTGAATTTCCTAGCTGAATTAGAACAGTAGCATATAAGGGAATTTGTTAGACTAATAGATTATTCTTTCTTGTGATTTTATCATCATTACCATTAGCTGGTGTGTGTGTGTGTGTGTGTGTGTGTGTGTGTGTGTGTGTGTGTGTGTGTCTTGCAAATGGGGCTATGTAAAATCAAGGTAGAGACATGGAACTTTTTCTGTAAACTCTGTATTAATGGTATACGGAGCACTGCATTATACATTAAGAAGCAATAGCAATGAAGTGCCGATCATAGATGTATATCCCATAGGTTTTGGTATGTTGTTTTATTATTGTATCTAGAATGAAGTCATTAATTCTTTCTATAATTTGTTGTTTGATCCATTCATTCTTTAGCACTGGATGATTCCCAGTCATCAGTTAGGCTGTTATTTTCTAATTAATATTTTTATTTATTTGTTTTTCTAACAACATGCAGCAGTAGTATTCACCAATCATTTTTTTTTTTTTGCAAGGTTTTGAGTTTACATTTTTCTCCTTCCCTCCCCACTCCAGAACAGAAAGCAGTCTGATTTAGGCTCTACATGTATCAGCCAGACTGTCAAGCTGTGCATGTCCTATTCTTTGGGGAGAATCTGGCATTAGAGGTCTGCTGGGTGTCTTTGGAGAGCCCTGCCAATTTGAGCAGTCCATTGTCATTCTTCACTGATATCTCAGCCCAGCTCTGGTCAGTTCTTGAATGATCCAAGGATTCAGTTTCTATATTGTGAGGATTTCAGAACATCTCTGATGACCAAACTGTTATGAATCTTCTCAGCCTGCATCTTGTGAGTGCAGGGTCAAAGATATTCATGGCTGTTGCCCTTGAAGAAGTCTACCAGTTCCTTGGTCATCTCATCTGTTCCTTTTGTGGTAGACTCAGAAGCAGGAGGGATGTCCAGTTGTTAGCATACCCTTTGATATGTTTCTTAGATCAGTTTTGTAGAGATAGACTGCTATTTATGGCTGAGTTTAGACATATTTATAGATTATAAATTTTAAAAAATGAAATAAAATTTTCTTTATTTGGTTGTCTTTCATGACTTAGTTAAAATTCAGGAAATACAATGTGGCAAATTAAATAGAAGGTCAGCCCCAGGGTCAGGAAGACCAGGATTCAAACCCCTCCTTTGAAACATTGACTTTGTGACCCTGGAAAAGTCACTGTTAGGCTACTGTCAGTGGGCTCATTGAACCTATGAGTTTCAGAACAATGCTCTGCTTTGGTATAGTGAGTTTATTTATGAGTAGATCTGAGTGAGACCACCAGTCTGTGCCCAAAAATTCCTTGAAACTTCCCTGACCAGAATTATAATTGCTGGGATAATATAGACCAAATTCAGTGTGGGGGAGCTGCTCCCGAAATTGTTGTTGTTTGTCCTTTTTTCTTGAAGAGGAAGGTGATGCCATGCCATGCCATGCAAGGGAATTAATTTAATGGGGGGGTAGTTGTGTAAAATGATCAGGCTCACTTTCTCTTCTGGAGCTATCTGGGTCCAGTGGGCAGATGTGGATCAGGACCACTGGATATGGTCCTCTGGTCTCTGGATGATTTCTTTTTGACTGATTTTATCCTCAATTTCCTCTTAGAATCTCTACATGCTGCATGTACCTACTTCTTTGCAGTTATATTTCTTTAGCACAATGCATTTATATAAGATCATTGATTAAAAAGGATCACTGATTTAGAACTAGAAAGAATATAAGCCATTGTATGATAGATTGTCTTGTGTTTGTCTTTGTATCACCATCACAATATCTCACACATAGTAACTGTTTATTGAATTGAATTGAATCATATGTAGGTAAAAATTCTCATGCAAGTATTCAGGGTAACAGTTTCCTTATTCGTATTAGTCCATAAAGAATTCTCTGTATCTTTATGCAAATATGTTTACCCTGATTGCCTCACATCCAGCCATCTCCAGTGGTCCTGATGCCTATCTGACCACTGGACCAGATGACTCTGGAAGCAACTGTGAGGTTGGTGTCTCGGGAAGGAAATTATCATTGGGGTTGCTGGAGAAACATTTCTCTTTGCATCAGACCTGCACCATGTGAATAATTCACAGTAGGTGTGAAGGCAAAGTTCAAGTTTTTTCTCTTCATGGTCTTTATTGTCTCTTCCTGCTCCTCCAGCTGTTGGGCCAGATAAATGATTCTCTTCTCTCAAAGAGGATGGTGTTACTTCTTCCTTCTTTACTTTTCCTTCAATGCCTCTTTCTCTCATTTTGAGACAAAGTTCCAGAATGGTAGCACCCCACTGTTATTGAGTTACTTTCCTCTCCTTTTTCTAGCTTCACCTCCTCCATGGTTAAGACTGAATACCAGCTATATTATACAGGTTTTTTTCTTCCTGAGACTTGGATTTATCCTTGTTGTCTCATGTAGTCATTAACTTTTATTTGGATTATTTTAATATCAGTGAAAATATTACTTAGGTAAGGTTTTATATCTTTTGTTAAGCTGTCATGCTGATATTCCCTTTCCAGTTCTTTCTTCAATAAATCTCATTCCTTTTCTATTTTTTCCCTGTAGCTCTTTCATTTATAAAAAAAAAAAAAGTGTTAAAAGTCTTAATAAAAACTATTGCTTTAGCTATTCCAGGAATTCCTGGATGAACTTGTGCTCTCTGTTTTTCTTTGAGGTTTTGCCAATAGATATTTTAAAGTAGTTTTCTTCTGGGATTGATCTTGAGTATTCCTGTCACCTTTTATAATGAGATGCTCCTTCTGTTTACTCCTTGAAATGTACTTCCTGATTTCAGAAAAGGTTAGAACTGATCCTGTTGCTGTTTCCTTGGGGTAGTAGGAGTTGGGCTGTTCTAGGATTCCAGGGACAGCTCAGCTTTCAGTCCTCCTCATGAGGTCTGAGCTATGCAGGTTCCTGACCTGGCTTGATTCTGGGCAACACACCTGGGACCTTGCCCCAGGGGGCAGTTTAGGGTCTGTGAGGTTTCCTCCACCTTTCCACTGCTAGGAAGCACTGGTGGACGAGTGCTTCCCCTGGAGCTTGAAAGACTTGGATTCAAATCAGATCTCAGACACTTAGCTGGCTGGGTCCCTCTGTCTAAGTCATTTAATCTGCCTCAGTTTCCTCCATTGTATAATGAGGATCCTAATAATTCTTACCTCCAATGAGATAATATGGTTAAAACTCTCATCCCAGTGCCTTCCATATAGCATGCATATAAATAAAAGCTTATTTCCTTCTTTGTCTGATAATTTTTCTGCAGCCTTTGGGCTGGTCTGGAAGCTGTCACTGGATCCCTGCTCTCCTCCTGGGGTCAGAACTCCCAGCTTCAGCTTGTTTCTAGAAGATCACCGTTGGGTACAGGCCCTCCTTCCCACCCTCCTTGTACTTAGGACCCAGAACTTGGCCCAGAGTTCCAGAGCTGCCAGCTGGCACCTCTTTTTGCTTCTAGCTCAGTGTCTTCTGGACTGGAGTTGAGGCTTCTTCTTACTTCTTAAGCATAGTCCCTCTCTTTGCTCCAGGGCTCTGCTTGACTCTCGATGGCTGTTTTGGGTCCTTAGTGTCCCCCAAGCTGCCTTGTCTCCCTCTGTCAAACTGGGCTGGGAAAGTGACCTCCATGTCAAGGAGCAGTGAGGCAACGCTCAGCTGCCCTTTTTGCCCCTCTGCCATCTTGGTTCTGCTTCGGTTCTCTGGTCTGTGCCTGGCTGCCTGGCTGGTTCTCCTCTTCCCTGTTTAGACTCAGGAGAAAGGAAAGATGCCTCTTCACATCTGTCCCCAGTCCCAAGACAGCTCATTGTGCCAGTGAGGTTTGAATGGGTTGACAAGTCATTGGGTCCAGGAAGCTCCCTCACTTCTCTCTGGGAAGTTTAAGCTACCTGGAAAGGTGTGCCCAAGGTCCACAACAGAGACTCACCTCCTTAAGACTGGGTGTTTGACTGCTAACAATGTGCTTTCATCTAGCTGACCAGACTTTTCCAGTTAACTCTCTTTAGTATATGAACTTATAGCTTAGTCTTTTGTTCAGGATCAAAAATTAGAAAACTAAAGAGTTTTCCTAATGAATCGAATCTTTTAGGGAAAAAAAAAATTCAGGCAATGATCAAACTAATGGAAGGCAGACAGTGTATACAAGTGATGAAGCTTTGCTCCAAGAACATTCTTTTGCAAATGCCAAATGCTTCTTTAATTCCTTAGTTTCATCTCCCTCTGCTGGTGAAAAAGGTAAACTCTTTTCTTTGCAATCTGTTTCCACTTTCTTGTGGGTTTAAAGATCACCTGGATCTCTTCCCTTGCCCTGGCCTCCTCTTCTCCTCTTCTGAAATCTGTGAAACCTGGTTTATCATGAACAAAATACTCTCTCATCCTGGGTCTTTTCTTCTTGCTCGCTTTCCATCTTGCGTTTGTCACAGTGTCCTGGTTTTCTTCATTTCAGGCCATTCTACTCTTATGCTCTTGTCACCCTGGCTCAGAAGGAGGAGTTGGCATGCTTCTGGAGCCCCTCTACCCCTTTCATAGCCCTCCTTCAGCAACAACCCCCCTTTGACATTTACTCTGCTTTTGATCCTCTTTTCAGATCCCTGTTGTTCCAGGCTATTTCTTTTACTTTTTCCTTCCAGGAATTGGGTACCTGGTTCCCAGGCTTCCTCTCCATTACAACCCAATAGTCACATGATTGACCAATCAAGTGTTCTGCTTTTTCACTTCATCAATTCTCATGACTTTCATCTTTATTCCATCTTAGCTAGCCCCAAGGTAATTCTATCCTCATAGTCTGAGTCCTGGAATTTTCCTTTATCTTATCTTTCCATCTCTCCCTCTGTCTTTGCCTCAGTCTATCTAAACTTTCTTTTAGTCTTCATCATTAATTTCTCCTGTCTTTTCTTGTTTCCCTGTTTTGGCTTTATCATCTCTCCCCTCCTTTCAGTAGTGAGCCATTCAAAGGTCCATAGCCTCCTGTCCCAGAGTACCTTGTCTCCAGATCTTCTCCCTGACCTTTTTTGCCAATTGTGTCCTTCTTGCTTGTCCCATGAGCTCTGCCCTCTGCTCCTAGAAAAGTTGTGAAATAGAATTTACTGCAAATGTGTGTCATCTTACCTTGATGGGTCCCCATTGCTATACAGCAATTATTTTATTCATCTCTTACTGACTCTTCTAGAGGGTCTGTTTCAAACCCTTTAAACTTCCTTTAGAGCCCAATGAGGTGGCTCTTCTCCTTCCTTAGGACAGATGACCTTTCCTCCTGTCTTACTGAAAAGATTAGATTGTTAGCTTCCTCATCTCCCCACATCCCATCCTTGATATCTTCCCTCATCCTTGACTTTCCCCTTTTCTTTCCTAGGCCAAAGTTCTTGTCAAGTAGGGAAGACGCTGATGAGCTGGAAAGAATTAAGAGTATATTCAGGATGGCTAAAGACTTCAGTCATTTGAAGGGACTGGGATAGTTGAGTCTGCAGAGAAGACATGACATGACTATCTTTAGGGATCCAACAGGCTTCCACGTGGACCATGGATTAGGCTTCTCTTTGGCCTCTGAGGATGGCACTTGGATCAGGGTGTCAAAGATGCAGAGAGGAGTGGTGAGACAATGGAAGGATGGTATTTCTAACAGACATGTCCAAGAGGAAAGTGGGCCTCAGGACCTAATGCATCAAGTAAAAACTGGCTCACCACTTGATGTGTGTGTGTTGTAGACTAGGTGGCCACTAGTGGCGAACTATAATTCCTCCTAACTTTGACATTCTCTGATTCCTGGACTCAGTAGGTTGATGACACTACGATCCTTTTCTGTTCCAGAAACCAATGTTTCAGCTGTAAATATGTATAGGCTAATTCGCAGTGTCTGAATCATGGCAAAAAAATATATGTTTATGTGTGGCTGACAAAAATGCCAAAGAGAGGGATTTGTGGTGTAGCCTTGTTCTGTATTACTAATATTTTCTTGGTGGAGTCAAGGAGAATACATTGCAGAACCTTTGTGTCTTAGTGGAACACAGTTTGAGAAATTCTGTCTGCTGTTGGATTGGATTTCATGATGGTGTTGGGATGTCATCAGCATGACTTCTTTCTCCAGCAGTGCAGATTGCAGCAACCTCCTTGCTTCTCATATAAATCTTGCATAGGAGGTCCATCCTGCTTTCTCGAAGTCTTCCTCCAGCTCTCTTTTCATTCTTTGGATACTTACTGAGCACCTGGGCTGCCCATCTTTTGCCCATTCTTTGCTTCTGGCACATTATCAGCCACCTTCTTCCAAATCACTCATCTTTGAATCCAGCTCTTCTGCCACATTTCTAATGTAGTTATTAATCATTTAGAAGGTGTAGCCTTCTCTAGCCCCCAGGCACCTCCATGTTGCAGTTGGAATGATCCATAACTTTAATACTGGAAGAATATTGTTTTTAAAAAAGATGTACTTTTGTTCTGGGAACAGCTTGTATTCATTAAAACACTTCAGTTTCCCAGTCTTGAGCAGTGTAATCTCCTTTGCCTATTTTCTGTTTTGATAGGCAAGGAGTAAAATAGGGAAATGGGTGCTTACCAAAGATGATTGATACTCTTTGGGAGGATGTCCACATGCAAAAGTCACTTGGGGGGGGCAGCTAGGTGGTGCAGTGGATAGAGCACCAACTCTGGAGTCAGCAGGACCTGAGTTCACATCCAGCCTCAGATACTTAATAATTACCTAGCTTTGTGACCTTGGGCAAGTCACTTAACCATATTGCCTTAATACATTTTTAAAAAAAGCCAATTGGAAGAAGTGTTTCTATAAATGGGGATGTCATCTTGAGATGGTCTTCTTTGCATATGACATTGTCCTCATTCCATTAAATCTTGAAAGATTGTAGAGCATCCTAAATGAGGTTTGGAAACACTCAAAAGTGTTTGGCCTAATTATGCCCAAAGAGAGAATGAAGTAAAGGAAGATTGCCTATTATGTATGTGTGTATGTGTGTATTATGCATATGTGTTTGTGTACGTATGATATACTATGTATAAGGACAAGGTTCTAAACTCATCTTAAGTATTAAATGTGTTATAAATAAAGGAAATTTAGACTAAATGACTCCAAATAGTTGAATTTTATCTAATTATACAAGAAAGTAAGTCAAAGAAAGTACACAAAAGAGTAAAAAATATTTAGTAGTCAAAGAGGTCTATATGTTTGTAAGGTACATGATTTATGAAGAGATTAATACATTAAGGAAAATATAAATAGTTCAATTGAGAGTTTTCTTCCCAGCCCAGGAACTGTATTGCCTTATGACCTTGGGTAAAATGTTTTATCATTCTTCTTTTAATCAATGGAAATTAATAAATACAACTTAAATTTTTCCTATTAGAAATACAGATTTGTATATCCCTTAGATTTTATATTTTATGTATTTTAATTTTTTGATTTCTGAAATTTTACTTTTCTTATAGAGGGTTCTCTTCCTAAAGCCTCTTCTGAATTTCTTAATTTGCTTGATGGATTACTTCAGAAAGAACCTCAAAAAAGGTAGATATTTTGTTACTAAGCTCATAATTTTTTTGGTGGGTACACTTTTTCCTCCCCTCTTCTCTCCCCTTTGTTTATAATATAGAATTTTTTTCTGTAGCTTCTTTAGATTATTTTTTAATAAATAGATCTTTTTTATCTCTGAAAAGAGAGTAAATTTTCTTACTTTTTAGGGGTATTTTTTGGCCAGAGTAATTTAAAGTTAATCATTTTGTCTTTACATTTATGACAAGCCTCAATGGAATGAATAAGTTGTAATTCTTGAATTCAGGTACTGTATTTCCCTTTCTTTCTCAGGGTTAGGTCAGATAAATGCTAGATTGTTGAGTTGGGGTTCAAACCTTCATATGGATTGTTATCTCTATTGGGGGGGGAACATCCATATGAAAACCTAATTTTGTATTGCAATACAATGTTAACTGAAAAACATTTTAATTTATTTCACTTCAGTAAATATTTTTTTAATGGGGGAGGAAGTTGAGTTATTTAAAAAAAAAGATATGGTTTCTATTCTTCATGTGTGTGTGTGTGATATGACACATCTAACTCTTGTGCCCTTAAATGCAAAGGAGAGTTAGAGTGGACATAAGTAAGCTATAATGTTGGCACTCAGGGATAAAGGGAGGACCTGAATTACACATGCTTCATTTTGTCCCAAAAATAATTATAGTAAGGTCATTAGTCTGGGAGTCAGGAGCTCTGGGCTCTAGGTCCTGTGCACTGAACCTCTTTGAACCCCTCTTATCTCACCTGGAAGATAAGTGGTTTGAACCACTTAATTATTAATTATATTTTCATTATTTTAATGTTCTGTCCAGCTCCAAAATTAGGATTTTATGCATAATCTTTGTAAGTGGGGACATAATTTGAACAAAAGTATAGCCGAATCCATCATAGAACTCCATGATGCCTCTATGGTGTTATAATGTTTCTATAAGAAAAACTGTAGAAAGAAGAGTTGGACTGTTGTTGAAGCTGTCCTATTGACTCTCCTGAATCTATGTGGAAGGACTTTTAAAATGACTCGGTTCTCATCCTAAAGGAATAATTTAAGTGGCTATCAGTACCACAAAATCAAGCTGTTCTATTGTAATACATAAATATGCAAACTCGCTTACTGAATAATTAGAATGTCATTTTTCTCATCAAAGCATGACTTATCCCATTATAATACTGTTTATTTTTATGTATGGAGGCAGTTTCAGTAGTAAGTAGAGTTATGGTTTGAGAATTCAAATCCCATTTTCTTTTGTCAGAGGGATTCTATTAATGAAGCTTAAGGCTATGGTGAACTTATTAATCCAACATTCTTTAAAGAATACTAAAAAGCATAAAATTAATAGGATTTTTCTTAATAAAAGGTAGCAGAATATTAATCTCATCATCATTTTTCTCCAAAAGACAAATTGCTTTTCTAACAACTTAAAGTTTTTCTCCTACATCAGTTCTTAACTACTTTTGTATTCTGGGCCCTGGGACAGCCCTCTGGATTTTTTCCCTGAATGATGTTTTTAAATTCGTAGAATAAAATACAAAGAATTACCAGGGAAATTAATCACAATGAGAACAGATATCAAAATAATAATGAAGAAAAATTCACAGACTCTAGGGTAAGAACTGCAAGTGTCTAACAGCCTACATGGCATTCTGCTTTCAAATTCCTCAAAACTCCCAGAGAGGAGGGAGCCAAGTTTGAGCATGTAATTATTCAGTATTTATTTGTCTTTCCATATTTTCATCTGATTATTATAGCCATTGCATGTATTCTCTTGGTTCTCTTCAGTTCACTCTGCATCAGTTTGTCCAAGTTTTCACAGGCTTCTTTGAATTTCTGCTATATACTGTTTCATCTATTACCATTTTCCCCCCAGTCATTCCTCAGCTTTTTTTGGTAGTTTATGCCACTTGTTGCTTTAATTATTCTGGCATATCTGAAAACATAAGTTTTTAGAACCACATTTTATGGATAAGGGGAATAATCAAACTGGATTCAGAACTAGAGGGGTGACTGAGGAAATGAAAGCCCTTCTCTGTGATGTCTTACAATGTGATGCTCAAGGTGATTCCTAAAAGAGGGATCTCAGAACATTTTGAATAGTGACAGCTCTTTGGAGTAAACATATGGCTTCTCATGTGACTGCCTTGAAAACTGTTACATATTTGAATACATCCTTTCTTCAATCCTGGACACACAGCATTTCTGATTTAAAAATCATTCACATTAATTTATAATTATTCTCTATAGACTGCAATGAGCTTGGAATAGGTCACTAGAGATCTTAAAACTCTGGTCTGGTTTGATTCCTGGAACTGTAATGCATAAACTGTCCCTTTCTGTACCAGCTGAGACACCTGGATATTTTCTCAGAATGTTTATTCACTATTCATTAATGTTTATTTAGCATGGGTAGTATCTTTTTTTTTAAGGTTTTTTTTGCAAGGCAAACGGGGTTAAATGGCTTGCTCAAGGCCACACAGCTAGGTAATTATTAAGTGTCTGAGACTGGATTTGAACCCAGGTACTCCTGACTCCAGGACTGGTGCTTTATCCACTACACCACCTAGCCGCCCCTAACATGGGTAGTATCTTAAAGAGTTTTTTTAATCTTAGATTTATATTTAAGGGGAAATAATTTATAACTTCCTACACTGCAGTTCTACTCAGATACTTGTTGTAAGAACTTGTTCTTGGAGATTCCACCAAGCTAGAGGAGTCTTCATTCTTGCTTTATTGATGGCTTGTTTTGGAGGCTCATGCCTAGAAGGGTGGCCATTGGGGATACATTTTTATGGTTCCAGAAACTAGGGAAACCACCATTAAAGTAGCAATCTACATGAGTACCCACACTGGTAAAATCACAGGATGTAATTTGTAACCTCTTTCAAGTATTAAGGATATCTTCTGGGGATTATCAATCCACTTTGGTACAAATTTCAGTCTTTTTTCTCTTTTTGACAGATTGACTTGGGTAGATGTGTTACAGCATCCTTTTTGGAAGGAAGCTTTCAATAAAAAAGAAAGTGATTCTCCAAACACCCAAGATGCCAGATTCATGTAAGTTCATTGTTGAAGAGGGTTTATAAATGTAATTCTTTACATGAAATGTAATTGTGAATGCACGCATCATCACTGAGCTCTATTCTATGACATTTTTGCCTAACACAGTAATATGAATTTATATTCCTTTGCAAAGAGGAAAGGAATTTATATGTAAATTTGCACATATATGCACATATCTATAATGTATGTATAACATGCATGTGAATACTGGTACTTGTTGATTCAGATATTGAGTAAACAGTACATGCAAGCACACATATGCATGTGTATGGAGCACTTGTATGTTTTGGAGATATAGAATCTAAATCTTTATTGTGTCATGTGTACATGTCTATATTCACGTGTAATATATATGAGACATGTTTGTGTGTATACAGATGCAGATGTTGTCATAATTATTCATCTACATTTATATACATATATACACATCTACACATAACACATATGATATGGCTAACTATGACTTTTTATGTTTTCTTTTCTTATTCATTGGAATAATTTGCCTTCAGTAGGGAATTCCTGAGTATTTCCCATGTGCCCAGCAATGGGATGTGCTGATGTTTGTAGGGGTTACAAAAGAAACACAAGATCTGATCACCTGTAGTCTATCCGGATTTACACTTTACCAGATTTGGTGTAGTGAAAACTGAACCCAGGGTTGGGGATCTGTCTGTCATTACCCTGATGTCTGTGTTGGCAAATAATCTCCTCTGTTTGTCATCATTTCCTTATTTGTAAAATGAGGGGGGGAATAATCTATATCTTACTCCTTTCTTGTCAGTGAATATCCAAATAAGGGCCCTTTTATCTGGTCAAGCTGTGACTAATGGAGATTCATATCTGAGCCAAGTATTATTTGCTTTACAGAGACTCAAGTTATGCTCCTGTAGCACAGGCCTTGTAGACTCCCTTTAGAATAGGTGAAGAAATGCTTTACCGGAAATCTAGAGATGGTAATTCACTTAGTGAATGGGGTGGCTTTGCCTGCAGTAGTGATCAGTGTATGGCCAGAAGCCAGTGTTGCTGCCATCCCTCATTGAGAGAGAGAGAAGACCCTCTGAGAAATCAACTTGAAAATGAGAGCTGTGTTCTGTGCCCATGTTGTTTGTCTTTGCCTGCGAGCCCATTCTCAGTCCTTGTGAATGACATCCTCATGTCAAACAGTGTTTAAAGATAGTTCACATCTTGCTAAAAAACACACAGAGAAAATCCCTTATGTGGATTTGACTCTGCTCACACATATTTGTTAGCATTTGGAGATTGGACATACAAGTGATTGTCTCAAGAGAGGGAGAAATAAGCATCAGAAAAGAGAGACGATTTTTCACCAAGGATGTTAAAGTCCCCGAGCTGTGAACTTTAAAAGGGTAGAATGGACTTGTAGACCAAGACCAGGTCTCCCCTTCAGCTTTGATAGCCAGTCATGGGGTGACTTTGGATGACTTCATTTATTCCTGTGAGCTTCTATCTCCTCATCTGTAAAATGGGGATAGTGATTCATCTCACTGGATCTTGCCTCTCTCTCTCTCTCTCTCTCTTCTCTCCTCTCTCTCTCTCTCTCTCTCTCTCTCCTCTCTCTCTCTCTCTCTCTTCTCTCCATCCTCCAGTCTGGCTGCCCTTGTTGCCTGGGTCTGGGCTCTGCCATTAGAAGGTGAGCTCTTGGAGCAGGTTTTATTTTCATAAAATTGTTTTTTTTTTTTTTATCAACAGTGCTTGGTAAGTACCTGGCCCATCGTTAGCACTTAGTAAATGCTTGCTCCCTCAGTTCTTCCTTTATGCCTACTTCAGATATGTCATATATTGGTAACTGACCTGCCAGCTAACGGGTGTTTGTTCTAAAGAAAATAACTTTCTCCGTGTGAGGATTGTTTTGTAACAGTAACTTAACTGGGGGCAGCTAGGTGGTGCAGTGGATAGAGCACCGGCCCTGGAGTCAGGAGTACCTGAGTTGAAATCCGGGCTCAGACACTTAATTAAAAAAAAAAACAAAACCCGAGTAACTTAACTGCCATGGGAATTTTTAAGAGAAAGGAGAAAACAGTCCTGTATATTAATTTTTTTTTTGCAAGGCAATGGGGTTAAGTGACTTGCCCAAGGTCACACAGCTGGGTCATTATTAAGTGTCTGAGGCCGGATTTGAACTCAGGTATGCCTAACTCCAGGGCCGGTGCTCTATCTACTGCACCACCTAGCTGCCCTCTGCATATTTATTTCACCATTAGTTGCCACAGATAGTATCTTGTCCAACAGCATCAGTGGGAACGTAACCAAATTATTGGTTCAATAAACTTAGATTTTTAATTTAATACCTGCATTTGTTCAAAATAGCTAATTCGTTAACATAGCTGGTGTTTATATACATTTTAAAAGTTTATAAAATGTTTCAAATGTTTTCTATTCCATGGTGGTTAAATAATATGCCATAGGGATCATATATGTCTCACCTTCTAAGAGGTTGTCTGGTTTAAGATTTTTGATGAGTTTAGTAGAATTCTAGTCAATAATAAGATAGGTAAATAATCAACAGAGAAAACAAAACTAACGTATGTAGGGAGTAGTTTGCCTGAGATTTAAGTTCTTAATATCTTAAAATTATTTTATTAGCTTACAGGTTTTCTTCTACTATTTTTATTTTTTAACTAAATAGAGAGAAGGAGTTATGCTAGATTTTTTACTTCCCACTTACAAAGAAAGAAATTAACTGATGGCAAAGTTAATTGGAATCTGGAGCTATTAAAAAATCTCTTTCCTTCAGTAATGCTTTAATTTCCCTTAGACAATGGGAACCTGAGGATGGACCAGAAGAAGTTGGGTAGGGCTCTTCCTCCTATGGCAGAGGAGAAGCTCCTGGACCACAGACTTGAGAGAGAAGATGCTTCTGTTAAGAAGGGGACCCCCATAGTTTGCAGAGGGAGATTGAAGGAGGAGAGAGCAACCATAGAGATCCAAAGGCTGTGGCAAAGAGTCAGGATAAGGGGGGAAACCAGGTGGCAGCTGACACCCCCAGAAGAAGTCATGGGGCTTCATCTGAATTGAGAAAGAATCCAGCACTGAGGGGAACAAGAGGAAGATGCACAGGAAACTGTATCAAAGGAAAGGCCTCTAGTGCATTGGAGAATTGATAGAAATCCATGATGATGAACCACACCTGGGGGTCCAGTCTTGGAAGAGGGAACATGTGAAATAATGAGTTCACAGAACTATCGGAGTGTTCACGTGGATTTTCCTATCTATACTCTCTACTTAGAAGGCATTTACATTTGTGATTTGGCTTTCTGCTACTAAAATTCATGCTTCAGAGAGACCTAATTACCATTTTTGTCTTCTTAATCAAAAACTTAGGGAATGTGCAATGTACTGTGGGGATTACAAATAAATAATTCAAGAGGAGACAAGTGATAATGCTTGAAGGAACCCAGAAGTCCTGAGCTAGAAACTAATACTTTAGGGGATAAAGGATGTTTTTGTCAGAGGAGGTCACAGGAAGAGAGGATATGACCATGAAGACGACATCTCTGACCGAGATTGGGATTTCTGCCCCCCCCACCAAGTTAATATATAGGAGTGGGCTTTGTGCCATGGATTGGATGTATCTAATGAAATTCAATAAAATATGTTTGTATGGAGAAGCTGGATTGGAGTCCCATAGCTGATTCATTCTGGTTGTGTGATTCTAAATAAACATTTTTAGTTTCTCAATGTCCCTGACACTGAACATGGCTGAAAAGTTGCCTCTTTTGCAGAATTTTCTTATAGATCTGTCATCTGTTTTATCTGTCTTTCTGTCTGTCATTCCATCCATCTTCTCATCTATCATCAGACTCATTTGATGTATTAGGGTGTGTTAAGCTGATTTTCTTGTCCTCCCCCCCCCCCCCCCCCCCCCCCCCCCGTTATAGGAGATGATGACACTTTGGGTGGGGAAAGAGAGAGAAATATTGGAAAATGAAGGAGATATTAAAGGTGAATATAAAAAACAAGAGATTTTAATTAAGTTTAAACAAAAGAGAGGGGGGAAAAAGGATTGTATTCTGCATCATTGGAAGAATATCTTCACCCATACTTTATCTGTACTGATGTCTCTATAAAATACGTTCTAAACAATATACTGTTTCACACATCTGTAATTCATTTCTTCAATGAAATGGTTGTTTTCTCTTCTTTCTTCTTCAAGACCAAACTTGTTATTATAATTACATGATTTTTGGTTTAAATTTTTTTATTCATTGGATAGATTGTTTTTCTTTTCACTTTGTAAGTCATCCAGTAGTATTTCCTTATGTTTTTCATTTTGATCCTTTCTAATGGAGAAGTAATATCACTATTAACATTTTGGTATATATGAATAAGTTCTTTCCATCTTTGACATCCTTGAAGCATATGTCTAACTTACTGAAATCTCCAAGTTAAAGAATGTGGCTATTTGAATCACCTTTCTCAGGCAAATCCCAAATTAATTTCCAGAATGGTTGAACTATTCACAGCTTCATTATCAAAAACCTGCCTTTTTACCATAGCCCCTCCAATATCAGTGATTTCCATCTTTTGTCATCTTTGTCAATTTGTTGGTATGAGATAAAACCGTGGAGTTATTTTGATTTGTGTTTGTCTTATAGCTATTTGGAATATTCTTTCATGTTGTTCTTAATAGTTTGTAGCTCGTTTTTTTTTATTTGAGAATTTTTTTTTCATGATGGCTCTTGGTGGCACATTTCTATAAGTTCTCTTAATTTTGCCTATTAGACTCTTTTATAGATATTTGATGAAGAGGTTTTCTTTTTCCCTTCACTTGACAGTTTTTCTTCTTATCCCAGTTGTGTGAGACTTTATCTGGGTAAAAGTTTTCTGTTTTGTTTAATCAAAATGAAACATTTACTTTTGTGACTAACTTTAACCTTCCTTCGATTAAGAATTGATCCACTAGTCATAGCTTTAATCATAGTATATGATCTAGTACCTGGTTCTCTTCTAATTTTTTATTTTCTTCTAATTTTTTTATTCATATGACCTTTAATATTAAGGTCTTGTATCCATCTTTTTTAAGTTTTTGCAAGGGCAGCGGGGTTAAGTGGCTTGCCCAAGGCCACACAACTAGGTAATTATTAAATGTCTGAGGCTGGATTTGAACTCAGTTACTCCTGACTGCAGGCCAGTGCTCTGTCTTCTGCACCACCTAGCTACTCCCTCTTGTATCCATTTTGAGTTTACAGAATTGCATGGATAATATGCCATTTCATTCTATGTGTCTCTTGTCCAGATCTTCTCATAAATCCTTCACAGAGCATCTACCCAATATGTTACAGGCCTTCCACTAATTCTCTTGTTGGATATACATAATCATTGATTATTTGTCCCTCTTGTCATATGCTTGTCAGACCATTTTTCCAGTTATATATTTTGTTGACTTTCTTTACTAAAAAGAGTTTAACTGAGCTCTCCACATTGGAAAAAATAAGTGGACAAAATGCCTAGTGTTCAGACAATAGTATTAAGTTGGATAGAAAACCTGTAGAATTGGTCCATTAGTATGTGCATTTCTTTGTACAGAAAACGATATCCATCCTTAGTTGAACATGAGAAGGATGAACAGGATTACCTTTGAGCACTTCTTTTAATAAGTGGATCAAGAAGTATGCACAGTTTTATTGACTTTTGGTATAATTCCCTTTTTTTCTCTACTAAAATAGGTAAGACAATGCATAAAGGCCATGGGCAATATCATGGCAGCCTCAACTACACAATTATCTTTTTAAAAAAATTAATTATTTAAGGCAGTGAGGGTTAAGTGACTTGCCCAAGGTCACACAGCTAGGCATTTATTAAGTGTCTGAGGTCACATTTGAATTCAGGTTCAGGGTTGGTCTCTAGGGCCAGTGCTCTATTCACTACACCACCTAACTCTATCTAATTAAAAAAAATTAATTTGGAATTTGCCTGAGAAAGTGATTCAAACAGCCACATTCTTTAACTTGGAGATTTCAGTAAGTTAGACATATACTCCAAGGATGTCAAAGATAGAAAGAACTCATTCATATATACCAAAATGTTAATGGTGATATTACTTCTCCATTAGAAAGGATCAAAATGAAAAACTCTCCAATTGCTGTATGATCAAAGGATATGAACAGGCAATTTTCAGATGAAGAAATTAAAGCCATCTACAATCATATGAAAAAATGTTCTAAATCATTATTGTTCAGAGAAATGTAAACTAAAACATCTCTGAGGTACCACCTCACATTTATGAGATTGATCATTTTCCTTTTTTGTTGGAGGGGACATAAGAAAATGGGATGCTAATACACTGTTGGAGTTGTGAACTGATCCAACTATTCTGGAGAGCAATTTGAAACTATGCTCAAAGAACAATAAAAAACTGTGCATACCCTTTAATCCAATAATCCCCCTACTAAATCTATTTGCTAAAGAGATCATAAAAAAGGGAAAAGGATCCAGATGGTCAAAAATATTTATAGCAGCTCTTTTTGTGGTGGAAAACAATTTGAAATTGAAACAATCCCCATCACTTGAGGATTGGCTGAATAAATTGTGATAAAAGAATATGGTGAATATTATTATTCTGTAAGAAACATGAGCAGCCAGACTTCAGAAAAACCTGGAAAGACTTGCATGAATTGATGCTGAGTAAAGTAAGCAGAACCAGGAGAACAATGAACACATTAACAGCAACATAGTGTGATGATCAACTATGATGAAAATAGTTCCTCTCAGCAGTTAAGCCATCAGAGACAATTCTAAGACAGTTGTGATGAAAAATGCCATTCACATTTGGAGTCTGCCTGCAGACCAAGGCATGCTGTTTTCAATTTTTAAAACTTAGTGTTTTTATTTTTCTTTTTGTGTTTCTTTTCTCTTTCATTCTGATTCTTCTTTCAGAACTTGACAATATGTAAATATGTTAAACATGACTGTACACATATAATATATAGCCTATATCAGATTACTGGCTGTCCCAGGGAGGAGGAGTTTGGTAGAAAAATGTGGAACCCAAAAGTTTGCAAAAGGATGAATATTGCAAAAACTAGCTTTACATGTAATTGAAAAAATAAATGACATTTAAAAAAGAATAAAGGGAAAAGCAACTTAGGGGGCACTCCTTTTAGGTTATGTTTGGTTTCTTCATACAGTATTTTAGAATAGGGTATTTGTGAGAATTAACTTTTCCTTAGGTTTTGAGCTGTTAGTATAATTGGGATTTTGGTTTTTGTATACAGAAGTTGTGGAAGAATTTCTCTGATGTAATTGTAGATCAAGATCTCTTATGTTTAAGAATATTCTGACAAGAGTTGTCAGTGAGATTTTTTTTACTTTTTTACGTTAGAAGTATTCCAAATTTAATTGATTTGATATTTTTTTAATGTGATTAGAACATTGTACTGAATATTAGGAGCCATTTTAACCTTACTTTTATCCCATTGTGAATTTAAGTAATTTTGTATTCCTTATTATTGAGACTTGATTTTGAAAAATAAAAAGTCAAGAGGAATCACTGATTTATTTTGCTGTGTGAACTATGGGCAAATCATTTAACTTCTCTGGGCCTCTGTTTCCTAGTAGATAAAAATGAGAGATTAGACTAGAGGCTCCTTCTAGAGCTTGATCCATGATCCTTTGACCTTTGAGTGCCTTGTAAGCATTTTCTAATGATCATATTATATGTGATTTCTTAAAGAGAAATTTAGAGCTTACCACTGGTGCCACATGACTGATGTTGTTCAGAGAGAAAGAAAAAGAGAAAATGAGAGAAAGAAAGAGAGAGAGAGAGTCAGTCTCTATGTGTGTACCTATATGCATATATGTAAACACTCCCTCCTTAATTCTCTGAACCTCTGTGTGTGTGTTTTATATGTGTGTGTTGTATATACATATACATAGATACCTATGTCTCAATATCTCTATATTCAAGCACCATGTCTGTATATATACACATATGTCTCTGAAAGAAAGAATGAGGTTGATGACTTTGAGCAGCTCTGTGTCACTTAGATACAGTTCATGTGCAAGTCAGGATGTCACCCTGTGATGTCCTTGGTCCTCTTCAAAAGCAAAAAATAAACAACAAAGCAACACATATACTCATGATAACTTTTTTCAATGAAAATACTTTCTTTTAGTCATTTACAATTTTTAACAAAATTTTCCCTTTCTAAATTCTTACCATACTGAGATATTGAGTTTAATCATATAGCATCATAGAAATGTTAGGGATTCCTTAGGGATTCTTTGGTTGGTTCAGGATCAAAACTTTCATTGTACAGATAAAGAAACTGAGGGTCAGAGAAAGGATGGGATTTGCTCATGGTTTTTTTGCAGCTAGTTATGCCCTTTCCCAAACTTTCTATAGACATTTTAAAAATAGTTTTATCATGGATTATTATAAACTGGTTTCTTTTATTGACAAGCAGAAAAATTATGGAATATTCCTTACCTGAAGAATGTGACAAAGTATTGAAAGCCAAAGAGAATGTACAGACAACAGGGCTGAACATCAGTCAACAATTTAACAAGCCTTTTAAACTAGGTAAGATTTTATGTCCATAAAAGCCTCTAAGATTGCCACGGCTAATTATGCCTCATTTGCAAGGTAGGGCAGCCTTTATATCACAGCCTTAGACTTTATTCATGATTTGTTGTTGTTCCTTTATTGGTGTTAATAACAGGTTGCTTTCTTGTCACAGAAAACCCAGCTGACTTGCGGCCCAAGAGTGCTCTTGGAAGTGGTCAGTTGAATGAATCTATATTTCTGCTCAGGTATGTAAAATGAAAAAGCAGAAAAGAATTTAATACAATACTCCATACAGTTCTTATTATAAAAAACTGTTTGAAAGCTTATACAGGAATTTAATTCCTTGCTTCTAGTTTTATATTCAAAATTATAAATAAACACTAATTGAAACATATTCTTTTTTTGGTTTATTGTGAAGTTTGTCTAGAGACAAGTTTTGGTGGGGAGGCTAGGAGAATTCTTCCAGCATTGAAAGGGCATTCATTAGGAAGGCTGCCTCTGATCTCCCTTAGCTAATCTCTGACTCTCTCTCCTTTGCCTCTCATTTTTCCATCTCCCTCTCTTTTCTGCTCTTGGAGTCTGTTAGTTCATCACAAGCATTATATCCTCCAATACATTCAAGTTCATCAAGCTCTTTCTGGACAATTTTCTTCAGAATTAATTAGTATAGTAATTGCTGTGATCCCCATTTTACAGAAGTGGAAATAAAGACGACATGAACATAGTCATACAGTTAGTATCAGAAACTGAACTGGAACTCAAATCTCTTGGCTCTAAGCCCAGTACTATCTGGTGCTGAATCTCTGCCTTATAATGGCCCCCCCCCATTTAAAAATTATTTATTTATTTTTTTTATTCCGGCTACATGCAAAAGCAAGTTTTGACATCTTACTTCCAAAACCCCGAGCTCCAATTCTCTTCCTTCTTCCCACTCTCTCCCCCCTGAGAAAGCAAGCCACTTGGCATAGGTTAAAAATCTGCAGCCATGAAACACATAACTATAATAAGTCATGTTGCCAAAGTAAACAATACCCCCCCCCACACACACACACATACACACATAAAGAAAGAGAAATTTCAAGAAAAACAAAGTGAGGGGAAAAAATGTGCTTCAGTCTATATTCAGACATCATCAGCTCTCTCCCTGGGATGGATGGCATTCTCTATCACAAGTCCATCAGAGAAATTTGCTTTAATATTTTTTTCCCCACAGTTGCTATTGCTAGCTGTATTTCTCTCCATCCTATTCCCCCACCCCCATTTATTCTGTTCTCTCTCTTTTTTCACCACCATCCTCTTCAAAAGTGTATCTGACTACCCTCTTCCCTATCTTCTATCACCTACATCCCCCCTCACCCCCCATCCCTCTTCTTCCATCCCTTTCCTCTCCTATTTTCTTCTAGGTAGATAGATTTCTATACCCAACTGTCTTCTCTGTCTCTTAGTTAAATAAGAGATAGTGACAGCTGGGTGGACGCTAGAATTTGGAGTGATTTACTCAGGATCCCACAGACACAAGGGTAGAGTCAGAATCAACTTCCATTACATGGCCAGGATCTGATAAAAAAATTCCATATGCAGGGACAGCTTGATGGCACAGTGGATACAGCACCAGCCCTGGAGTCAGGAGGACCTGAGTTCAAATCTGGCCACAGACACTTAATAATTGGTCTTGCTGTGTAACTTTGGGCAAGTCACTTGGGCAAGTCACTCTTAACCTCATTGCCTTAAATAAATAAAATTAAAAATTAAATTTAAAAAAATCCCATGTACAGCTTTGGAATTTGAATCCGGGTTTCTTGACTCTGATTCTCAAACTCTTTCATCTCCTTCCAAGGAGGAAGATGCTTAACCCAAAAGAGTCAATCTAATTGTGGAGTTTCAGACAGTGTGAGGCAAGAAGACGAATAATCAAGAAGATAGCTCTGACCCTTGAGAGGTTGCAAATAAATGAGGGAGATAAGACAGTGACTTACATTTTTATACAGTATGACAGTGAGCATGAAGGAGATATCTGTGGGAGAATGGGTCGTCTTGTTGCCACTGGGATTTTTGGGGTTATCAATTAAAGATAGAATTTGTGGTAGCCAAGAAATCAAGGATCACTGAAAGAAATTCATGTATTCTCTGAGATTTTAAAACTGCTCAAGATTTTTGATATAAAATATAAGCAAAGTAAACTGGTAAAAAACTTTTCCTCTGGAAGGGTCAATGAGCACTTTTAGGACAGGGTGAATATCAAAAGGCTAGAGAGAACTGACTGGGTCAGAGAGAACTGGCCCAATCAGAGGTTCAGCCCAGATTTGATAGCCTTGTTCCTTATCTGGCCATTCAGGGCAAAAGAAGAAATCCCTCCCCCACCCTCCTCATGTGAAGGAAACCAGATAGAAAGTTGAAGTCTGGGGGTTGGAAATGATGAGACAGGATACAAATTTTACATTAAATAATGAAATAATAGGTGTCCATTTTAAATCTCAAAAACAAAGATCCTTCCACATCCTTAACATGATTCTCAAATTTTAACAGCATCAAAAGAATACAGAATTTATTTCTGATTCTAGTTTTTCTACATGCATAAATCTCTGCATCATTCTGAAGTCTCTTTATTCCCAATCCTGTTCATTGTGTCTTCCTCTGGGTAGGACCTAGCTTAGAAAGGGGTCATTATTTTGATATCTGCTCCCCTTGCCTTCTCTCCAGGACATCCAGGAGTATGGCAATTAGGCAGAGGAGGGCTGATTAGATTAGAAATTGTGTTTGTGTTTCCTTTCTCCCCTTTCCCTAAATGAACAGATGGAGAAATCAGGAAGGGAAGCAAGAATCTGAGGTCCCCTGGACTAGTCAGGGGAATAAAAATCACTTATACTGCTCATTGAACCTCCCAAGGTAGAAGGATTGGTTTGACCCAAGCCGAGAGGTCAAGCAGGTGGACAGTGAGAGTGAAGAGGGTATGGTTTCAGAGGGGCCCAGACCTGCTTTCCCTTAGGTCTGTGACCTGGTCTCCAGGGGCTTTCCCTGACAGCTCTTACCCTGAGACATTTGGGAAGGCAATTTAGCCTATTGGGCTGGGAGCCAACAGGATTGACTTTGAAGACTGACTCTATCCTGAACATTCTGTGAAGCTTGGCACAAATTGTGAGCCTCAGTGTTCTCATCTAGAAAATGAGGAGGTTGACTGGATGACTTTGGGGTCCCTCCTAACTCTAGAATTTACTTTTTTTAGCCTTCTCTGGTCCAAGGTCCCTCTCGGCTTGGAGATTTCTATATTTTAAGACCTCAGATATTTCATGTTCTAAGGTTCTTCCTGCCTTTGACCCTTCCCAGCTCTGATCTCCCCATTTTCAGGTCCCTCCCAACTTCAACCCTTCCTCCCCCCCCATCTCTAGCTTTGGCATTATCTCTCCTAGGGATATTCTCCAAACTCCAAAGTTGTCTGTTCCAAGTCCTGTCCTCTTCCCACTCCCCCAGGTCTGGGATTCCTCATTTGTTCCTTCCATCTCTGACATTGTAGGGTTCTTTCCATAGATTCTTCTCATTTTGTAGCAGCCCGTGTAAAATGGAATGTGTCCTTTCCCCCTTGACTGAATTCCATGCTTCCCTCTCCTACCTGGCCTCATTCCTTATTTTCCCCTCTCTCCCTGAAGTACAGGCCAAGCCACAGACAGAATTGGAAGGGGGAAAAGAGGGAGAGACTCTGGCTACTGCCACTCCCTTCCTTTCTCCCCTCACCACAACAGAAAAAACGTCTTTGTCCTGCTTTCC